>NC_083294.1:20734213-21034213 GCF_963506605.1 Zootoca vivipara
GAAGGCTCCAGCATTCGGGACTTTTTAGTTTAGAGAAAAGTAACAGGTGACATGAATTTTGAAATTGGATAGAAGATGTAGAAGCACTGACTTTTAACAGGTGGCAGCCATTATGTGCTCTCCATAGCTGACATTTCCCCAGAAAAGCTGGACCACTTTGCCAGTCTGCAGGGCTGATTTTCCCACAGGAGAAATCCTGTGTTTGCAGACCAGCCAAGGTGCCCTGAAGACCCCTTTTCTGTCTCTTCAACCACACACTTTGCCTCATCCTGTTGGAGCTTCCATTGCAATGCAGGGGACCTGGTGTGGCAGTTTTCGCAGCGTTGACATATTTGCTTCCTTAATTCCCACAGAAAGGCCTTATAAATCTATGCCCTGAAAAACCCCTTTCCCCATGCCTCCCAGCCTGCTCTTTGTAAACATCTCTGCATTTGCCCCGGTTCCTTTTAAACTGTTTGAAGCAGATGAAAGAGACAGGCCAATTAATCAAGAGTAGCCATTTTCCTGGCCCAGCAGCCTCTTCCAGAGTTAAAACAAAGACCAACCATTGCTAGACCTTTTTGTTTCGGGGCCTCCCTGAATTTAATGCTTGTTAACCCCTAAGGACTCCTGAAACATTTGCTGTCCAAAGGTCCATAGCCAAACTTGGCATGCCTCCGATGAAGTAATGCCATACCTGTCCATCTGTCTGGCCTCTTGCTTTACAATATTTGGAGTAAAAATGCATGCCGTATAACTTTTTGTGACATTGTTTAGAAAGCAGCCATTTGTATGTGTCAAAATGAAGTGCAAATCACCCCTCCAGTCAGCAGAAGTGTGATTTTCTTTCTCAATAGATATTTTGCAATGCATGCTTGTTATGATTGCTACTCAGATGCGCATCGTCCTGTTCCTCTGGAAGAAAGCGCAATGTAATGGAATACATCACAGGAGCCATTATGTACAGATGGCATCCAACCCATCATTTTGTGTAGTGCCTCTGTCTGTAGTGCAGATATCTGGACCAGTTATAGTCCAATGTGCCAGCATGGTGTAGTGGTTAAGAAGGGTGGACTCGTAATCTGGTGAACCGGGTTCGCTTCCCCGCTCCTCCACATGCAGCTGCTAGGTGACCTTGGGCTAGTCCCACTTCTCTGAAGTCTCTCGGCCTCACTCACCTCACAGAGTGTTTGTTGTGGGGGAGGAAGGGAAAGGAGATTGTTAGCCACTTTGATACTCCTTAAGGGGAAACTCCTCCTCCTCCTCTTCCAAACTTGCTCAGCTGCTGAGAAAGAGGCAAAGTGCTGGTGCCTATTTTCTTTTTTTACTTCACAGTGTTGAGAGACGGATCAAGAGGCTTGGGGCCAATGGAGGAGACATTCCATGACATGTGTAGCTGCTGCTGTAATTGCTGTATGTGTCTTCCACACACAAGAGAAAGGCAGGCCTTTGAGACCTGACTTGGGGAAGTTCTACTGGGAGTTGTGGAGGGGGAGTTAAACACACCTCTGTGGTTATAAGCAACAGCCACGCAGAGTGCAGTGAATCAATGGGAACCTTAGAAGCCCCCAAAACATATTGTTGCACACCTACCCAAATCTCTGAGCATTCCAGTTCAGTCTCCCTGGAATGAGTGTAAATGGAGATCTTGAAATCTACAACCTAGTGGGGCTCACAGGATTAAGACTCCAGCAGATATTGCCCCCACCTTTGGTTCCCAGAAAAGCCTCAGGCCACAGCCTTGGGGTCCATCACAAATCCAGACTTGTCTCTGTCTCTCCTGCTTCCATTATCAGCTGAAACTCAAACACAGCTCTCCACTCCTTGGCTATAGATCTCCATCCTAGGATGGCATGAGACCTGGCCAGGTGGCAACAGAGCACATTCTGAGAGCCCAGAGGAGACACCCAGAAAGTATAGAACAGCAGCTGCATCAAATCAAAGCAGCAACTGGGGAGGCAGCTTGAGTGGTGGTTGTGGTGGGGTTTAACCCTTTCCTCCCAAACATTTTACTTGATCTAAATTGCCCTCAGAAGCTGCCAGCAGTGTCTATTTCCTCCCCCACCCCAGAAAGAAACGTCCAAACCACAGCACAGGGGTGCAAGTAAAGTGATGGAACAGAAATCACAAAGACAAACGTAAGCTCAGAATTGCTAAAAATTCAATTTTTATTTAAAATGGCAAATGCCCTCAGATAATGGCAAACACCATCAGATAACACCAGATAATGATCCCTCCTTCATCACTGACCACACACATAAATCTGGTTTGGGAAGAGGTTTCATGAGAAGTGAATGAGTGGTGGGAACACATCCACATGTTCAACCAGGACGTCCGCTAGATGGAAAAGAAGATAAGAGAAGTGAGTCTTCCTTACAACCAGGTCCAGACTCATCACCAGGCATCCTTAGACAGCTAATGCCCCCTCCCATGCCCTGGCAAAGCCCAGTGGGGCTGCTACCCACCCCCAACACCCCCACCCCCATTGTCAGACCATTGGGAGTCACTGGCCTCCACCACTTGGAGTCAGCATCCCCATAGCATCTGGGAACAGCTGTTCACTCTCCACCTTGCTTGGGGGCTTGGATGCAGGGCTGGGATTCCAGCCTGAGGCAGGTGTGTTACAGCAAAGAAGTGAGCCCTCCTCAGACCCCAGTAAGGCTGCCAAGGATGGCTTTGGTGTAGAGAGTGAGCCCTGTGGGTTTGTTCTATGTTTGCAGAATGGAGAACTTGCCTTCGTTGATGGTATTGAATAACTCAGACACCGCCGGCGTAAGAATTCTATTTATTGCCTCTCCCTGTAGAGAGCAAAAAAGCCTGAATCAGGTCCTTTATATTACCCAAAAAGCAATTACAAGAGAACTCCAAAGCAGCTGCTGAACCCTACTCCCTTGGCTCCAAGAACCTCTGTGGGCTCTGCTGCCTATTAGGTGGAGGCCAAAGGCCAGCACCAAAGAAGAGGGCAAAAAAATCCACCTGAATAATCCTGGACATACTGGAAGACCATGTTACCTCTCTGCCTGATACTAAGCTTGGATATCACTTTTCTTGAGACAGTCTTTTTAAAGCCACTTTGAGAAACTACTCTGGGCCATTAAACACATACTTACAGTCATGTTGTTGAATTTTAATGCATACGCCAGCAATTCACGGATGGTGCTGGTAGCCAGCGCCCTTTCCTGCTGATCTTCTTCATTGAAGTAAAAGGTCAGCGGCTGTGGGAGGAAAAAGCACCATAGTATCAGGGGGCTGGTTTCAGGTAGAGAGGCAAGCTACCACTTCCACCAAGGAGTGCACCCAGGTGGAGACTGAAGAAAGGGCCTTGACAACCTTGTCTGAGGGCCTGCCCTTCCCCAGCATGTCAGGAGACACCCATGTTCTGGGTTTGTGATGCTGCCTGATCAAGCTTTTATGCCAGCAGGCTCTTGTGAAATGAATCAATATGCTCGTCCCACCAAAACACTTACTTCCAGGAGGCATGACAGAGTTGCAATGGTTGGGGACTCAGTCAGCAGGCGCCTGACCATTCCATAAAACTGCTGCTTAAGGTCCTGTCAGTGAAAACCATTTTCACAAAGGTTCACGGGAGGAGATGATGTGGAAAGACATTGGGGGGGGAGATAGATAACAGATTTTTAGCACTGGATAAGAGGGAGTGTGCTACTGAAGCAAACTGACAGAATAGAGACAAAGGCCAGCTTCAAATGAGACTAAGAGTTTTCACTCAAGGACAAATAATGAGGCAAAAATTCACTTTCTGAATGGAGATGACATTTAAAAGAATTCTTGTGTGATATAGCTGGAAACCAGTGGAACCAAAAGCATTATCTGTGTATCTAAGCTTATGGCCGCGTTGAAAAATTAGTAAGAAATTAAAAGATGTGCAAATATTTCAGGAGATAAATTGAACCAGTAGAAGTCAAGAGTAATGATCAAAGCTACAAAGAATTTACCTCCTTTTCAGCATCGTTCAGTCCATAAGTGTGAGCAATCGGATAGAGCATCCCACGGACAATGGCCGATTTCTTACTTGCCATATATGCAGGTTTCAGGAAGCTGTCATGATGAAGAAAGAAATAAGATAAGGCCAGTGGTTTGTTTCCAGGGGTGTTGGGAGCACCACCCCCACTGATTTGGGACCTCTGGAGACTGTACATTCAAAGTCTCCATGACCCACTGAGGAACTAACCCCATCCATGATTGACCCATCAAGTTCCAGCTTCCTTCAAGGAAGGGATGAGATTTGGGGGGGGGATACATCTAGCCCTAGAAGCATAACGGCCACCAGTGATTTTTCTTTTCTTTTTCAGAGATAGAAGCGTCCGTTGCCACAACCTACCTACCCTGTCAACTTGCTGTCAAGCTCAAGATGACACTCTTGGCCCATTTGTTCAGTCACTGCTATTTCCCTGCATTTTTATTCTTTTCACTCAATCTAAATTGCCAGCCACTGGCTGCCCCTTCCTCAATCAAGCAGGTCTCTCTCTCTCTCTCTCTCTCTCTCTCTCTCTCTCTCTCACACACACACACACACACACACACACACCACTTCTAAAAATACACACACACAGTGCCAACCTCAGGCAGATTATGTTCTCCATTCCCATTTTCAATATTTTGGCAGGATTCGGAAACTGGGTCCATCTCTCCATGATGTCCTGAAAAGAGTTCAAAGAGCAGAAGAGCAAAGTTAGTTCCCCATGGAATTCAGGGGGGCTGCTCCAGCCCAAGACTCAGGGGTTGACTTTGGTTGCAGTTGGATTGCCTGCCCCAAATGCCTGCAAATTCTTCTTCTTTGCCAGACCCACAAACTTCCTTTTCACAGACTATTGCCCAAACCCCAGTCCACCTCCCCACTGGATTTCTCATCCTGAACCTCACTCACCATAATAGCCACAACCGTGGCATCTTTATGATACACCACTCTATCCTGGCTCACATTATAGATGTAGTCGCATAAGTAGCGAACACAGAAGAGGAAAAAATAATCCTTGCCGAGATCCTAAAAGTGGGAAAAGTCAGGCTTTTAATCAGGAAAGGACTTCCCTAGACTACAGAATTGTAAAAGCCATGGGTGCAAAAGGGGTTGCTTCTGATCCCAGGAGACAAACACCAAAGTGGGCATTTCTCTGGGCTGGTGGGGGAGAGGCAAAGGCAGGGGCAGAGGAAGAGAGTGCGATGGGGGTGGGCCGTCCTGGGTGTCACCACTGAGGGGTGTGACAAAATGCCAGGCAGCACTCACCACAGGGCCTGCAGTGCGCCTGAGCCACATATCTCTCCTGGGAGAGATGCAGTGGCTTGGGCGCACACATGCTTCACTGCCAAAACTGTCTGCCCGCTGCCTCCCCCCGAGCTGTAGGGTGGCTCGCCCTGTCCTCGCCCTGCCCCTGTGGGCAGTTCACCCCACCCCTGGGCGCCCCACCCCAGGCACCCGAGCGGCTTCCTTTGCTGCTAGGCATGGAACCTTCTGTGCCAATGTGTTTTGTACTTGGTGTATACTCCTACTTCCACTGATACTAACCAGCAGAGTTTGGTCAATGTCATCCGCCTGCATTTCTGCAATGAATAGAGGATGAAATGATGTGAAAAAAGGTTCATAGATCTCTTTGCATTATTCACATGGATTATTGTAGCACCTTCTTAATGAGCTTCTTGCCTCCACTCTTAGGCCTCTTCATTCTGGCCTCAACCTTTACAAAGCTGGCCTTCTTCCCTTCACTCCTTCTGCTGCTCCTCGGACCCTTCTCTGAGCAAGGACCTCACCCATCATCTGGTTACCCTTCAGATGACCCTCTCTGCTGCCCGCCTGCATCCCCCCAATCCCCTCATATCTCCCCTTCACTTTGGCCAAGCCCCCATCCCCCTTCCCTCTCTCCTGCTTGTCACTCTTTTCTTTCTTTAATGTGTTGTGGCTTTATTCTGCACTGTAAGGCTGGTGGTGTATAAAATGGCATGTGGAGTGGAGAGACTGGAGAGAGAGAGAGAGGCTTCTTCCCTGTCTCGCAATGCCAGTGCCCAATGGGGTCATGCAGTGAAACTGATGAGTGGAAGATTACAAGCAGACCAGAGGAAGGATGGAACTCCCTGTCACTAGATAAGGGGATGGCTGCCATATGGGACAGATTAGAGAAATTTGTGACAAATAAGGTCATTGGCAGCTAAATATTTCCCCCAGGAGAAGAGGCAGCATGTCTCTCAATAGCACGGTTTCTGTTGTGGACTTTGCCCAAAACATCTGGTTGGCCACTATGGGAACAGACTGCTGGACTAGATGGGCCACTGATCTGCTCTAGCATGGCCTTCTTACAATACTCCTTGCTCTCATCCTGACATCTCCACAAAACAAGACACCTCCTCAACAGCACCTTCACCTAAACTCCCTTCCTAGGCAGATCTACTGCAGCAACACATGCACCACTTTCACATACTTTTAGAAGAGATCCTTAAAGGGGTGACCTCTGCAATCCCAAGACAGTAGGCTTTGTGGGTGTTTAAAGCTAGAAGAGATGGGGGAGAGGTGAGAATGAGACCCAGAGCCAGAAATATTGTAGGGAAAATTGTCCCCTGTGGAGACCACAAAAGCACTGCAGAATAGCCCAAACAGAAAAAATGTGTAGCCTTCTCTGTTTCAAACTATTGAATGGCAGTTCAGTGAAATGGCCTTTAGCATTTCTGACACATCAGCATCTCTGGAGAGGGGCTGCTAAAGCCTCCACTCTCCACTGATCCCAATGAAGGCACAATGATGGCCCCCCAAATCCTGGCAAAAGCCACATTCATTGACTCCCCATCAAGGTTCAGTTTTGCTCAGTAGCAATTCACAGTGAAACAGCTTGCACCATTAAAAAATAATCCCCCATCTATATTTAATTTTGCTTAATAGCAACACAGTGAAACAGTTTGCCCCATCCTAGCTTTCACCATAAAAAAATAATCCCCCATCTAGATTTAATTTTGCTCAATAGCAACACAGTGAAACAGTTTGCCCCATCCCAACTTTCACCATAAAAAATAATCCCCCATCTAGATTTAATTTTGCTCAATAGCAACACAGTGAAACAGTTCACAACATCACAGCTTGCACCATTTTTTTTTTTAAAAAAAAACACACACCCAGAAACAAACCACTCTATGGATATAAGAAACATAATGACCAATATAGAATTTACATAGAAAATAGAATGTATAGAAATTGATACTACACACACAGAGACACACACACACTTATTAGCAATTGAATGTTATTTGCACGTGCACTCATAAGTAGCATTGTCAAAGCAATGAACCAAAATTAATAATTAACTCCCATCTGCCCACCCCTACACCCCTGCCACAAACCCATCTAACCAGGGGAAAAATCTAAGTCCCTGGCATAGCACATAAATTAAAAAAACCCATTGTTACCTATCTCAAGGCTGTGATTCAAACTTTGTAGCAAACCAGGCAAAGTGAGACAGATACCAGCAAGCAAGCAAGTAATAAACCAACTGCATGACCGCAACACTCACCACCACCCCCAAAAGAACCACCTACATCAGTAATGGGACCAAGGGTTGGACCTTTCCATTGAAACTTCCAATCAATTTCACTGTGTGGGCGGACCCACAAAAAACGTAGATTATGAATTACCATAATCTATTGGGGTGGGGTGGGGGATAGGAGAACAATTTCCTACGTGGTGAACTTCAGCATAAAATGAGCTCCCCCCTTTGTTTAGATGGAATGGCAGTGTTTACTGCTGCTCTAATCATGATGCCAAGGACGCCAGGAAATATATGTACAAAGTTCCAAGGAACTTCTGCAGAAGAGAAACTGGCATGGTCTAGTGTTGTCTATTTGGATTCATCATGGCTCCTTTACTGTGCACAGTACATTAGAAAATGCAAACCTCCCAAGTTTAGGAGAAGGCCTGTAGGTCAGTGGTGGAGCAATTGCCAGTGGCATCTCCAGGAAGGGCTGAGGAAGAAAGACACTGTCTGAAGTCTTGGAGGGCTGCTGCTGGCCGGTGGAGCTTCTTAAGTATACTCTGGTTTTAAGCAACTTTCTCCACAAGACATGCACATTCATGCCTTTTCATGATACACAGTATAGAAAGGTCTTTCTATATAAGAACACAAGTACAAAAATCCTGAATATAAAAGGAAGGAAACTTCCTGCCTCTGCAACAAAGCTGTTGGTGCTGAAATGTGACCTGACCAACATTTCAAAAGTGGGGGAAAATTACTTTTCTTCTTTTTAGCATTTATGAACCAAACAATACTGTGCTTAGGAAGAAAGGGGAAACCAGTGTGTTTCTCTATGGGTGACACAGGCATGCGGTCGTCCCCTTCCCCTTTGAGAGAGGGAGACACAGCAATGAGAGAGGTGGCTGAGGGTGGGGAGCAAAGGGCTTGCACAGTGGAGGAGAAGAGCAGATGGGTGGAGGAGGCAGCGATGGCACAGGCTGCAATGGGCAGATCTGCCACACACCCCCCCAGGCGGTCCAGATCCAGCATCCACAGCAGATTCTTCCACTCTGCTTCATGCAAATGTCAGCAATGTCAAAAGGGGGCAGACTCTACCAGAAATGCAATTCAATGTAAACCATTGAAAAGTGACGCATGGGTGAGGGATCTTAATTTCACATATCTGCTCATAGGGTCTGAATTGGCAGTGAGAGAGCAAGAACATGACCTTGCGGTCATGGTAGATAGTTTGATGAAGGTGCTAGTCCAGTATTAAAAAGGCAGATTCCATACTAGGGATCATTAGGAAAGGAATTTAAAATACAACTGCTGATATAATACAAATCTATGGTGTGACCACACATGCAGTACTATTTACAGTTCTGGTCCCCTCAGCTTGAAAAAGAGATTGTAGAGTTCAAGAAGGTTCAGAAAGGGGCAACCAAAATGAAAAACAAGATGGAGCAACTCCCCTATGAAGAAAGTGTGAGAGATCCCGCTTCAGATAACCAACATACAGTACTTATCTCTCATCAATGCATGAAGCGGGTGAGACTATATAGAGTAAACTGTTCTGCCAGGCTTAGCTAGATCATTTCCCAAGCTTGAGAGGAATGGTTATCAAGCTCTTTGTTATCCCACTTTCCACCATTTTGCACCATGTGAACCCTACCACTAAGGAGGTCTAAGCCAGGCATCCCCAAACTTCGGCCCCCCAGATGTTTAGGACTACAATTCCCATCTTCCCTGACCACTGGTCCAGTTAGCTAGGGATCATGGGAGTTGTAGGCCAAAACATCTGGAGGACCACAGTTTGGGGGTGCCTGGTCTAAGCTGTATGCTCCAAGCTTAGACAGCATGGCTTAAGCAAGCCATCTTTGTGTTTTATACAAATAATTTGAAAAGAATTTGGAACCTAAGATATACTGCCTGTGTTTTCTTGCTGCTGTATGGAAAAGCACATGAATCTGACCTTTGAAGAGCTTATAAACAAACCATTTTTAATTTACCAAACATGTTGTCTCATTCTATGGTAAGGGAAGTGGGGAACTTTGGAAGCAACTTCGAAGGGGATATTTTAAAGGTTTAACAGCCTATATTGCCACACATTACTTTGCTGCATATTTTCTGATTTTAAATCTCTGCTGAGGCTCTCTCACCAAAGAGTACTTGCCCCAAAGATGGATCTAGGCACCTAGGGAATTCTTCTTATTATGCCATTATACTTTTTATCATTTTAACCAAACCAGATACCAAAAACCTACAGAAAGGTAGCAACATTTCTGACATTTTAGTTTGCAGAAAGACTGAGTAAGAGGAGATATGAGAGGACTTTATAAAATTATGCATGGCATGGAGAAAGTGGATAGAGAAAAGATTTTTCCTGTCTCTCACAATACTAGCACTCATGGACATCCAATGAAGCTGAATGTTGGAAGATTCAGGACACATAAAAGAAAGTCATTCAAGCAGTGCATAATTAAGCTATGGAACTTGCTCCCACGGGAGGCTGTGGTGGCCACCAACCTAGATGGCTTTAAAAAGGGATTGGACAAATTCACAGAGGAGAGGCCTATCAATGGTTGCTAGCCATGATGGCTATGCTGTGCCTCCACAGTTTGAGGAAGCAATGCTTTTGAATGCCAGCTGCTGCAAACCACATGATTCAAGAGTGCTCTTGTGTTCAAATCTGGCCTTTTTCAAAATTACTTCCTCATATAGTGCATAAAATATGGAACTCAGTCCCACAGGAGGGCCACCTTGGATGGCTTTAAAAAAGGATTGAATGATTCATGGAGAGTATGGCTACCAATGGCTACTATCCATGATGGCTATGCTCTTCCTCCATGGTTGTGTGCTAGCCCCTGTTCATGGCTGGCACCAGGGGCTGCCACCATCAAGTTCCTGACAAGGCCCCTCGCACAGCAGGGGGTTGCAGAAAAGACCTCTGCTGTGCCTGTTGGGTTGGGTGGGTGCCCTAATTCACAGTTAACTAGTCTTCAAAGATCCATATATCTGTTACGCAGGGGCATCACAATAGGGGGGCAGGGGGCAGGGCGCCCCAGGCTCGGCTCTGCGGGCGGCAGCGCGGCTGTGGGGGGAGCTACTGTGACGGTGGCACAACCGCCATCACAGAGGCCCCAATGTTTCTGGCCTCACCCCTCGCTTCTTCCTGGTGGGGTGGAGGCAAGGGACGGACCAGAGAGCAGTGTTAGCGGCGGCCGCTGACACTCCTCGCCACTCCACCTCCGCCTGAGTAGGAAGAAGACAAAGTGTGCGGCAAGCCAATCCATAGCACACTTTGTCTTCTTCCTACTCAGGTGGAGGTGGAGCGGCGAGGGGCGTCAGTGAGTAGGAAGAAGCACACGTCGCGCTACGGAGCGGGTTGCCGGCGGCGGTGCTCCAGCGCCCGGATCCGAGGATCTGGGCGCTGGAGCACCACCACCCCAGCAACCCACTCCGTAGAGCAACGTGTGCGTCATGACACATGCATCATGATGCGCGACGCATGCGCATGACGGATGCCCCACCCCACCCCCCGGCAGGGTGCCTTCTGGTTTGCCGCCCCAAGCAACCAGAAGGCTAGCGATGCCGCTGCTGTTACATTCCCAGCCAGGAAATCTTCCTTAATTGTTCTGTCTGCTAGGAGGAAATAGGATGTATGTACCCCTTTTACTTCCTCCCCTGACTGCCCATTTCCAAAGTGACATATGCCTATGTGTAGGGCAGTGGCTGCCAACCTTTTATGGTCCATGGGCAATTTGGAATTTTGAAAAGGTGCCAAAGGCACCAGTCTAGGATTGCCATATTTTGAAGATCAAAAAAGAGGACACATTTGGCAACTTCTACTTTTAACTAAGGATCGCTTTGATGACTCTCATTTTAAATACCCCTCCTATATGTAGGCTGTAGGAGCTGTGATATATTGCTAGTAGCAATGCTCTTAACTTTCAACAAGAAAATGATACATATTGCTCCCTCACTTGCCACCTGAATGTATTTGTGCTCATGTTCACATCTATGGAATCTCCTTAAAGGCAGGGGTATGTTAACTCTTGCCCTCCCAGACTCCTCCTCCAAGATCTTGTAGCTGAGCCAGCATCCTTTGAGTTCAGCCACAAGAGAAGGGATTTATATGGTATGTAGCTAGTTTAAGATGCTGCTCTGTTGTGATTCTCTTCTCCTGACATTTTGCCAAACTTTAAAAGTCTACCTAGTCATACATTTTAATCCTGAAAACGAGGATGTGTCTGGGAAAAAGAGGCCACATGACAACAAAACCTGAAAAAGAGCCCATGTCCTGGAAAAAGAGGACACATGGCAACCCTACACCTGTCACAAAATGGCTCCAACTAGGGGTATAGCCTAATCCAGGGGTCCCCAAACTACGGCCCCCGGGCCGGATGCGGCCCAATCGGCCTTCCAATCCGGCCCGCGACGACCCCCGCCGCCCGCTGCCGCCGCCCGCTCTCACGGCGCGCGGCGCAGCGGCGATCTGAAAAATTGGCAAAAAATCGCCGAAAATCCTTTGTGCGCATGCGTACGGGCCTCTCCCGACCCGGAAGAGGTCATTTCTGGTGCACTTCCGGGTCGGGGGAGGCCCATACGCATGCGCACAAGCGATTTTCGCCGATTTTTTTTCCGCCCGTGTGCGTGTGCGCATGCGCACGGGCGAGCACTCCCCCGCCCTCCGGCCCGCTGCGCGCGCACTCCCCTGCAGTCCGGCCCACCGCGCGGTCGGCGCGGCGGGCACCGGCCCGCCGCTCCGTAAGTCTGGGGACCCCTGGCCTAATCCAAAATGGCTGCTGCCTCCAAATGAGCTGAAAAAGAAAATAGATGGGAAGCTAAAATGGTTTGAATATGGAAAATCTATTCAATCATATTATTTTTATTTTTATTACTAATAATGAAAAATGTCGGAAAATAAATATAAACGAATCCAGGATTATGCATGACTATACAATATATGGACACAAACAAGAATACAGTGGTACCTCGGGTTACAAACACTTCAGGTTACAGACTCTGCTAACCCAGAAATAGTAGCTCGGCTTAAGAACTTTACCTCAGGATGAGAACAGAAATCGGGTGCCAGCAGCGCAGCGGCAGCGGGAGGCCCCATTAGCTAAAGTGATACCTCAGGTTAAGAACGGTTTCAGGTTAAGAATGGACCTCCAGAACGAATTAAGTACGTAACCAGAGGTACCACTGTACATTATTAAAACTGGCTGGCAAGCATTGTAGTTGTTGTTGTTGTTACTAATATTATTATTATTAATACTGCTATCTTTATAGAAAAGAATAGAAATACTAGGAAAATACTTTCTAAAACGCTTGTCTGAGCACTACTGTGTTTCTCCGAAAATAAAACACCGTCTTATATTTATTTTTCCTCAGAAAAACACACTATGTCTTATTTTCAGGGTATGGCTTATATTCCTTGAATGCTTAAAAATCCTGCTATGGCTTATTTTATGACTACGTCTTAAAATAGGGGAAACAGAGTACTGTTATAGTCAAGGAGCTTCTCACAAGATGCAACATAAACTACAACAAAGCTTTGTTTGGAGTGAGGAATGTTAGAAGCCCCAGAAGCAGGGGACATGGCCAGGGAAGTTGGAAAATACTGTAGCTGCTTTGCACTCTGCAGAAACACCTGCATCTCTCCCCCACCCCGGAACCTAATTGCAGAGAACAGATAAGACATGCCTGGCTGACTTTGGGTAACGTCCTTGAAGCAGAATTGCAAAAAAAATCCAGCGACTTATCTTCCTTTTCTCCGGTCAAGAAAAAGAGATAAATCTACCAGGAACTATTGACAAGGCCAAACTGAATGAACGTATTTTCCCTAAAACCTGCCAATGAGAAAGAGACATACCCTTCAACATTTCTCTGATGAACATAGGGGCGTCCCTTTCCATAATGATAATTTTACTATTTATACCCCACCCATCTTACTGGGTTGCCCCAGCCATTCTTTAAAAAAGGTAAAAAGGTAAAGGACCCCTGGATGGTTAAGTCCAGTCAAAGGCGACTATGGGGTTGTGGTGCTCATCTCGCTTTCAGGCCAAGAGGTTTGTCCACAGATAGGTTTCTGGGTCATGTGGCCAACATGGCTAAACTGCTTCTGGCGCAACGAAACACTGTGACGGAAGCCAGAGTGCACAGAAACGCCATTTACCTTCCTGCCGCAGCGGTACCTATTTATCTACTCGCACTAGCATGCTTTCGAGCTGCTAAATTGGGAGGAGCTGGGACAGAGCGACGGGACCTCACCCTGTCATGCGGATTCGAACAGCCAACCTTCTAGTCAGCAAGCCCAAGAGGCTCAGTGGTTTAGACCACAGGACCACCCACTCACTCAGCCACTGTATGCAGCTTCCAACATATATAAAAACATAATAAAATATTAAACATTTTTAAAATGTTCCTATACAGGATTGCCTTCAGACGTCTCAGGGGTCACATAACTCCATATCCTCCAACATTTCTCCACTGAAAATAGGGACATCCTAAGGAAAAGTGGGACATTCCGGGATCAAATCAGAAACCGGGGTGGCTTTTCTAGATCAGAGACGTCCCTGGAAATCAGGGACACTTGGAGAGTCTGAATAGATTGAAAATGACTGAGCTCTCCATAATGAATTTGCAGCTCAACTCTCCTTGATGAAAGAAACATGGTGAGAGCTGATGCTTCCAATGGAGGGACAGATCACAGATACTGGGGAACACCTGGCTGCCATCACAGAAACTGCAAACACTACCAAAGTAATCAGTCAGAAGCATGGGGGTGGGGTGGAATCCTAGAGGGCAGTGGGAAGGGAAGGGACTTCAGTCCTCACAACTGCTTCACTAGGGCAAGACCACTAGGCCTGAGCTGTAGTTTCTTTCTTTAAATAAAAAATTGACTTCATTGGCCTCGGTTGATTTATTGTCTTGTTGCTGACCTATTCCTGACTCCAACCCTGACACCTCATTAGAAAAGCTTACATGTCAATTAAGAGTTGCAAAAAGACAAAAGAAAAGAGATATTTTTGTGTGATATGGTCCGATTTTATTACGTCAATGATGATTCACACAATTTAAATCCACACCCAGAGTTTAAAAGAATATGGTTGGTTCAGTAAAATACATCTGACTAACCTGTGGATTCTCCCTCCTGCCCTCCTTTTCTCTGTATACCAGGCACGTCCAACAGGTAGATCGTGATCTACTGGTAGATCACTGGTAGATCACTGGCTCCCCTCAAAGAAGCTCAACAACTTTGACTCCCCTAAAAAAGCTCAGCAACTTTGACCTGAACCCCTAAAAAACGGGCTTTCCTCCCTAAAAAAAGCTCAACAACCTGAACCTGAATGTGGTAGATCACTGCCTCTTTTTAACTCTGTGAGTAGATTGCAGTCTCTTGGGAGTTAGCCACCCCTGCTGTATACCAATAATTGACTTCAATGTCTGCTGCTCTACTCTTGTCATCTTAGGAACTGTTACAATACGACCTTTATCAGGACCCCTCAATTTCTCTGTATACAATAACTTTTTGCTTTATTTTTCTTTCCTTATTCTGTATAATTCTCAAAGTTCTACACATTTAATATAATTATATAATTGATCATTCTTTTAAAAGGAAAAAAAATCTGTAGTTTTCTTGTGGGGGGAGAGACCTGACCTGCTGTGCCTCCGGTTCATGAGAAAACCCTCCTCAGAGCCTATGCACTCCGGAGAGGATCCCCTCGCACACCGGAGGCACAGCAGAGCTTTGCTGAGGCTCTTCAACCTCCTAGCTAGCAACTGATGTGTGGGAAAGCAGGTTCTCCCCATAAAAGAGAACATGGGTTGCAGAAGGGTTAACAAGACATCCCAGGGTTGGAGAGGCGGGTCATTTTGGATGGCCACATGTGTGATTGGTGGGTGTGCTGTTGCTGGGGAAATTTGCTTGTAGCAAATGATTGATTGACAGCCTTAACCCTATATATGCTTAGCAAGCAGCGTTTGCCTTTGCTGCTTCTAACGAATCTCCTGCCCGCCCTCCTCTAATTTTAGGAGTTTTTGCATTGACCTTGCTGCGCCTCTCACGGAGTCGCCTGTTTTGGATCAGGGGCCTGGTAGGAATTTTGCCACTTGGCTGATTGGCTGGTGCCAGGTGGTTTTTGCCTACTACCGATACGCTGCAATAAGTCACAACTTGTAAGGTTGGAGGTTAGGCACTGGTTCAAATTGGATGGTTGAGGGGTACGGATTTTGGTTGGGCTTGCCCCTCATGGTTGCTGCTGCCTTTAGGGGTATTCCTTTAAAGGAATCCTAGGGCTATACATATTGTTCGTGTTAGGGGCCAGGGCCGCGCATGAGCCTCGGGGAGCATCTGAGGGATGAGGTCAAGGGCGTGGCCCCTGCCCCGATCTCTCCCGGAAGGGTGCTTACCTACTGGCTCCCCTACTAGGCTAGTGGGAGTCAGATGCCTAAGCAACCACTCACATCAGTTGTATTTAAATAAAGTTGTGGCCAAATTAATGCCAAAAACCTTAAATTTAAGATATTGTGTGAAGTGTGTGTTATTGGGGGGAAATGTCTTGGTACCTCGGCACGCAAATCTGCACCTCAGCTTAGCAAGCTACCATGCAGTTCTGGCTCACACGAGCCAGAAAGGCAGGAGGGGCACTCATTAAGCTGCTCAGCTGAGCCATAGAAGGCTTCCCTTGCCTCAGCTGAGTAGCCTCAGTAAGCCTCTGGCTAGCAAGGAGACCCCCAGCCCAAAGTGATCTTCTTTAGGCTCTGGGGTGGGTCTCCTGAAAGAGGTGCGTCCTGGCACCTTTTTCTCTAGGAGAAAAAAAGCACTGCACTTACATGGGAGTAACCTCTATTGAACTCAGTGGAATCTCTGAGTAACTTGTGGGTTGTGCTGTTAATTTTAAATCCAAGCTGCACAGTGAAGCCTTATTGTGCAGGCTCCGCCACCCTCTGGTGGTGTGCTTGCAATATTGCCTTTCATTTTATTGCCAATAATTGGTGGGGGAAGAGGTGTTAAAAAACAAACCTACTTATATAATTATATTACTTAAGGGGGGGGGTGGAATTAATCCATAGTTTTGATTGCCATATCTGAGGTGTCATACCCTCAATAGCTATAGTGTAGCCTATTGTCCTAGCTATAGCCTACACAGGGCTACTACAATCAATTACCCATTGTCTAATGAAGTAGATCATGCTTAAGGATAATAAAAAAATTCCTTCAGTAGCACCTTAAAGACCAACTAAGTTTATATTTTGGTATGAGCTTTCGTGTGCATGCACACTTCTTCAGATACACTAGAAACAGAAGTGTCAGGCCCTATATATATACAGAGGGTGGTGGGGGTGGGTGGGAATGGGAGATGGGCTGATGGGAGTGGTAAACCTGTAGATGGGTGTTAATGGCTGCTGATGGCTGCAATTAGTCCTGGGCTGAGGTGCTAAAGAAAGCTAGATCATGCATAATGAGATAAGAATCCGATATCTCTATTCATCCCAGGTGCTTCCATGGTTTTAAGCTTGGTAATGATTTCCAATTCAGCAACTTCCCTTTCCAGTCTGTTCCTGAAATTTCTCTTAAGGATGTTTGTGCAAACAATGCTTAAGGATGTTTGTGCAAACAAGGATCCTAGCTTAATCACTGAGATCATCCGCAGGAGTATCATTAGCAGTTCCTTTTGTTCATGAGGCTCATATAAAGAAACCGAACTTCTAGTGCCAATGACCTAGTCCTGTGGAACACTCTGCCAATAGAGATTCAGGTGTCTTCAGCTAACACTTTTTAACGCCTGCTGAAAAGTTTTATATTCTGCTAGGCTTATGCGGGCAATTAAGAATACATCTTTCCACAATAGTTCATTGATGCCTGATTTTATTTTTATGGTTTTTATTTTACGGTTTCATGTATTATTGTAAACCCCTTTGATATTTTTCTTTGAAATAGCAGTACAGTGGAACCTCGGTTTATGAACACCTCGGTTTACGAATTTTCGGTTTACGAACGCTGCGGACCCATCTGGAACGGATTAATCCACTTTCCATTACTTTCAATGGGAAAGTTTGCTTCAGTTTATGAACGCTTCAGTTAATGAACAGACTTCCGGAACCAATTGTGTTCATAAACCGAGGTACCACTGTATATAAATATTTGCTTATTTGAATAATAATAATGATATAAAATAAAATGCTAGGCAAGACCGTTGGTCTGTCTTGTTTGGTACTGTTTGCACAGATTTGGCAGCAGCTCCCCCCCCCCCCAGGTTTCAGGCCTCTCACGGGCCCATTTCTACCTGGAGATGCTACCAAAGATTGAACCCTGGGACCTTCTACATGCAAAGCAAGGGTTCAGACACTGAGCAAAAATGTTTCTCTCAGGTATATGCATCTTCTGGTGTCCAATTCTCATGAAGTTTCTGTTGTGATGTGGGGTTCGTGATTTCAGCTCTCTTGACATAATATGCTGGAGACAGTTCTCTAGTAACACTTCTTTATGAAAGCAAACAAGACTAAGCTCTGAGGGGAGGAAAGCTACATTTATAGGGACGGGGGACTAGCTAGAAAGGGATGCATTTTGGAGGGAACAATATCAGGCAATCACAGTGCTGCCTTTTGGAGGAAACCAATAAGACAGAGGATCCAAATACGGCAGCTTAAATGAACCAATAGTAGCTGTACCCTCTGGAACCAAAAGGCAGTTACTTTACCCTAATGCAAATACAGACAATAGTAATACAGATATATAATCCTTTGAATTAATACACAACAGTTTCCGAGAGGAAAGGGTCTCTGAACCTCAGCAGAGTGCATTTCAAATAACTACCGTAGAAGGCATTCCTTCCCTTTCCATGGATTTCCTCTGCCATATCAGCATCCACTGGTCTCTGCAGCTACCATGAAGTGTCTGCGCTGTGTGTGTGCTTCTTTGGCTCCTCCTCCTCCTCCTCCTCCTCCTCCTTCTTTTATAAATAATGTTTTTTTACAAATCAGCCCCCTTACAAAATCCATCTATTTTAGGGGTCAGCAACCTTTTTCAGCCATGGGCCAATCCACTGTCCCTCAGACCATGTGGTGGGCCGGACTATATTTTGAAGGGGGGGAAATGCTCCACAAATAACCCAGAGATGCATTTTAAATAAAAGCACACATTCTACTCATGTAAAAACACCAGGCAGGCCCCACAAATCACCCAGAGATGCATTTTAAATAAGACGACACATTCTACTCATGTAAAAACATGCTGATTCCCAGACCATCCGTAGGCCTGATTGAGAAGGTGATTGGGCCACATCCGGCCGATGAGTCTTAGGTTGTCTACCCCTGATCTATTTAGTAGGAAGTTGAAAAGTGTCCCCGGATTCATTGGGGGAAAAAATCTGGTAACCTTAGTTTAAACTTTTTCTAATTTGTTATACCACAATAAAAGATTCGCATCTGCTAAGTCTTACCCATGCCTGGCAATAATGGCTCTGGCAGCTGTTTGTAAAAAGAAGAAGAAGAAGAAGAAGAAGAAGAAGAAGAAGAAGAAGAAGAAGAAGAAGAAGAAGAAGAAGAAGAAGAAGAAGAAGAAGAAGAAGAAGAAGAAGAAGAAGAAGAAGAAGAAGAAGAAGAAACAAACGCTTGAGGAATATACTGATTAGACCTCTTAATGTCTCCCTTTCTATCATGTAAGCCATGAACTCTAGCTTTTTGTTTATGTTTTTGACACCTGTTAGCCAATAGGCATGAACCCTGACCACTAAACCCAAAGTATTTCTGCTTCACATCAAGGTTATTTACCATTGTGCAATTTATTTCTAATACATAAATAGCACATCTTTTTTATTCAAATACCTTATATAATTTAGAAGATGCAGTTCATTTACAAAAAAATTTTTTGCACAAATATTTCCAATTCCAACTTTGTTACTTCAGAGTCTGTTTTGCATTTTAGGTTGTTATTTTCTATAATTCAAATGTGCCTAATAACAGCTTTCATAGCCTTGCAAAAAAGGGGGGGTTAGAGGTCTCTTTTAAATCATTTCCTGCAAAGTAAAAAGTTAGTGCTTGGGTAACATGCCCTCTGCTGAGCTGGTTGGTGAGAAGGGCAGGGCGAAAAGCCCACAATGGGAAAGGATCCGTCTTTTCTTGAATATCAAAGCAGATTTCCAGAGGGGCATGGTCGATTATTTTAATACTGAGAATAGAAGGCTATTATAGAAGGTTATACTCGACATTACTGAACTGGTTGCCTGAAAGAAATCGGAACAGGAAGTTGCATTATAGTGGTTTGAGCTAAATGCAAAAGTTTTATCTGATGAATTCATTTCACTACAGGCATCAGTTAGACCTTGTTCATTAAACATCTGAAGAAGCTGCATTTGTTTATAAAACTTCCTACAGCCTTCGTAGGGAAGCTTCCTTGGGTGGAAAGTCCAAATCAGACAATGTAATACTACAAACATTTCAAATGAAGTCCCCATTCCTCAGTGTCAGATTACAAAATAGGCAGAGTAGGCACCAGTCTATGGCCTTTTAGGGGCCCAGCAACAACGGATCAAAGTAATATTGATTTGATCTTGAAAGAAAATTACAAAAACGTTTTAGGAGATACAGTCATACCTCGATTTAAGTATGCCTCGGTTTGAGTCTTTTCAGTTTAAGTACTCCGCGGACCTGTCTGGAACTGATTAATCCACTTTCCATTACTTTCAATGGGAAAGTTTGCTTCAGGTTAAGTATGCTTCAGGTTAAGTACGGACTTCCGGAACCAATTACACTCATACCTCGGGTTAAGTACGCTTCAGGTTGAGTACAGACTCCCGGAACCAATTGTGTTTGTAAACTGAGGTACCACTGTAATTTGCGAGCCCCACCCTGCCAAGATTTTGACTGCCTGGGGGCCTCCACCGGGTTTAATCCAGCTATTTCCCTCCTCCCATGATCTCCCCTTGAGCAAATGGGTAAAAGGATTAAAGCACTGATTTATAAGATTTATTTTGTCCATTATTAGGTGCATAGATGTATCAAATATAGCTGATGCAAAAGCAAAATGACCCCTGAGATTGTTAAGTGTTTTGAGTACTTGAAAATGTAAATTTGAACTCATAATTATAGCTGCCCCCAAACTTTGCTCTTCCTGATGCAATGTACTGAGTGTCAAACCACTTACAGTACGTTTTAATAAAGTTATTTGTTGATTTACTTTGTGTACTTTATGCTGGAAGAAAATATGGGGTTGCTTTTCTGTCACATATTTGTGACATCCTGACGGTCGCCTCACCTTTCACATTAAGAGTAATAAATTTTAATACTACCATTACTCTAACCCAGGCATCCCCAAACTTCGGCCCTCCAGATGTTTTGGACTACAATTCCCATCTTCCCCAACCACTGGTCCTGTTAGCTAGGGATCATGGGAGTTGTAGGCCAAAACATCTGGAGGGCCACAGTTTGGGGATGCCTGCTCTAACCCATTAGTAACCCATGGTTGAAAATAATAATAATTAAAGGTATATAGATAAAGAAGTGAAAGAGAAAAGAAGTGAAACCTGGATTCCAGAAAAAGGAATTCACAGGGCCATGTCCGGAGCTTTTGGCTGGGTTGTCACCAATATGCTGATGACACTCAGCTCTATCTGCTGATGGATGGCCACACTGACTCCCTGACCAGATGCTTGGAGGCTGTGGCTGGATGGTTTCGTGGGAGCCGACTGAAACTAAATCCTTGAAGACAGAGGTCCTCTGGCTAACTCGGGATGGCATGGGGATGAGGGACCAACTCCCTTCTCTTGCGGGGGCCCAATTAGTGCCATTGCCTTCTGTTAAGAGTTTGGGTATAATCCTTGACACCTCCCTTTCTATGGAGGCACAGGTTACTACAACAGCTTCGCTGCATCAAGCAGTTGGTCCCTTACTTCTCCCACCCCGACCTGGCCACAGTGATCCATGTGATGGTCACCTCCAGCCTTAACTACTGTAATTTGCTCTACGCGGGGCTGCCCTTGAAGCTGTCCCAGAAACTCCAGCAGGTGCAGAGTGCTGCAGCGAGGCTCCTCACGGGGTCCCTGCCATCAGAGCATATTCACCCAATGCTTTTCCAGCTGCACTGGCTCCTGGTGGAGTACAGGGTCAGATTCAAGGGCTTTTGACCTTTAAAGCCCTTCACGGCCTAGGACCTTCTTACTTACAGGACCGCCTCTCCCGGTATGCCCCGCAGAGGACCTTAAGGTCCATATATAGTAACACCCTAGAGCAAGGATGGCTAACTCCCAAGAGACTGCGATCTACTCACAGAGTTAAAAACTGGCAGTGATCTACTCCCTTTTTTGGGATTCAGGTCAAAGTTGTTGAGCTTTTTCAGGGAGTAGGTAAAATATCGAGCTTTTTTTAGGGGTGCCACAGTTGTTCAGCTTCTTTGGGGGGAGCCAATGATCTACCAGTGATTTACTGCAGATGTCCAGTGATCTACAGGTAGATCATGATCCACCTGTTGGACATGCCTGCCCTAGAGGTCCCAGGCCTGAAGGGAGTCGGATTACCCTCAGCTTGATCCAGGGCCTTTTCAACACTGGCTCCGACCTGATGTAACGCTCTGTCTCATGAGACCAGGGCCCTGCGGGACCTGATTTCTTTCTACAGGACCTGTAAGACAGAGTTGTTCCACCTGGCATTTGGCCTGGAACCAACTTGACCCCCTCCCCCACTTTCCCTTTTCCCTCCCGTATGAGGCTGCATTTTAATTTTAATGTTGTATTTAATCTTGTTTTTAAGTTGTATCTTAATCAATTGTTTTATTTTTTGTATAAGCCGCCCTGAGCCTGGTCTTGGCTAGAGAGGGCGGGGTATAAATAAAATTTATGATGATGATGATGTAACTGCTCTTGCAGTAAGATTACTGTTTTAGCAATCTCATTTTCAAGCCTCTCCTCTCTCACATCAGAGTGGAAAGGGAAGATGAAAACTATAAACATTGTTACAGACATAACCCATAGCAAGGAGTTCTTAAACCAGGCATCCCCCAAACTGCGGCCCTCCAGATGTTTTGGCCTACAACTCCCATGATCCCTAGCTAACAGGACCAGAGGTCGGGGAAGATGGGAATTGTAGTCCAAAACATCTGGAGGGCCGAAGTTTGGGGATGCCTGTCTTAAACATTGCTTAGTTGTAACAGTTATAATTCAAGTAACATGTCAACCAAAAAAAGGGGAACCAAGTGAAAACTGAATATATCACATACAAAAAAGAAAACAGCTTAACTACGTGTTACGGTAGATGCATTTGGCTGGACTTGTATTTTCTTCACACAAAATGTAGTAGCATGTGATTCAGCAAAAGCCAGTTGGAGCGAGATTGAAGAGACTGATCTGTATTTCATACTTCTGGCTGATTAACATATTTACAATTGTTGCACTGTGTCTTTGGGGTCTATGGACCGCAATAAAGTGCTGTGTGTGTGTGTGTGTGTTTTCCCATATATAAGACAATGTCTTTTGTTTTTTAAAAAAAATGGGCAAAAGTTGGGGGTTGTCTTATTATACATTAGGGCAGGTTAGCGATTGGTGGCAGCGACCTCCCCTCTAAGAAGCACAACAATTTTGGGTGACCTCTGCAAAAATAGCTGAACAACTCAAGAAATATTTAATTCTTAATTTGGGGTTCAAAAAAAAGGGGGTCGTCTTACACACAGAAAAATATGGTACTTTGGTAGGCGTTTACAGTTTCTGTGATGGCAGCCAGGTGTTCCCTAATATCTGTGATCTGTCCCTCCATGGCAACCAAATTCATTATGGAGAGCAATGTCATTTTCTATCTCTTTCTCATTGGTAGGTTTTAGGGAAGATACCGTGCTGTTTTCAGTTTAGTCTTGTCCAGCGTTCCTGCTAGATTTATCTCTTTTTCTTGTCCGGGAAAAAGGAAGATAAATCGCTGGATTTTTTTTTTGCAATTCTGCTTCAAGGACATTACCCAAAGTCAGTCAGGCATGTCTTATCTGTTCTCTGCAATTAGGTTCCGGGGAGGGGGAGAGATGCAGGTGTTTCTGCAGAGTGCAAAGCAGCTACAGTATTTTCCAACTTCCCTGGCCATGTCCCCTGCTTCTGGGGCTTCTAACATTCCTCACTCCAAACAAAATTTTGTTGTAGTTTATGTTGCATCTTGTGAGAAACTCCTTAACCATATAACACTCTCTTGCATTAGTGCTGTCAAATTTCCAGCTCTGAGGATTTTCTCCTGATCTCTGTAGGCTTCTAAGGGCCCACCCCAAACATGAGTGTGTTCCCCCACACACAAGTGCTTGGTGGGTTGTTGGAGGGTGTATAGACCCTTTCAGAGGCACCATTGTTAACAGAACCTTTTCCTCCTGCCTGGCCCAAAGCGGACCCTCCAAGTGTCCTGAATTAGAGAAGCCGTCCCTGTTTCTGATTTGATCCCAGAATGTCCCGCTAATCCTTAGGATGTCCCTATTTTCGTCGGGGAAATGTTGAAGGGTATGCCAGAGCAGAGATTGTTCCCAAGTTGTCTGGAGAGGGGAGAGCTCAGTGCGAAGGCAGAAACAACACCATCATCTTCCCATACAACCCTGTTTCTCAGAAACTTGCAAATGGCAGTCAGCCTCAAATATCACGCAAGTCCCTGGACCAGTACTGTGCAGCTATAGTTCAGACAAGGGTTTTTAGAATGTATTTACCTTGTACAGTATTTATATTCTTTTCTATTCCATAAAGATAGTAGCGGTAATAATAAGATTAATATTTAAAATATTATTAATAGCAGCAGCAGCAGCAGCAGCAATACTTGCCAGCTAGCTTTAAGCATGTATTCTAATTTGTGCCTGTGTATTGTATAGTAATGCGTATTATTCCTAGATTCAGTCTTCCTTTATTTTCAGTCATCTTTTATTATAATGTTCATTTTGGTTTCACTTTTCTGAACCTTTTTGAACTCTATAGTATTATTATTTTTAGATGAGGGGACCTAAACTGTAAACGGCATTCCAAGTACGGTTACACCATAGATTTGTATTATGATATCAGCAACTTTAAAGTAAATTCCTTTCCTAATGTTCCCTAGCATGGAATCAGCATTTTTCACACTGGACCTACCTATCAGCTATGGTGCCAAGGTCATCTTCCTGCTCTCTCACCGCCAGTTCGGATCCCCTGAGCCAGAAATGTGAAATTAAGACACACACACCCCACATGCATCACTTTTCAATGGTTTACATTGAATTGCCTTTCTGGTAGAGTCTGCCCCCTTTTGACATTGCTGGCATTTGCATGAAGCAGAGTGGAAGAATCTGCTGTGGATGCTGGATCTGGATCTGGACCGCCTGGGAGGGGTGGGCAGATCTGCCCACTGCAGCCTGTGCCATCGCTGCTGCCTCTTTCTCCTCCACTGTGCAAGCCCTTTGCTCCCCACCTGACAGCCACCTCTCTTATTGCCTCCAGGTGTCCCTATTCTCCAGGGACAGCCCCAGATTTACAGAGGCCGTCCAGGTTTCTGATTTGATCCGGGAATGTCCTGCTTTTCCTTGGGACGTCCCTATTTTCATCAGAGAAACGTTGGAGGATATGGAGGTTTGTGACCCCCGAGCCAAGCGGATAAGCAACTATACAGCCTTTAAAAGACATCTGAAGACAGCCCTGCATAAGGACATTTTTTAAAAAATGTTTTATTTTGTTTTTATATACTGCATATTGGAAGCTGCCCAGATTGTATGGTGTGTAAATAATAAAACAAGAAAGAAAAACAAGAAAGACAAGTAGGTGGCATCTAAGGAACTGCATAAGGAGTCATGCCAGACCAATCTGATTTCTTTTTTTGATGGAATTACAAACTTGGTGGATCAGGGAAATGCTGTGAATATAGTGTATCTTGATTTCAGTAAGGCTTTTGACAAAGTCCCCCACGATATTCTCACAAGGAAGCTGGTAAAATGTGGGTTGAACGAGGTAACTGTAAGGTGGATTTGTAGCTGCTTGACTGACTGAACCCAAAGAGTACTCATTAACACTTCCTCATCATTCTGGAAAATGAACCCTCCTGGGCTAGGGTTGTCAGACTCAATAGAGGACAGTACTTCTGTGCCTTTAATTGCCCTGCTCTCTTTTGAGTCTGGAAACCTTAAAGAGAAACCAGCAGACCCTTTCCTTGGAAATTAAACAAAGGGTCTGCTGGTTTCTCTTTAAGGTTTCCATATTCAAAAGAGAGTAGGGCAATTAAAGGCACAGAAGTTCTGTCCTCTATTGATTCTGGCAACCCTATCCTGGGCTCCTTGTTGTTCAATGTCTTTATAAATGACTTTGATGAAGGAATTGAGGGGATGCTAATCAAATTTGCAGAGGACATCAAACTGGGAGTGGTAGCTAATTCAGCAGAGGACAGAATCAGAATTCAAAATGACCTTAACAGACTGGAGAACTGGGTGCAAGCTAACAAAATGAATTTCAATAGGGACAAATGTAAGGTTCTGCACTTAGGCAGGAAGAACCAGATGCATAAATATAGGATGGGGGACTTACTAGCAGTACATGTGAAAAGGATCTAGGGCAGGCATCCCCAAACTTCGGCCCTCCAGATGTTTTGGACTATAATTCCTATCATCCTTGACCACTGGTCCTGTTAGCTAGGGATCATGGGAGTTGTAGGCCAAAACATCTGGAGGGCCGCAGTTTGGGGGTGCCTGGTCTACAGTGTGATGCAGCAGCAAAAAAAGGTAATGCTATTCTAGGCTGCATCAACAGAAGTATAGTGTTCAGATCAAGGGAAGTAATAGTACCACTCTCTTCTGCCTTGATCAGACCACACCTGGAATACTGTGTCCAATTCTGGGCACTACAATTTAAGAAGGATGTTGACAAGCTGGAACGTGTGCAGAGGAGGGCAACCAAGATGATCAAGGGTCTGGAAACTAAGCCTTATGAGGAGCGTTTCAAGGAGCTGGGTATGTTGAGCCTGGAAAAGAGGAGACTGAGAGGAGATATGATAGCCATCTTCAAATATCTTAAGGGTTGTCATATGGAGGAGGGAGCATGCTTGTTTTCTCCTGATCTGGAGAGTAGAACCAATAGCTTCAAGTTGCAAGAAAGCAGATTCCGACTAAACATCAGGAAGAGCTTTCTGGTGGTGTACAGACTCCCTTGGGAGGTTGTGGACTCTCCTTCCTTGGATGTTTTTCAGCAGAGGTTGGATGTCTGTCTGTCATGGCTGCGTTAGCTGAGATTCCTGCATTGCAGGAGGTTAGACTAGATGACCCTCGGGGTCCCTTCCAACTCTAAGATTCTATGATTTTAATTTTCATGGAATAGGACATCCCTCTTTTCATTGTGGAAATGTTGGGAGGTAGGTGTCTCCCTCTCTCAGGGGGGGAGAGGCAGTTGGGTGAACCCTCAGCCTCCTCTCTTCCACTGTGTGCCTGTGGCAACTAGAAAATCACACTGATTTCCCCTTTTTTCCTAGGTTGAGTATAGTTTGGTGCACGAAAGTTAAAAAGAAGAAAAGAGAAGAAAAGTCACCTTTTCTCTATTGAAATGTCCTTCCTTTTATATTCAGGATTTTTGTGCTTGTGTTCTTATATAGAAAAACACTTCTATACTGTGCATGTCTTGTGGAGAAGTTTGCTTGTTATTAGGATAAACGATGAAACAGGACTGTAAAACTAGGAAGCTGCACCGGACTGCAGCAGCTCTCCAGGATTTCAGACACGGTTTTTTATTTCTTCCCCAGCCCTTCCTGGAGATGCCACTGGGACTTGAACTTGGGACCTTCTGCATTCAAAGCAGATGCTCCACCACTGATCTACAGGCCTTCTCCTAAACTTGGAAGATTTTCTGTACTGTGCACAGTAAAGTAACCATGATGAATCAAAACACACAATACTGGGCCATGCTGGTGTCTCATCTGCGGAAGTTCCTTGGAACTTTGTACACATATTTCTAATTTTTGATAAGGCTGCTGGAGACCTTGGCGTCTTGATTAGAGTGGCAGTAAAGGCTGCCATTCCATCTAAACAAAGGAAGGAGCTCATTTTGTTTTGAGAAGCAAGCTCAAATCTGACTGGATGCATGTCAAAGCCTGGGAAACTGTAGATACAGTAGGACCAAAGTTTCTTCCTCTACTTTGTCTGGAAAGACACATGCCTCAGTCACATTACTGATGTAGGTGGTTCTTTTGGGGGGCGTGATTTTCTGGAGGTTTGGTTGGTTGGTTTCTTCCTTCCTTGCTTGCTATCTGCTTCACTTTGTCTGGTTTGCTGTGAGGTTTGGATCATTGCCTTGAGGTAGGTAAGAATGGATTGTTGTTTTTTCATTTATGTGATATATTAGGGACATTGATTGATTTCCTAACTAGATGGGCTTGGGGAGGTGGGGTGGGCAGATGGGAGTTATATTTACTTTGATTGCTTTGAAAGTACTAGTTGTCTTTGACTTGACTTAACTGGCCAGGGGTCCTTTACCTTTTACCTTGCCACTTATTGGTACAAGTCCAAATCATATTCAATTGCTAATAATTTAATTATATATATATTTCTAATATTGTATAAATTTCTATATACTCAATTTTCTATTTTCTGTGTAAATCCTATATTGGTCATGATATCATTTCATTTTCCATTTCCACTAAGTTTTGTATAGAGTGAATTGTGCCTGCGTTTTTTGTGTGTGTGCAAGCTGTAATGGTGCAAGTGATTTCACTGTGTTGCTATTGAGCAAAACTCAAACCTAGATGGGGGATTTTTTTGGGGGGGGGTGAAAGCTGGGGTGGTGCAAGCAGTTTCACTGTGTTGCTATTGAGTAAAATTGAACCTTGATGGGGGATATTTTTTAATGGTGCAAGCTGTAATGGTGCAAGCTGTTTCACTGAGAATTGCTACTGAACAAAACTGAACCTTGATGGGAAGTCAATGAATGTGGCTTTTGCCAGGATTTGGGGGGGGATCATTGTGCCTTCATTGGGATCAGTGGAGAGTGGAGGCTTTAGCAGCCCCTCTCCAGAGATGCTGATGTGTCAGAAATGCTAGAGGCCATTTCACTGAACTGCCATTCAATAGTTTGAAACAGAGAAGGCTATACATTTTTTCTGTTTGGGCTATTCTGCCGTGCTTTCGTGGTCTCCACAGGGGACCATTTTCCCCACAATATTTCTGGCTCTGGGTCTCATTCTCACCTCTCCCCCATCTCTTCTAG
This sequence comes from Zootoca vivipara, assembly GCF_963506605.1. Classification (NCBI taxonomy): domain Eukaryota; kingdom Metazoa; phylum Chordata; class Lepidosauria; order Squamata; family Lacertidae; genus Zootoca; species Zootoca vivipara. The sequence goes on from NC_083294.1 coordinate 20,762,805, forward strand.
CTTTAACCACCCACAAAGCCTACTGTCTTGGGATTGCAGAGGTCACCCCTTTAAGGATCTCTTCTAAAAGTATGTGAAAGTGGTGCATGTGTTGCTGTAGCAGTTCTGCCTAGGGAGGGAGGTTAGGTGAAGGTGCTATGGGGAGGTGTCTTGTTTTGTGGAGAGGTCAGGATGAGAGCAAGGAGTCTTGTAAGAAGGCCATGCTAGAGCAGATCAGTGGCCCATCTAGTCCAGCAGTCTGTTCCCATAGTGGCCAACCAGATGTTTTGGGCAAAGTCCACAACAGAAATTGTGCTATTGAGAGACATGCTGCCTCTTCTCCTGGGGAAAATATTTAGCTGCCAATGACCTTATTTGTCACAAATTTCTCTAATCTGTCCCATATGGCAGCCATCCCCTTATCTAGTGACAGGGAGTTCCGTCCTTCCTCTTGGACTGCTTGTAATCTTCCACTCATCAGTTTCACTGCATGACCCCATTAGGCCCTGGCATTATGAGACAGGGAAGAAGCCTCTCTCCCTCTCTCCAGTCTCTCCACTCCACATGCCATTTTATACACCACCAGCCTTACAGTGCAGAATAAAGCCACAACACATTAAAGAAATAAAAGAGTGACAAGCAGGAGAGAGGGAAAGTGGATGGGGGCTTGGCCAAAGTGAAGGGGAGATATGAGGGGATGGGGGAATGCAGGCGGGGAGCAGAGAGGGTCATCTGAAAAGGTCCTCTGAAGGGGCCTAAGAGTGGTGGCAAGAGGTTTAGTAAGAAATTGATGCAGGAGGTGTAAATAGATGGATGAACCTTCCTTCACATTCTTTCCTCCTCTTTCAGTTGCAGAAATGCTGGAAGAGGCCATTGAAACCACTCTCGAGGTTAGTATCTGTGGGAGCATGTACAAGCACAGGAAGTTCCCTTGCCTCTCCCCACCCACCGTCCAGGAAAATGCCAGTTTTGATGTTTGTCCCCTGGGATCCAGGAGCAATCCCTTTTGCCCCCCATGGCTTTCACAGGTGTGAGGTTGAGAAAGTCCATTCCTGATTAAAAACCTGACTTTTTCCACTTTCAGGATCTGGCCAGGGATTATTTTTTCCTCTTCTGTGTGCACTTCACATGTGATCAAACCTATAATGTGAGCCATGAAGCAGTGGTGTATCAGAAAGATCCTGTGACCAAGGTCATTATGGTAAGTGAGGTTCAGGATGAGAAATCCAGTGGGGAGGTGGGCAGAAGGGATGGGGATGGGGTTTGGGTGTGAAAAGGAAGTTTCTGGGTCTGGCAAAGAAGAAGAATTTGCAGGCATTTGGGGCAGGCATTCCAACTGAGTCTGGGGCTGGAGCAGCCCCCCCCCCCCCGAATTCCATGGGGAACTGACTTTGCTCTTCTGCTCTTTGAACTCTTCTCAGGACATCATGGAGAGATGGTACATGTTTCCGGCCCCCTCCAAAGTATTGAAAAGGGGAATGAATGACATCATCTGCCTCACGTATGTTGTTGGCATTGTTTGTGTATTTGGGAATTAGAAATGGCGAAGTGGGGTGTTTGTGAGCTGCTTGAGGAAAGGGCAGTTAGCAGTTGGCAATTTAGACTGAGAGGGTAGAATAAAAACACAGGGAAATAGCAATGACTGAACAAATGGGCCAAGAGTGCCATCTTGAGCTTGACAACAAGCTAAGAGGGTAGGCAGGATGGAGCAATGGCAGCTTCTGTCTCTAAAAAAGAAAAGAAAAATCGCTGGTGGCTATTATGCTTCCGGGTCTGGGTGTATCCACTCCACCAATCTCTCCCCTTCCTTAGCGGAAGCTGGGACTTGATGGGCTAATAGGGAGCTGTCTGGCATGGGATTAGTTCTTCAGTGGGTTGTGTAGGTTTTTAATGTACATGCTTCAGAGGTCCAAAATTAGAGGCTGTGGGGTTCCCAACAAGCCTGGAAATCATCCATAGGACTTTGGAAAATTCAACCTCATATTTTCTGCTTCATCGTGACAGCTTCATGAGACCACCATATGAGACTAATAGGAAAAAGGCCATCATCCGTGGGATGCTTTATCCGATTGCTCACATTCCTGGACTGAACAATGCTGACAGGGAGGTAAATTCTTTGTAGCTTTGATCATTACTCTTGACTTCTATTGGTTCAATTTATCTCCTGTAAATTTTGCACATCTTTTCATTTCTTACTAATTTTTCGGCGAGACCGTAAGCTTAAACACACAGATAATGCTTTTGGTTTCACTGGTTTCCAGCTATTACACACAAGGATTTTTTTATACGTCACCTCCATTCAGAAAGTCAATTTTGCCTCATTATTTGTCCATGAGTGAAAACTCTTAGTCTCATTTGAAGCTGGCCTTTGTCTCTATTCTGCCAGTTTGCTTCAGTATCACACTCCCTCTTATCCAGTACTAAAAATCTGTTAACTATTCTCCCCCCACCATGCCTTTCTACACCATCTCCTCCTGTGATTCTGTGAATCCACCTCTGTGAAAATGGTTTTCACCACCAGGCCCTTAAGCAGCTGTTTCATGCAATTGTGAGGCGCCTGCTGACTGAGGACCCAACCGTTGAGTGCCTAAAAACACTCTTGGAAGTAAGTGTGTTGGTGGGACGGGGGTATTGATTCATTTCAGCAGAGCTTGCTGGCATAAATGCTTGATCAGGCAGCATCACAAACCCAGAACATGGGTGTCTCCTGACATGCTGGAGAAGGGCAGGCCACTCAGACAAGGGGCCACCCTTGTCAAGGCCCTTTCTTCAGTCTCCACCTGGGTGGGGCAGCCAGAGGGGGCCCCCAAAGCAAATTTGGGGCTCAGGGACTTGGGAGAAAGCATTTTTGAGCTGTCTGGAACATTGAACAAAGGATCTCCCTCAGATAGTGTGGGAGATTCCTTGGTGGAAGTGCTAGCTTGCCTCTCTAGTTCAAACCAGCCCCCTGATACTATCGTGCCTTTTCCTCCCACAGACGCTGACCTTTTATTTCAATGAAGATGATGTGCAGGAAAGGGCGCTGGCTACCAGCAGCATCAATATTTTGCTGGCAAATGCATTGAAATACATGACTGTAAGTATCTGTTTTATGGCCCAGAGAGGTTTCTCAAAATGGCTTAGAAAAGACTATCTCAGTGAAAGAGACATCCAAGCCTGATGTCGGGCAGAGACGTAACATGGTCTCCCAATGTCCAGGATTATTCAGGTGGTAGTTGTTTGCGAACTTCTTTGGTGCTGCCCTTTGGCTTCCACCTACTAGGCAACATGGAGGTCCTTGGAGGCAAGGAAGTGGGGTTCAGCAGCTGCTTTGGGGTTTAAAAAGGACCTGATTCAGGCTTTTCTTGATTCTACAGGCTGGGGTCATAAATAGGATTCTCCCCCAGGAGCTCTCTGCACTGTTCCAAAACATCAGTGAAGGCAAGTTCACCATTCTGGCAAGCACAGAAAAAAAAACCACAGGGTTCACTCTCCACACCAAAGCCATCCTTGGCAGCCTAACTGGGTTCTGAGGAGGGCTCACTTCTTTGCTGTAACACACCTGCCTCAGGCTGGAATCCCAGCCCTGCATCCAAGCCCCCAAGCAAGGTGGAGAGTGAACAGCTGTTCCCAGATGCTATGGGGATGCTGACTCCAAGTGGTGGAGGCCAGTGACTCCCAATGGTCTGACAATGGGGGTGGGGGTGTTGGGGGGTGGGTAGCAGCCCCACTGGGCTTTGCCAGGGCATGGGAGGGGGCATTAGCTGACTAAGGATGCCTAGTGATGAGTCTGGGCCTGGTTGTAAGGATGACTCACTTCTTTTCCTTTCTCTTCCATCCAGTGGACGTCCAGGCTGTAATTCAGGATGTGTTCCCACCACTGAATGAGGTGGAATGAATCCTCTTCCCAAACCAGATTTATGTATGTGGTCAGTGGTGAAGGAGAAATCATTGTATGGTGTTATCTGAGAGCATTTGCCATTATATGAGGGCATTTGCCATTATCCGAGGTCATTTCCCATTTTAAATAAAAACTGAATTTTAAGCAATTCTGAACTTACATTAGTCTTTGTGTGATTTCTGTTCCATCACTTTACTTGCCCCCCTGTGCTGTGGTTTGGAGTGGGGGGAGGAAAAAGACACTGCTGGAAACTTCTCAGGGTGATTTAGATCAAGTAAAAGGTTTGGGGGGGAAGGGTTAAACCCCCCTACCACCATTGAACCTGCCTCCCTAGTTGCTGCTTTTAAAAAATGGGGTGGGGGAGCATGTAGTATTCTGATCTTCATCATGTGTGCCTACTTGAATAAGAGATTGTCTTTCCTCTCCATGTGAGCAGCAGAACACTGGTTCCATAGTGATGCCACCTGGACAGGAGTTGGGGGCAGAAGCAGAATGGTCAGGAGCCACAGGAGAGCAAGTGGAATCTGCCTTTTAGAAGTCAGCAAGTGCAGACTTCCTCATCAGTACTTCTCTGGTTTGGGAAAAGAAAGATGCAGCCGTGAAAAGCTGCAGAACAGGCAGGTGAAGGGTTTTTCTTGGGAGCAGTGGCAAGAAGACCCATTATGTTTCTCCCAGTCATGCAGCTCTGAAGGTACAACAACCCTGCCAAGGAAATTATGTATGGTAACATGAGATGCTAAACAAGAATACTTGGAAGCACTTAAACAGTTTATATTTTGACAAGATTGCCCAAAATGTGCCTGTGTGAGAGATAGAGGGAGAGATCCAATGATGTGTTCTATTGTTGCCTCTGGGACTTGCTCCGTAGGGAAGGGTTCCTGGCTGTGTCAGTGTTACCTTTGTGGCACCAATGGAAGGCTTGCTTTTCCTAGGCTTTTAAAGATGCCATATGCAACTTTTCAATCTACTGGTGGCAGGCATTGCACACCAGCAATGGCCGGCTTATTTATTTTTTTGTCCTCATCAAGACCCTTTTTTATTAACATTCTGTTAGATCATTCTTACCGCTGCTGGGCTATTAGGAAGCGCATATGTTGGTATCTTTGCCGTGGGGCAGGGCGGGGGGAGCTAAAAGGGCTACAATAGATGGCAGCTTTTGAAAAATAAACGGAAGAAGAGAAAAGCAGAAGGGAAAAGAGAGAGAAAATCAAATTCAGCCTTTGCCAGCCCGAGAAAGCCCCTATTCCCTTCCCAGAGCTACAGTTCATAGAGTGGTTTAATGGTCAGCCCCTACTCTCTGAAAGCTCTGGGAATTTTAGAAATGTGAGGAAACTAAGAGGACTCTTAACAACTCTAATAACTCTGAACAAACTACACTTCCCAGGATCCTTTGGGGGAACACATGAGTGTTTAAAGTGCTGTCATAGTGCTTCATATGTATGGTGTGGTCAAGAAACCAAGAATAAGCCCCAAACTGTTATCATATTTAAACTGGTTAACTGCGCTGAGGAAAGCATTCTGCAGAGTATAATTAGGAGAATTGTTTTAATTAAAGAAAATAACAGAAGTTACATTAATTCTACAAAAAGTTACAAAGCATGACCCATCCAGTGACCCACCCACCAGGGTCCAGAGAGAAGGACACAACGCTTCTTATATACTGTATCCGATTGCTGACACAGCTTAATTTACACAAACTTAACATCACCTGCTGTACTGCCCCACAGCTGCAAAACTAGGTTATGACTTTTACTTCTGGCTTTTAAAGAGATACACATTCTTGTGAAACAGTAATGAACCTTAAAACTTAAACCATTCAACACAAACACATATACCTCCCCACCTCAGAAGAAGGATGGCAAATCCCCAACATAGAATTATACTACTTCACCACCCAATTGCCCCACATAATCTCGTACATTCTAGAAGATGATAAGAAACAACAGGTGCACTTGGAGAAAGACACATTAGAAAACCCCACCACCACAGCATTTGTTTCTCCAAAACAAACTAAGGAAAATCCCCACAACAGTAAACAGGTTCACACAGAGCATGGAAGGAAAAAGTAGGCAAACTACCAGTATCTCCAACCCCATCCCCAGTAATCCCCCTGGCTCATCACCCACTATTCTAACAAGCAGCACAAAACCACCAGATAAAAAACCTGGCAAGCCCATATCAACACAAAAAATACAAGACAAACTAGAGGAGAGCCAATTACCCAACCACATGCCTTCTTAAACAATCCAGCAGTAAAATCAGCAGCCACTAGGCCCTTGACCACCTTCAAAAATCTCCTCCTGGCAGCAGAGGAACATGGCAAGGGGATGGTATCCACAATATACAAAATACAGTGGTACCTCGACTTACGAAGACAATCCGTTCTGCGGCCGTCTTCGTAAGTCGAAGTCTTCAGTTGTTGAAGTGCCTGTTCTGCGCATGCGCGAAGTGCGATTATGCGGTTCTGTGCATGTGATGACCGTGCGCACCGTTTCTGTGCAGGTGCAGAACGCACGTGCGGCGAAAAGACTTCTAGGTTTGTTGACTTCGGAAGTCGAAACCTTCGGAAGTCGAGTCATTCGGATGTCGAGATACCACTGTACTGCTCCAAAATCCCACAACACCCCCCAATGGACTAGAATGTTATCTAAACCTCCATTTAAATCCAAAAGAAGAGAACTCACTCTGAAATTTACAGGTGGTTCCTAATACCAGGGGGACTGGTGCTGATATGCCCAGGAACCTCACCAAAATATTGGAGAGGCTGCCCTTCCACAGGCATCTCTACCTCCACATGTTGTGGGGATGCCCCCAAATCCAACCCTACTAGACAGCAGTCCTACAAGAAATACACAAAATAACTAAACAAGTATTTTGTATACAAGAAGTCACACCAGAACTGGCCCTACTGAACATCTTCCAAAATAAGAATGCCCACTCACACTATAAAGAGCTCATAACCCCCCTACTCTCAGCAGTCAGAAGCCTCATAGGCAGACACTGGAGAGACCTGTCAGGAGTAAACATGGACCACTGGGATCAAGTAGTATGGGAAACGGCCTTACTAGAAAATCTAACCAATAGACTGAAACTGAAATGGGGACAAATAGAAGAGGATGTTTTCACCCCGGTATGCCTCCCCTTTATTACATACAAAGCCCAACAAGACAAGAACAAGAATCCCCTGACAATGTGGCTACCTTGACCCAACAATCCATCCTCCCCCCAATAAACAAATCTCACTGCAGCCAACCAAAGACAACCAAAGACACCCTAGGCCACTCCCAACCTCTCTCACCAGCAAGGAAATATACTACGTCAGTGGTTCCCATGGAGTTGCTTCCTCCCAACTAAATTTTTGTCATTAGTTTTGTGTCTTTCTTTCTAGAAATGTTGCATACACACATTTTGCCGCATCCATCCCTGGCACTATCCAATGCCGCTCCAGCGCATACCCAGCCCACAACGTGCCCCGTTGCATGCCCGCTCCTGCTTCCCCTACCCCCACCCCAGGCATAGGCAAATGTGTTCTCTTTTTTTCTCTTCAAAATATGGCAACTCTATTACCACCCCACCACCACCCTCTCCCCCCACTCCCCCCACCTTATAGTGTATACAACACTAATGCCTCACAACAAATGTAACTGATCCATAGAAAACACAACCTGAAAAAGAGACATTGTAAACCAAGAAAATTATTTTTTAAAAATAATGTATAGTGTGGATGCAGCCTCCCAATTGCTAGTTCAGGAAAAAATACAGAGAGAAAAAGGAGAATTCCTGGATGCCATGTTTCAAGTCTGAGGCAGAACTTTTTGATGAAGAACCCAAGAGTGGCTGGTCAGAGCCATGCAGTCGGAGCTGGAGCAACCAACTAAAACCTACTTCTCAGGTAGACTGTGATTGAAATTATTGATTTCTTCTCAAGGTAATAGAAGTGGACAAAGCTGAACCTGGCAGGATAGTTTACTCTCTGGTTTTAACCCATTCATGCATTAATTAGACTTCAGCAAGTTGCTTACATGAGGCTGGTTATCCCACGCAAATGGCATTACCTGATCCAGACGGCGCCTATAAATATTCACAGTGATTCCCTCTCCTTTCTCGCCCTCACTTTCCGAACCTGTCACTCAACAGGCCTGCTCCACTGTAACAGCAGAAGGCCTCAAATCTGACAGTAGCACTATGATGCCATCAGAGGTCACAGAAGCATTTCCTAAAGTAGAAAACAGGATGTAGTGGTAGGAGTATTGGACTAGGACCTGGGAGAACAAGGTTCGAATCCTCACTCAGCAATAAAGTTCACTGGGTGACCTTGGGCCAGTCACCATCTCTTAGCCTAACCCACCTCACAGGGTTGTTGTGAGGATGAAATGGAGAGGAGGAGAACCATATACACCACCTTGAGATACTTGGAAGATAAAGGTGGCAAACAAATGAAATAAATAAATATGCACAGCAAGTCCTCATACTCCCCAGTTCCTGGTCTGCATCCTGTGTTCCCCCTTCCCCTGCCCCAATTACCTATCTACTTTTCTTCCACTAAGGCCACATCCACACCATGCAATTTTTAAAACACTATTTATTGATCAGCCATTACTTCCTGCAAAGGATTCTTGGAGGTGCAGTTTGTTAAGTGTGCTGACAGCTGTTAGGAGACTGCCCCCCCATTCCCTTCACAGCGATGCAGTTGGTTTAACGGTTTACCTCTCTTCACTCAGAGAATTGTCATTCTGGAAGGGTAATCATAGAATCATAGAATCATAGAATCATAGAGTTGGAAGAGACCACAAGGGCCATCCAGTCCAACCCCCTGCCAAGCAGGAAACACCATCAAAGCATTCCTGACAGATGGCTGTCAAGCCTCTGCTTAAAGACCTCCAAAGAAGGAGACTCCACCACACTCCTTGGCAGCAAATTCCACTGCCGAACAGCTCTCCTCACAACTCTCAGCACCGTTAACTGCATTTCCCAGCATTCTTTGGGGGAAGCCATGGCTTTTTCATGTGTTATTGCAATGCTTTAATTAGGCATGGCCAAACTTGGCCCTTCAGCTGTTTTGGGACTACAATTCCCATCATCCTTGACCACTGGTCTTGCTAGGTAGGGATGATGGGAGTTGTAGTCCCAAAACAGTTGGAGGGCCAAGTTTGCCCATGCCTGCTTTAAATGCATGGTGTGAATTTTGCTCAAGAGCAGCAGAAAGGTACCCAGCACACAATGTAATGTTGGGGCCAGGCACCAGAGATCTGGAGCTGGGGGTCTCCAATAGCAGGACCCAGAAGCACCTTCCTCCCTTTTGCTACTGGGGAACCTGCTGGAGGTGCTGGCCTGTGTGCAACTTGGCTTTATCAGTGCTACTGTGACATACCCTCCAACATCCTGATGATGCCAACTGGGACAGGACCTGGACCCTCAACACACTTGCCATGCCTCCCAGCCTCCTCTGGAGATGCATCCACCTCCCCTTCTCACCAGACAGTTCCCCTTCTCTTCTTTGGGGCTCACCACTCTCCACATACAACAACCCCACTGGTGGGCCCTTGCTCACCCTCGCCCGCCGCCATGACTGCTTCACCTCTCCTCCCCAACAGTCACTTGCCTCCTCCTCCCTCACCCAGTCCACAACACATACACATGAGGGTCTCAGGGACTCTTCCGCCTTCCACCCAAAATTCTGAGTGGGGGCCATGTGATGTGGAGGAGGGAGAAGAGGAAGGGTGATGCAGCACCAAAAACGGCAGCTTTTTTTGGCGGGAGCCCCAAGGCTGCTCATCAGTATGGGCAGATTGATCTTGTCACCTTGGGGCAGTTTTATTCTTGTTGAAAGCAAACACGACCTTTCCCATTCAGGAGTAGGGATTGGGGCAAACTTCTATTTCATTCACATTTAAAGCCAGATCTATCAAATTCTCACTCTTGGAAACAATATGAGAATCAAAACACAACCATCCTTCAAAACTCACATTTATCCCAATTGCATGGTGCAGTTCTCCAGCCAAATAATGCTTCCAAAAATGCACAAATTGAGGGGCACATATATTAGTGAAAATGGCATACAAAGACACATTATATTAAGAAAAGCTATTGGAATAATATGTACATTTGTTAAAATTGCTTATAAAAATGTGTTTTTATGAAAACTCTGAACAATTTTCATGAGGGGTTTTTTCTTCTTCCAAATTGCTGCATAAATTTAAAACTGGAGAAATGAGAAATGGAGAAAATGAAATTGGCTGACCCTTCAATCCCAACCCAGGAGTATTGAGAATGCAAAGTGTCCTACCTGGGCAATTGCAGTAAGGCATTCCAATCCCACTGGCTGAAGACAGGCAGACATCTGGGAGCAGCTGGTGGTGCTGGTCAGGCTGCCCTGGCTCAGCCCCTTGGCAGGAGGAGCAAACGAAGCAATCGGTTAGTTGCCTGTGGTTGCATCTCAAGCAGGCCCTCCCGAAATGTTTCCAATTTTTCCATAAAAGCTTGGATGCTTAATAGCACTGGGTCAAACCTTACAGCATTATGCAAGCATGCAGAAATTATTTCAAAGAGGAATTTAAGTATGTCACGAGACATTGAAAACTAGGTTTAAAGCTATTCAAAATATTAATAAGGCTTCTGGTCTGGACAAATAAATCAAACATGTAGTTGGGCAGATGCCTGCTCCATCAGTAAGTTCCAGGAAAACAAAGCTACATGCCACTGAAACCCCATCAGGTTATCCATGTAGTTTGGTCCATGTAGGTCCATAGTTGGGGAAGATTTTTTTATTATCTTTTATAGATACAAAAAAACCCACAGCTATTTTTCTAGAAAAAAAGATGTCCTGGAAGTCACCATGAGTTCTCTTATAATGACAATGGCACCCACCTGAGAGGTGCTGGGAAATGGTTTCTGAATAGTGTACAAGAGCAGCTTGGATCACCCTGACGTGCTTTGCAAAGGTCAGGTATTTTTCAATTATATAAAACAGTTTAGATTTCAAACCCCTATACAAATGGTTCCTGAGCAACCTTGGAGGTGTGTTGGGGAGGATTTTTCTTTTGAAATATCCACACTAGCTGGGATGAGGAAAGTGAGCCACTATGAGAGGGAAGCATCCATGGCTTGCTTTATAAGCAGCACCTCTCTGGCTGTGAGTTTTGAGAAGGTAGAACCCTGAGGGGGGAACACTGTCAGGCCCTGCTGCTACCTCTGAAGGTCAGTGGACGGGACTTTAGGGATTTCTGCAGAACCTGGAGAGCAGAAGTTATTGCAAAGGTGTTGGAATTCTCAGTAGGCAACATTAAGATCAGGCTGGTGTGTGTGTGTTTGGGGAGGGGGGGGCAGACATCTGAGAACATTTATCCCCAAAGAGAACTGGATACGAACATCTCACTTTCCCTCTCCTGGGGTCTGTGTTGTAGACATAAACTTCTTTAACAGCCATTCCTTCTCCCCAAGGGACCCCTGGGAACTGTACTGTATTTTTGTGATGGGGGCTGGGAAGGGTATCTGAGAATGAATTTTCACTCCCATCACCAAAGAACAAGTTTCAAGACATTATTTAGGGTGTGGGTGTGTGGCGGCGGGAGGTGATGACAATGTTGGATGGCCAACTGACCAGGAAAAAAGAACTGACCTGGTCAGCTGCTGTGTTTTTAATGGCATCTAGGTCTGTAGAAACCAGCAGTTTTTCAGGACATCAGCATTTTCATCTGTTAATGTCTGCAGGTCAAGCAGATGTTAAAAGCACAAGAACAGGGGCCAGACAGAAAAGGCTGGCCATTCTGTTTGGAGGAAGCCACATCAATTTACAGTGACATGAAAAGTAATGCAGTTCCAAAAATGCACCTCAATGTACATAAATGTACCAACAGCAACCCTCTTCAGGTTCTGCAGTCACTGCCTGGAGAGGTAACAGAATCCTGCTGCCTTGGTCCTCTTTCTCCACACAACCTGCTTCTCCATACCCTCCAGCATCCCACAATGGAACACAGTAGTTGCACACAAGAAGGGCAACAGTCTTTTCCAGCAATTCTTCCCCTGCAACTGTCATCTAGCCACAGGGATGAAATCATGCCTGTTTTGGCTTCTCTCAGTTTCTTGTTATTTCAAGTTCTGAATTTTCTTTGTAATAGTCCGTGTGGAAACCCATCAGCATTTTAGTGTGAATTTCTTCCAATACCTGCTCCCATCAGCCCCAGCCAGACTGACAGTTCTGCTGAAGGGAGTCGCAGTTGAAAGCATCAGGAGAACATCAGACTGGCGAAGGCTGATCTATAGGCTATTGTAGTTATTAATATTGCACAGTTTGAAGTGACTGGATGCATAAAAACTGACTTCTTTTGAAATGAAGCATTGGACCCATTAGATTGTTCAGAACTCGCAGAACTTCCTCAAAACAGAACGGAAACATCAGATGATACATGCAAACAGTTCCATAAGACATATGTCAGTCCAAGGTACAGACACAGCATCTTACAAAACATGTAAGATTTACAACAGACCTAGCAGAAATCTGTCTCTCCTCAAAGCCTGCATTCCAGCCTACTTCCTGCCTTAAACTATGCAGCTCCAGGAGAGTCATTTACATCGTTACTCTTAAAGATTCTAAGAACAGAGAACTCCAGCCACCAACCTTCCAAGATGGTGCAATTCAGTACCTCTCGTGAGATCTAGGGTTAAAACACCATGTCAAAGCTACCTGAGAAGAGTTAAGTATCAACACAAGAAGACAGCTCAGATAGCCCCATTTTTGCTCTTAATTTAGCTTCAAGGGGATCTTTCAGTTAAACCCTTCCTGAAATACACACAGGCATTCCCATTTCAGTGTAAATTAAAGGAATTATACTTTACATAGACAATAAGCAATTCAAATCAACCAACTGAAAGCAGGAGCACAAAACCCTCTATATTTCAACAGGGGCAAATGTAAAGATCTACAGGTGCACTATAAAGGGTGAGGGACAATTGGCTTGACAGCTAAACACATGGCTGTGATGAAAAAGGCGAATTCATTGCAGTGAGTTAGTCTAGGTGGCCCTTTGGATCCCCTCCAACCCTGCAAGCATTCTTTTCCTTCAGAATTAGAAGCAAACAGTTCACTTTTGCATCGTGTGTGTGTGTTATTTATAGAAAGTGTAACACTGAAAATGACCCATGCTCAGGTAAGATTTACTGAGTGTGTTTCTCCGTGTTCTAGGAAAGACCAGTTTAATGAGTCCTGCAGAGGCAGAAGCTAACATCCCTTGGAGGTTGGAACTATAAGCCCACAAGAGCTTCCATTAGATCAGCTTTGTGCCACTGTGTGCCCTCTTGGTATTTTAGACCACAACTCTCACCCACCTTGACATTGGCCATAGAAGCAGGGGCTGGTGGGAATTGGAGTCCAGTCCAGTCCAAACACACCAAGATGTTTATCTTCCAGCCCTCTAGTTCACAGTGGCAAATGGTGTGGGACTTCCTGCATTATGCCATGCCAATATTAAAAAAAATCAATTCAAATCTGCAGTTAGGATACATCAGGTGTTATATTCTACCCCATGTGGTTTTCTACTGCTATTTGTATGAATTGGGTGGCAATCTCCACACACACTCCCAACCTGTAACTGAGCTGGTTGGCAAAACAGGCTTAGCAACATCACAGCAATGTGCATGATAGCAAGCAGCTGCTAGGCTCCCCACTGCTCTTTCCATTGCTGCACGATGGAGCATGGCCATGGCTAGAACTCAGGGAACTCAGTGTTCCAGTTTAGCTCAGCGTGGTGTGACAGTGAGAAGAATCAAAGTGGCTGCAAGCCACTTTCTTGGAGCCTGTACATTAGTATGGTCTTACTAAGCCAGGCTACTCTATGGTTTTAAAAATATCACACACACTTGTAAAAGCTGGCACCCCATTAAACAGGCTCATTTAGGTAGGGTGGCACTGTGGGTTAAACCACAGAGCCTAGGGCTTGCCAACTGGAAGGTTGCCGGTTCGAATCCCCTTGACGGGGTGAGCTACCGTTGCTCAGCCCCTGCTCCTGCCAACCTAGCAGTTTGAAAGCATGTCAAAGTGCAAGTAGATAAATAGGTACCGCTCCAGCGGGAAGGTAAACGGCGTTTCCATGTGCTGCTCTGGTTTGCCAGAAGCGGCTTAGTCATGCTGGCCACATGACCCGGAAGCTGTCTGCAGACAAACACCGGCTAACTCGGCCAGTAAAACGAGATGAGCGCCGTAACCCCAGAGTCATCCGTGACTGGACCTAACAGTCAGGGGTCCCTTTACCTTTTTATTTTTTAAAAAGTAAATTTATACTATTGCACCTGTGCACACCACAATGCCTTGATAATTTCACTCACACTTTATTTTTGGAAACACCAAACTTGGCCTTTTCACACCCATGAGCTCAATCTCATCTCAAGCCCAGTGGTCTTTTCTTGTCCTGTGGTGGTGTGAATGGATGCCCTCCAGTGCCCACTTAACAGCTGCTGGTCACTGCAAGACCACCTGTACAACACACCTGTTTGCAAAGATAAATTTGGAGAATTTTTGGTGCATGATTAGAACTCCTTAGGTATTCATTAGGGATGGGGGAGATATTTGATTCAGTTTGCAATTATAGGTAGCTCTTTGTTAAATCAAAATTTACTAAATAATATGTGACCCAAAACACTACCAGACTTCCTACATTCATACTCCTCTGAATTTTGCAGTACAGTTCTCCAACCATGTAAGTTCTACAAAAATGCATATATTAAGATAAGCTGTACATAATATGCATGTGTCTGTGGGGGGGGGGACACACAAACTAACATGAAATATATTACAACAAGTGTGCTTTGCAAGAATGTATATACAGTATGTACATGCAAGTCTTGATTTCCAAACACAAGGCATTCCCAGCAAATAGTTCATTAGGTGAGCATTCACATAATGAGCTGGCAATTTCCATCATTTCCTATGGAAGCATTTATAATCTGTGATTTGTCTCATCTCCTCTCTCATTGGTTTCTGCCTGATATGGCTGCCAGCAACCAGCAAAAGACAAAAAAGTAAGGAAGTGGACAAACTCTGGCTGTTCGGATATCTGAACCAGCCGTTAGTGTAGCAAGGTTTGGGTATAACCCTTTGTGTTTGGACAATTGAGGTTTCCGATAGCAGGACCTGTGTGCAATGAAAAAAATTGTACATGTGCATATTATGTGTAAATTAGAAAGAAAAAAACATGGACTGAAAGTGCCTTGCCTATCCCATGTAAACATTTAACAAATGCAATGTAAGGTGACCTAAAAATGATGGCCCCATAGATTAAGGCAGGCATCCCCAAACTGCGCCCTCCAGATGTTTTGGCATACAACTCCCATGATCCCTAGCTAACAGGACCAATGGTCAGGGATGATGGGAATTGTGGTCCAAAACATCTGGAGGGCCGAAGTTTGGGGATGCCTGGATTAAGGCATGACATCCTATGCATGTCTACTTAGAATAAAACCCCATTGAGCTCAGTGGGGCTTCCTTCTAAGCAAATCAGTACAGGACTGCAGCCTTATTGTTGCAAGGGCAGGGGTAGGCTATTCCATCTGATCCTTGGGGGACAGGATTCTGTGGAAGTTGGACAACAGATGAAAATAAATACCGGTACTAGATCCCAGTCTAAAGCACTGAGGTCCGACTTTGAACTTGTCATTCTCAAGAGAAGAGGTAAGGAAGCCTATGGCTTGGAATCCTCTTTTCTGACTTATTTCCATCTCTAGTTCTCATGAGAAACAATGCACACTGAGATTCCCCTGTGGAATTCATTTCTTTTGGTGATAATTTGAAACAATCTGCACTTGATTCCTCAAAATGCTGGACCTTCGCCTTTGCTCAGCAGAGTTTAGAAAAAATCAAGGCAACAAATGTTGTGAAATGCTCTAAATGACCTTATCTTTCCATTCTATCCCATTATTGTAAAATTTTCATGCCGCTGGGTTTGGAGGAGAGCTAAAATCACCAAGGGCAATTATATGCAGAGTCAAACTGGTGCATAGCTGTCCTTGCATGATAGTCCAGTGGGGAAACTGGCTGGCTCCAACCAGTGTAATTGTTACAATAGCCGAAGAGTCCTGGAAGAATAGAGGGGACGTGGAAATGGCCTGATTTGATTTTCTGATGAAGAAGGAAGTCACCAACATTCTGACTAGCGGCTAACAGGCCAAAATTATTATTATTCCCCTGTTCATGGATCATTAGGGAGGAGGGATTCTGGATGTGGAGCCACAAACAAGAGCAAAGTGTGGGAGAACGTATCACCAGCAGTGCTTGTTGGCTCCTATTTGCTGTATCTAGAAACCCACTCCATCACCCCAGGCTCAAAAATAATTGGCCTCACTCTGATTATTTCACAAGTTCCTCACATGCTGCTGCAGCATACCCAGCGAAGCCAGATCTGAGTAAGGGCAAGGCTTGGTGCAGTGGTGGAGCATAATGTAAAGTCGCCCGTCTGTTCTGTATACCAGAAGTGGTTTAGTCATGTTGGCCACATGACCTGGAAAAAGTTGTCTGCACCTCATAGTCGAACGTGACTGGACTTAACCTTCCAGGGGTCCTTTACCTTTACACTGTGGGGAACCCATGTGCTAGATAGGCTGAGCAAAAGGAATTTCAGCTTTCCCATCTTGTTCTCCCAAACTCGTGGACCCTGGAATAATTACTTCTTCTGTGCAGGTATTCAAGGAAAATTGGGGTTCTGTATTGCATGGGAAGCCTCTATGAGGAGAAGGAGGGTTCTCCACTTCAGACAGTCCCACCTTCAACTCACAGAGGCCAATAGGGAGGGAAGAGGTCAGAAGATAAACATGCTTATTGCAGGAGGTTGGACTAGATAACTCTTTGGGTCCCTTCCATTCTACAGTTCTATGATGCCTCATGGTGCCTTCTCATGTGTTACACCCCCTGCATTTCTCTGGCATGGGCTGAGTAAGGCTACGGTGGGACCATGAAGACGTCCTGAGATTCTCTGGCCATAGGACAATAGCTGGAACCGGGTTCACTCACTTGTCTTGCAAACAACAACAACAATGGGAGGTACTTCTTTAAAGTTAGGTGTGTATTGTGTTTGAGCTGTTTTAGGTTGGGGTCACCTATGGGTCCTTTCCAAGCTGTGATCTTGTATCTGTGAGGTTAGAATCTGTAAGAGGAAGCTACCTGAGCCAGTTGAGCTGGTGCCTTGTTCAGACAATGGCCCTAGGTCCATGGTTCTCAAAGGATGTGGTGCACCACACTGGTGTGGCAGGAGAGGATGGCAAGTGTGAAGGAAAGATTCAGCGACAATCAAAGTAACATTTAAACATGTCACTGTGGTATAGTGTAGTATCGGGGGATTTTTCCATTTGCAGCATATGGCTAGATAGATATCTTTTCAAAATGAGAGCAAGAACATGATACTGGGGACACTCCCAGTTGTGTCTTCTACAGTGGTGATCAGGGGTTTTCAACTCTGAAAAATCTGAAAGATCGGAGAAGACAAAGGCTTCTTTGTGTTGGTGAGGAGATGAGGGTTTGTTTGTCTCAAATCAGATCTACCAGTAATACAAATGAGATTACTTGGCAAAAGCAAGCTCACACTTCTCATGGAGTTTGCATGTATATTTAAGGACCATATGTAAGTAAGAGGCTAATTTATCATTCTATTTTGGGAATGATCCATGTTCTCATGCAGCTGCTGTTCTATACTTTCTGGGTGTCTCCTCTGTGCTCTCAGAATGTGCTCTGTTGCCACCTGGCCAGGTTTCATGCCATCCTAGGATGGAGATCTATAGCCGAGAGGTGGAGAGCCGTGTTTGAGTTTCAACTTATAATGAAGCAGGAGAGATAGAGGCATGTCTGGATTTGTGATGGAACCCAAGGCTGTGGCCTGAGGCTTTTCTGGGAACCAAAAGTGGGGGCAATATCTGCCAGAGTCTTAATCCTGTGAGCCCCACGAGTTGTATGTATGTGTAAATAAAACCTAAAGACTTCAAGATCTCCATTGGCACTCATTCCGAGGCATTCTGGAATGCTCAGAGATTTGGGTAGGTGCAACAATATGTTTTGGGGGCTTCTAAGGTTCCCATTGATTCTCTGCACCCTGCGTGGCTGTTGCTTATAACCACAGAAGCGTGTTTAACTCCCCCTCCACAACTCCCAGTAGAACTTCCCCAAGTCAGGTCTCAAAGGCCTGCCTTTCTCTTGTGTGTGGAAGACACATACAGCATTTACAGCGATAGCTACAGATGTCATGGAATGTCTCCTCCATTGGCCCGAAGCCTCTTGATCCCTCTCTCAACACTGTGAAGTAAAAAAAAGGAAATAGGCACCAGCACTTTGCCTTTTTCTCAGCAGCTGAGCAAGTTTGGAAGAGGAGGAGGAGGAGGAGGAGGAGGAGGAGGAGGAGGAGGAGTTTGGACTTGATATCCCACCTTTCATTCCTCTTAAGGAGTCTCAAAGTGGCTAACAAATTTCTTTCCCTTCCTCCCCCACAACAAACACTCTGTGAGGTGAGTGCGGCCGAGAGACTTCAGAGAAGTGTGACTAGCCCAAGGTAACCCAGCAGCTGCATGTGGAGGAGCGGGGAAGCAAACCCGGTTCACCAGATTACGAGTCCACCGCTCTTAACCACTACACCATGCTGGCACATTGGACTATAACTGGTCCAGATGTCTGCACTACAGACAGAGGCACTACAGAGAGGCCAACATTTCCGCACTAATCACAGCCCAACCCAGTTTAGCTGTTGAGAGAAAGGCAAAATGACATGTTCGAGTTAACTCAGAATTAATTCATGCTAGTTGTGATATGGAAATACAACTGCTATCTATGGGGAGAGCCAAAATGATGGGTTGGATGCCATCTGTACATAATGGCTCCCGTGATGTTTTCCATTACATTGCGCTTTCTTCCAGAGGAACAGGACGATGTGCATCTGAGTAGCAATCATAACAAGCATGCATTGCAAAATATCTATTGAGAAAGAAAATCACACTTCTGCTGACTGGAGGGGTGATTTGCACTTCATTTTGACACATACAAATGGCTGCTTTCTAAACAATGTCACAAAAAGTTATACGGCATGCATTTTTACTCCAAATATTGTAAAGCAAGAGGCCAGACAATGGACAGGTATGGCATTACTTCATCGGAGGCATGCCAAGTTTGGCTATGGACCTTTGGACAGCAAATGTTTCAGGAGTCCTTAGGGGTTAACAAGCATTAAATTCAGGGAGGCCCCGAAACAAAAAGGTCTAGCAATGGTTGGTCTTTGTTTTAACTCTGGAAGAGGCTGCTGGGCCAGGAAAATGGCTACTCTTGATTAATTGGCCTGTCTCTTTCATCTGCTTCAAACAGTTTAAAAGGAACCGGGGCAAATGCAGAGATGTTTACAAAGAGCAGGCTGGGAGGCATGGGGAAAGGGGTTTTTCAGGGCATAGATTTATAAGGCCTTTCTGTGGGAATTAAGGAAGCAAATATGTCAACGCTGCGAAAACTGCCACACCAGGTCCCCTGCACTGCAATGGAAGCTCCAACAGGATGAGGCAAAGTGTGTGGGTGAAGAGACAGAAAAGGGGTCTTCAGGGCACCTTGGCTGGTCTGCAAACACAGGATTTCTCCTGTGGGAAAATCAGCCCTGCAGACTGGCAAAGTGGTCCAGCTTTTCTGGGGAAATGTCGGCTATGGAGAGCACATAATGGCTGCCACCTGTTAAAAGTCAGTGCTTCTACATCTTCTATCCAATTTCAAAATTCATGTCACCTGTTACTTTCCTTTTCTCTAAACTAAAAAGTCCCAAATGCTGGAGCCTTCCTTCCCAGGGGAGGCAGTCCATCTCGTTGCTCATTTTGGTTGAGGCAGAATCACTGAGTGGATTATCTGTTGCAGAACTGAAGGACAAATCCAGACTTCCTTGCTTGCAGTAACGTTTGTTTAGGTTTTGTTATCAGGGCTAGTGCCTCAGAGCGTCAGAGGTTCTTGGGAAACACAAGGTTGTTGGGGTTTTTTTTTCCTGTTTGAAGGGTATAGCTTTTTTATATTGTACACGTTGTGCACCAGGAGAAAGTTTTTTTGAGATATTAAGCAGTTCAGGAATACTATTAAGCAAGCAAGCAAGGCTGTCTTAACTTTGCTCATCAGTTCTGTAAACCAGTGGTTGAAACACAATTTCAATAAATAAATAAATCATAAGTCACAAATAGATGCCACCTCACATTGCTGTTCTGAAATCGCCTTTGCAACCTGGTGCCTTTCATATGTTTTCGACTACGGTTCCCTTTATTTTGCCTCAAACACCTGAAGGGCCCCAGAAGCACTTTTGTAAGTTTAAGAGTGCTTCAAAGAAGAACAAATGTCATCCTTGCTTACTAATGGTCTTCTTTCAAAAAAGAAGTTGTGCTAATGACTGTGGGCTCTCCAGACTGTTGATGAATTTGTTTTAGACACTGGACTTTGTCTTTTTACAGGGGCCTCCTTCAGAGAATTGTCCTTTCTCTCCTCCCCAACCACCCTTCCTGCTGCTTCTGCATCACTGACCTGTTGGAGCAAAATGGGAGGCAGGGGACCAAAAACCTGCCAATCCCCAAAGAAAAACAGTCTTAGCACAGAAAGCTTTGCATATTAAAAACTCTCTTAAACCACAGTACCATTATGACCACAGAAATAGCATGGAGTTTGCTTCCTCTGCCCTGGTGCTGAACATATATACTTGGGATTCAGCACCTCTTTGTTGTAGGAGAACAGGGCCCCTCTGCAGCAGTGTGGGGAGGGCATTGGTGGGGCTGCAGGGATTGTGGAAGGTCACGCCTCTCCCACTGGGAGCCTCTGCTGCATCAGGGTCCCTTCCACAAACCGCTTCATGGCCTTTTGGCTAAGATCAAGTGTAGTATCTTCCACAAATGAGTCTGGACTCAAGCCTTTAACGCAGCACTTCCATGTGGGTTCTGTACACAGACGGCAATGCTCAAGTGCATGCCCTTCCTGTTGGGACACCCTTAAGAGTGATGTGCCTCCATTTTATATGGAGGCTTCTCTCCCACAAAGGGGATCATTTCGGGTGACAGTATATAATTCTCATATCCAGACTCTGTCTTCATAAAAGACTAAAGTAACTTATTTCTGAGCTGGTGGCTGTGTTCTCTGCCTCCTGCACTACTCTGGCTCTTGTTCTCCTACCTAGCTTGGAGGTGAGGTGGGTGGCAGAAAGGGTCACCCATTAGCCTGGAGACCACCATCACCTAACTTTTGCAAGTGGAAGGAATTCAGGGTGTCATCCAGACTGACCCCGCAAACCCACAACATCATGCATAGGTGCCGTGGTGACATGTGGCCTGCTTAGGTCTGCTTCCATCGCCTGCCACTCTATGGGTGGTCATTTGGGGGCTCCCAGGGCTGTGGAAGAGGAAGAAATGGAGGCAGTGAGAGATTTTACTTTCTTGGGCTCCTTGATCACTGCAGATGGTGACAGCAGTCACGAAATTAAAAGACGCCTGCTTCTTGGGAGAAAAGCAATGACAAACCTAGACAGCATCTTAAAAAGCAGTGGTATCACCTTGCCGACAAAGGTCCGTACCTGTATAGTTAAAGCTATGGTTTTCCCAGTAGTGATGTATGAAAGTGAGAGCTGGACAATAAGGAAGGCTGATCGCCGAAGAATTGATGCTTTTGAATTATGGTGCTGGAGGAGACTCTTGAGAGTCCCATGGACTGCAAGAAGATCAAACCTATCCATTCTGAAGGAAATCAGCCCTGAGTGCTCACTGGGAGGACAGATCCTGAAGCTGAGGCTCCAATACTTTGGCCACCTCATGAGAAGAGAAGACTCCCTGGAAAAGACCCTGATGTTGGGAAAGATGGAGGACACAAGGAGAAGGGGACGACAGAGGATGAGATGGTTGGGCAGTGTTCTCGAAGCTACGAACATGAGTTTGACCAAACTGTGGGAGGCAGTGGAAGACAGGAGTGCCTGGCGTGCTCTGGTCCATGGGGTCACGAAGAGTCGGACACGACTAAACGACTAAATAACAACAACAACAACAAGGGCTGTGGTCCAACCCAGCTGCAGCCTTGTCCAAACAGATGCCCCATTCGCCCCCTTGAAAGGCCAAGTGGAGGTAATTAATGCTCTTGAGAAACATACGACAAAACCACTGCAGAAGACTAAGACACCTTGGCAGTCCAAGGGGGATTTGGCTATTGAGTTACAAGATCCATCTCTTGCTTTGCCTTCCCCCCTTTTCACTTCTGTCAAAGATCTAACCAGTTCCTGCTTGCTCCCTCTCAACTCATATAACCATTGCACTTTGCAAAATCCAAGCTTCTTGGGGATACTTTGGCCAGAATATCTGCAGTTTGATATACAACTTTCAAGATAGGCTTCCATGAAAAGGACATTACAAGAAGCTGACCAGAAAAAAGCGAGTCACCCTGATATGTTAGTCTGGCCTTGACATTCTTGTTCAGATCAGAGCAAGCTGCAGCAATGAGGTGAACATGCTGTTCTTCTTCTTCTGGAGCCTCATATTTCTGGGGCGAAAACTCCTCTGGCTTACGTCCGTGAGAAACTATGCAAGCAATTAAAGTTTCTCACTAGCCCCCTGCACCAAAATAAAAATGTCACACTGCGAACATAATTGACATTCTGGTTGGGAACAGAGGCCGTAAGAGCCATAGAGGTAGAGGATCATTTAACAGACATGGTATCCAAAGAAAGGGGGTTGGGGAGGGAGGAGGAAAAGAAGAAACTCAGGTGCCAGTTTTTAAAATAACACTTATACAAACAAGCAGCTGGAATGGAAACACTAAGGGAGCCTAATAGAATTAGTGCTCTAGGACAGATGAGGGGACACTAAAGGCAACTAGTGTCTCAGTGGCATTGATGGAATAGTCCTGCTTTCATTCTCTCCAAGTATTACATTTCAGCAGAACCCAAGAAGTTGCTCTGGGGCACACAGCAAATGGGTGGGCTTTTTCCTCACTTTTCTCACCTGGTTGCTAGGTAGGAGTTGTTGTGGTTTTTGTTACATTCTATCACCTCACCCGAACGACCCAGGTGGGGTTACAATAATTAAATCAAAACATTAATTTTAATGCACAGTATTAGATAATATCAAAAATGGTTCAAAGCAAGATGGTAGGTTGGTTGGCATCTGTCTGTTTCAAGAAACAATGGAGTGCCCCTCTGGGGGTGAGGTTAGCAGCACCAAATTGACCCCCCTGTGTGCAAGCCAAGGCAGTGTGTATGGAGGTCCTGGGTTGCCCGGATGACAAGACCTCCCTCTCAGCCTCACTGATCTGCCCCAAAGCAAAGCAGAGCAACACATTTGGAACCATCTTGGCTGCAGAAGTTGCCAGAAATAGGCCTGCAAGGCGCCATCCAACCATCTTAGGGACTTCACTCCAGATTTGTGTAGGGTTTATTCCTAAACCATTATTTCTCCCAAAGATATCCTGCAAGACAGTGGAGGTTTAGGATAAGAGTTTTCCTTCCCCTAGATCAGGCATCCCCAAACTGCGGCCCTCCAGATGTTTTGGCCTACAACCCCATGATCCCTAGCTAACGGGACCAGTGGTTGGGGAAGATGGGAATTGTAGTCCAAAACATCTGGAGGGCCGAAGTTTGGGGATGCCTGCCCTAGATGGTCATCCTTCCCAGATTGTTGAGTCCAATCTACATCACACTTCCCTCTACAGCATGTGCAGGAACTGCCTTCTTGACCATTGGACCCACTATTACTCATGTCTGCTCAATCCACTGGAGCCTGTTTTCCCATGCAGGGGAAGTCCCTAACTCACCAAGGGTTTGAGACCCATCAGCTACCCTCACCCGGTTAAACTGACCACTTGAAGCCATTTCCCAGGGTGTGGCTACTGTTGAATACTGACAGCTTCTAGGAGCTACAGGTGAGAGCTGAGTGCAGGGTGGGGACCAAAGGTGGACAAACTACCCCAGAAGGAGCACAATGTGTCCCCCACCAGAGGTATCAGTACTAGCCTCCCCTAAGATCCCATATACCCAATTTACATTCACAGAAATAAGTGGTTCCTAGAAATACACACCCCAGGTGTCAAAAGCCAGGGTAGAGAGCATTCGCCAGAATCTGAATAATGATAGTGACAGGTGCTCTCTGTGGGAAGTGAATTCCACAACTCAATGGCCACCACAGAGAAGGCCACCCCCAAGTTTCTGAGGGTGGAGGAACTACCAAATGAGATCGCCTCTGGCAATCTCAGCACCCAAGAAGGCCTGTGGGGGAAGAGGCAGTCTTTGAGATATTTGATCTGCCTGATCGGTTGCTTTTTACATTACTTGTGGACAAGTCCTAATTCTGGGAGCTTTCAGATCTTGCCTAGCATGTGATAATTTCATACTCTCACTCACTGGATCATCACTTTGTTGTGGTGAGTGGGCTTGCATGTTCCTATGACCCTTGTGAGAGAAGCTGTCAGGAATCTCGTACTCCCAGCAGGGTCACCCAAGGCGGTAAGGTCAAAGGGGAGGAGCTAAACAAAGAACGATCCAATAAGTCCTCAATGGCAGAACAGGGGGATGATAACAAGTGGCATGTTATAATGGCTGTGAAGGCAGATGAAGCCTGCAGCAGATCAGAATCTACCAGTCATTGTGATACTCATGCCATCGGAATAGAGCCTTACTGCAAAGGCTGTGTTTTGGTCAGCACGCACTGATCTACACAGATAAAACAAATTCACACACTTGCCAAACACAAACCCAAAGAAGTCCCATTGTGATCTGCAAATGGTAATGGGGGCAGGACAGAGAAATCTGGAAGCCCCTAGTCATGAACCGGCACATGGGCAGTGGATACAGATTCAGTTGCTATGACTCAAGGAATGACAGCTATATCCATGACTGAGCAGCCCTATTTAGGATCCACTCTGCTCACCCCGAAAAGGGGGAGGGGCTAGAAAAGGTGCCCTAAACATAGTCTGCCTCCCTTTTTCCCTGACTGGATTACCGCGCCCAGTGGGGTCACCACCCAGTGGTCGTAAAAGACATTTGAACTTTGGAACATGAGATATACTGACTTTGTTGGATAACGAAGTATCCCAACTACAGATAATGAGTATCCCAAATACAGAACTGCCATCATTGCAAGAGAGCTGTGACATTTTAACATGGATATTGCAGTGTTTTAAGAAACTCAAAGAGCAGGAGAGGGACAACTGAAGGAAGAAAAAGGAGGCTACACATTCTTCTGGAAAGGAACAAGATAGATGAATACATGGAGTAGGCTTTGCTATCAAAAAACAATATTGTGAAGCTCTTGTCAGAAGACCCTACCAGCATTAATGAGCAACTTTCAACCCTTTGAATAAAACTTACCAAAAACCAACAGGCTACTATTCTCAGTGCTTATGCACCAACACTGGGTGCCAATGAAGACATTAAAGAATTTTTTTGCTTTCAGCTGGATGCCATCCTAACAGAGATGTCTAAGGAGGATAAAATTGTCCTCCTGAGTGATTTTAATGCAAGAGATGGGCGAGATTTCGATCTTTGGCTGGGACTGTTGGGAAAGAAGGAATTGGCAACAGCAACCAGAACAGAATCTTACTTTTGACTATATGTGTAGCACACAACCTTGTTATTACCAACACACTTTTTGACAAAAATAAATAAATTTAAAACATCATGGAGGCACCCTAGGTCGAACCACTGGCACCTCTTAGACTATGTAATTGTCCAAGCTGAAGACTGCCATGATGTGCTCCTTACCATAGAATCATAGAATCGTAGAGTTGGAAGAGACCACAAGGGCCATCCAGTCCAACCCCCTGCCGAGCAGGAAACACCATCAAAGAATTCTTGACATATGCCTGTCAAGCCTCTGCTAAAAGACCTCCAAAGAAGGAGACTCCACCACACTCCTTGGTAGCAAATTCCACTGCCGAACAGCTCTTACTGTCAGGAAGTTCTTCCTAATGTTTAGATGCAATCTTCTTTCTTGTGGTTTGAATCCATTGCTCCGTGTCCGTTTCTCTAGAGCAGCAGAAAACAACCTTTCTCCCTCCTCTATATGGCATCATTTAATATATTTGAACATGGCTATCATATCACCCCTTAACCTTCTCTTCTCCAGGCTAAACATACCCAGCTCCCTAAGCCGTTCCTCATAAGGCATCGTTTCCAGGCCTTTGACCATTCTCGTTGCCCTCTTCTGGACACGTTCCAGCTTGTCAATACTGTATCCTTCTTGAACTGTGGTGCCCAGAACTGGACACAGTACTCCAGGTGAGGTCTGACCAGAGCAGAATACAGTGGTACTATTACTTCCCTTGATCTAGATGCTATACTCCTATTGATGCAGCCCAGAATTGCATTGGCTTTTTTAGCTACTGCATCACACT
Source organism: Zootoca vivipara (assembly GCF_963506605.1). NCBI lineage: Eukaryota > Metazoa > Chordata > Lepidosauria > Squamata > Lacertidae > Zootoca > Zootoca vivipara. Next base: position 20,789,003 of record NC_083294.1, read on the forward strand.
GCTGACTCATGTCAAGTTTGTGGTCTACCAAGACTCCTAGATCCTTTTCACATGTACTGCTCTCAAGCCAGGTGTCACCCATCCTGTATTTGTGCCTTTCATATTTTTTTTTTTTGCCCAAGTGTAGTACTTTACATTTCTCCTTGTTAAAATTCATCTTGTTTGCTTTGGCCCACTTGTCTAATCTGTTAAGGTCATTCTGAAGTGTGATCCTGTCCTCTGGGGTGTTAGCCACCCCTCCCAATTTGGTGTCATCTGCAAACTTGCTCAGGATGCCCTCAAGCCCATCATCCAAGTCATTGATAAAGATGTTGAACAAGACTGGGCCCAAGACAGAACCCTGTGGCACCCCACTAGTCACTACTCTCCAGGATGAGGAGGAGCCATTGATGAGCACCCTTTGGGTTCGGTCAGTAAGCCAGTTACAAATCCACTGAATGGTAGCATTGTCTAGCCTGCATTTTACCAGCTTCTTTACAAGAATATCATGGGGCACCTTGTCAAAGGCCTTGCTGAAATCAAGATAGTCTACATCCACAGCGTTCCCTTCATCTACCAGGCTTGTAATTCTGTCAAAAAATGAGATCAGATTAGTCTGACATGTCTTTTTTTTCCAGAAACCCATGCTGACTTTTAGTGATCACAGCATTCCTTTCTAGGTGCTCACATACCAGAGCTATGACAAGTTCCGACGACTGCTGGACAGATCACCAATTAATACAGCCCACAATGGCTATCAAGATTATACCTCAACGCAGGCTTCAAGGAAGGAAACAAGGCACAAAATGAACACTCAAGCCCTTCAAGATCCCATTAAGTGGGATTGCTTCTAAATGGCCCTTAAGGACCACCTGCTTTCGGAGTTCCCTGATAACCTTGAGGAACACTTGACCAAGCTAAAAACATCCATTATATACCAAACCAAGAAACACCACGACTGGTTTGATGAGAATGACAGTGAGGTTGAACACATTGTTGACAAGAAAAGGAAGGCCTTTCAGATCTGGCAAAGAGATAGAAACTGCACAGCTAAGAAAAAAACTATGCCAACGCTAAGGCTGAGGTTCACAGAAAAACCAGAAAACTAAATAACACCTGGTAGATAAAAAAAAAGCTCAAGAGAACCAGCACTTAGCTGACACTCATGATGCAGAAAGTTTCTTTAAAGCCACAAAGACGATCTATGGGCCAATAAATCATGGCATGTGCCCCCTAAGCTCAACGGACAGTACCACACATCTAAAAGATTAAGAAGCTATTGCACTGCTCTGGAAAGAACATTACCAGCATCTCCTTACCCGCAACTCACCCGTAGCTACTGAGATCCTCTCACAAATTCTGCAAAACCAAATTAGAGATGAGCTTGCAGTATCTCCAAATCTGGGAGAGTTGTGTACAGCTACTAACCAAATGAAAAACAACGAAGCCAGCGGACCTGATGGGATACCTGCCAAAGTCTTCAAAGTGGGCGGAATTGAACTTACACAACTTCACAAGCTCATCAAAAAAACTCTGAGAGAGGAGATCCTAGCAGACTTTAGGAATGCCAAAATTACCAATCTCTGTTAAAAAGATGATAGAATGGATTCCAGAAGCTATTGAGGCATCTCTTTATTAGCTGCGGCTGACAAGGATCTTAGCACTGTCTCCTAACAATATCCAGGGCTGTCCTTCCTGAATCCCAAAATGGTTTTCGACCTTCTAGGGCAGGCATCCCCAAACTGCGGCCCTCCAGATGTTTTGGCCTACAACTCCCATGATCCATACCTAACAGGACCAGTGGTCAGGGATGATGGGAATTGTAGTCCAAAACATCTGGAGGGCCAAAGTTTGGGGATGCCTGTTCTAGGGGGTCAGTGGACATGATTTTCACCTCTTGACAGCTTCAAGAAAAATGCAGAGCAAAACCAGCCCCTGTACAGTGGTACCTCTGGTTAAGAACTTAATTCGTTCCGGAGGTCCGTTCTTAACCTGAAACTGTTCTTAACCTGAGGTACCTCTTTAGCTAATAGGGCCTCTGGCTGCCGCTGTGCCACCGCCACATGATTTCTTTTCTCATCCTGAAGTAAAGTTCTTAACCTGAGGTACTACTTCTGGGTTAGCTGAGTCTTTAACCTGAAGCGTTTGTAACCCAAGGTACCAAGGTATTGACCTGACTAAGGCCTTTGACACTGTAAATTGTAATGCCCTGTGGACTGTCCTTTTGAAAATGGGCTGCCCAGATAAATTTGTGAACATCATTCGGCTCCTCTATGATAATATGACAGCAACAATTGCAGTTAACAATGGCTCTCAAAGTGGGAGAGTGGAATCAGGTGTTAAACAGGGTTGCGTTATTGCCCCAACTCTATTTATTATTTTCATTTCCATGATTCTATACTTTGTCGAAGGGAAACTCCTCACCGGAGTAGAAATCATATATCGAAATATGGAAAGCTCTTTAATCTGAATAGGCTGAAACCAGAGTAAGGTTACCATAACTTCTGTCATAGATCTTCAATATGCTGATGACAATTTAGTGTGTGCACACTTAAGAGGATGACCTCCAAACCATCCTAAATATCTTTGCAGAAGCTTATGAAAAGCTTGGCCTATTGCTCAACATCCCAAAAACCAAAGTGCTGCACCAAAAGGCAAAAAACCAGCCCCTCTACAGCGCCACAAATCCAACTCAATGGCGTAATGTTGGAAAGTGTTGATTACTTCTCCTACCTGAGCAGTTATCTTTCCACAAGGGCTGACATTGATGCTGACATCCAGCATCGCCTGAGCTCTGCGAGTGCGGCTTTCTCCCGATTGAATTGCGGAGTGTTTGAGGACTGGGACATTCACAGGGAAACCAAAATGCTTGTTTACAAAGCTATTGTATTACCAACCTTATTGTATGCTTGTGAAACATGGACCACTTATAAACATAATCTCCAACTCCTTAAAAGATTCCATCAACAGTATCTTGGAAATCTTTACACATCACTTGGGAAGACAGGCGAACTAATGCCAGTGTACAGAAAGAAGCAAAGATAACCAGTGTTGAAGCAATGATTCTTCAACATCAACTCTGTTGGACTGGTCACGTTGTTCAGATGCCTGATGATCATCTTCCAAAGCAACTACTCTATTCCGAACTTTAAAATGGAAAGCATAATGCTGGTGGTCAACCAAAGAGGTTAAAAGACTTTCTCAAGGAAAATCTTTAAAAATGTAATATAAGCATTGACAACTGGGAAACACTGGCCTGTGAGCGCTCCAGCTGGAGAACAACAGCCTTTGCCAAAGGTGTCATGGACTTTGAAGATGCTTGAACTCAGGATGAAAGAGAGAAAGAGAGAAATATACTAAGAGGAAGGCATGCTTGGCAAACCCTCACTGTGATCAACTACCGCCCAGAAACTTACGTCCCCACTGTGGAAGGATGTGTGGATCCAGAATCGGCCTCCACAGTTATTTGCGGACTCGCTGTTAAAACTGTGTTTATGGAAGACAATCTTACTCAACTACGAGCGATCGCCAAAGAAGAATTTCATATTCTAGAGAAGACAATGAGAGATTAGCAGCTTAGGTGGCAATCATATGTATACTTACCTGGGAGTAACCACCGCTGAACATAATGGGATTTCTGAATAGACTTGTATAGGGGTGTGGTGCTAATTTTAAATCAAAATAAATCCTTATTTTGTAGGCTCAGCCGCCCTCTTGTGGCGTGCTTGCAATATTGCCTTTGTTTCATTTTACTAGCAAAAATCACCTCTCCCTCAATAATTGCTGTAGACCAACTATCCAGTAGAGGCATATTTATGCACCCCTCCCCCTTTTATACATAGCAAGCACTTTTATGTGGGAACTAGCTTTTCTTTTGTGTAGATTTTAACATTTATGCAGCTGCATGCAAGTGAGAAAGAGAACCCCTTGAACGTCTGTCTGGCCCAGAGACTTAGTCCCAGGAACAAAGGTGACGACTGCAGTAATTTCTAAAACGGAACATTTTTAGAGCAGGTTTGGAAGCACTATTGCTACATTTAGCCCAAATGTATTGTTATGAGTTTTTTGGGGGGTGGGGAGGAATCAGTCTGAATGGTATCCTGGGTCCCTTCCAATTCTTGGGATCCTGTATCTGTCCGCTCATAATGTTTTTCTTACTACCATATTTTTCCATGTATAGCATGCCCCCATGTATAAGACAACCCCTATTTTTCAAACCCCAAATTAAGAAATCAGTATTTGGGGGGGATTGCCCAGAGTTATTGAGGTTTTTTGGGGGGGAGGTCACCCTTCCGGTGTTGGGGAGGTCGCTGCCACCAATCGCTCAAAAACCCGCTCACTCGCTGCCAATTGCCCACCTACCTTACCTCTGCAAATTGCCTGCACACCCACCAGCCTTGCCGAAGCCGCCAATTGCATGCCCACACGCCTTGCTGTAGCTGCAAATTGCCTGCCCGCTCATCACAGTCACAGCCAATCGCTCACCCATTACCCTCCCATGCATTCACTATCCATGTATAAGACGACCCCCAATTTTTGCCTCTTTTTAAAAGAAAATTTAATACCATCGTCTTGTACATGTTTTTCTTCTACGTACAGTATTGAAAATATTTATGTGTCATCATACTAAATTTCTCTTGGCCACAGACAGGTGGCGCTGCAAACTGCAGCACTACGGCAGCTTTCAGAGAAATGCCAGGTAACTGCAGCAAGTTCTGAGGTGAGTGGCAGTGGCAGCAGGCAGCCCATGCAAGCCACAGAGTAAGAATTATGGCAGGCCAAGGCAGCTTTTCCGAACCTGAGGTCATGACAGGCCTACCCATGAGGCAAGGTAGCTCAGGCAGCAGGATTCACAAGGGCAAGATATTTGGCCTCCAAGGAATCCACCACCCACTGCTGTTGCCACAGTAGCACTGAAGGCTGCAACATGCTCCTTGAAGGCCATTTATTCTTTGACAGCCCTCCTACCCCATGTCACCTCTGGGGGTGGCCCCTTGGCGAGTAGGAGATGCTGATGGTCTCCTCCCACCCCTAGGGAGGAAATGGCAGGAGCTGCCCTCTGGGGTCTCCTGGGCTTGGCACCCACCCAGAGTGATTCAGAACAGGCTATTTTTCTGACTTCCGTCAGGGTGTCCAGTTGCGCCAGAAGCGGTTTTGTCATGCTGGCCATATGACCTGGGAAGCTGTCTGTGGACAAATGCCGGCTCCCTCAGCCTGAAAAGCAAGATGAGCACTGCACCCCATATTCGCCTTTGACTGGACTTAACGGTCCAGGGGTCCTTTACCTTTTACCTTACTTTCCTTCCCACAGCGGCCTTCAATTCCCACTTCAACCATCTTGAATCTTGATTTTATTCCCCCCCCCCCATTCCCAATGTAGATCTGCCCACTGGCGGAGGGAGAGGAGTGCAGGGTGAGCGCACCGCCCCCGGCAGCGCGATCCCGATGGGGTGCTATCATGGCTGCACCCCTGCCCACGCTGGGCACCACGCCCCCACAGGTAGCACGCCACGCCCCCAGGACACACACAATGTCCCCAGGACGCGCACCACGCCACGCCCCGGCCTGCTCTCCGCCCCCAGTGCTGGAGCATGAAGCTTCACCACTGGATCTGCCTCCCCCCCTTTTTTCTGGGGGGCAGGCATCACTTTGTGGTTTGCCTCAGGTGCCAAAATACCTTGGGCAAGCCCTGCCTGAGCTGTTGCATAATTGCTATCATGTGCTATTATCTCCTAACCTCAGGCAAGGCGTGATGCCTCTCTGCCCCCGTTTCCCAGTATGTTCGACCAGTATAGCAAGTAGTTTTCACTAGATGAAATCTGGAAAGGTTTGCCTGTCTTCCCATGCCTTGCGCTGTAAGGTAAAGGTAAAGGTAATTTCGCTTTCAGGCCGAGGGAGCCGGCGTTTGTCCACAGACAGCTTTCCGGGTCATGTAAGCAGAGTTCGTCCAATGGGTCACTGGAGCCACATGGTTTGCAGTTCCTGAAAAAGTCCTCACTAGATGGCGCTGCAGAACAGCTAGACAGCTGCAGTGCAAGCCCAGCCTCGCTCTTCACCCTTACCGCTGTCTCTGCCACCAAAGAGATAGAGAACTTAGAATGCTACAAGCAGCCCTTTGCTTCAGGTTTCCATTTCACCTCCAATTTAGGTGGGGGGGGACTGATCGACTCTATCCCTTATGTTCTTTGCGTTGGTGCCCCCTCTCCACAGGCCTGGCTTCAGGCTGAGGATGCCAAGGGCCCACATGGGCTTATTTGGCTGCAGCGTTTGGCTGCAGCGTCAGCATTAAGTGACAATCCCATTGACCTCTCGGCAGCTTTAATACCGCCGAGGGCCCCAAAGCCTCGCGAGGCCAGCCTACATGCTCGAGGCAGCCCCGCGAATGGCGCCTGGTGAGCAATAGGCGGCTTCGACGGGGAACCCCGAAGTGTGGCTCCGAAGTGTCGCCTCCTTCTTCTCCTGGACCCGCCCCACCCAGGCACTGCAGTCGAGTTCCGAGCGGGCTCCTTGCCCACCCCGCCCACCCCTGCCATCCAGCCTCGCTCAATGGACCGCCGATGTGCCTCCGCCGCCTCGCCAGGCCGGGGCAGGCGGGGAGAAGATGGCGCTGTCCAGGGGGCTGCGGTGCTGCCAGCGGGTCTTCGGCTGGGTTCCTGTCGCCATCATCACCCTGGTGGTGCTCTGGTCCTACTACGCCTACGTCTTCGAGCTCTGCTTGGGTGAGGCCGGGCGAGGAGCACAAGGGGCACGGATTCTCCCTGGGCGTCAAGCCCCTCTGGAAACAGGCGGGCTTCCTCATGAGTTGTAACCGGGAGGGAAAGGCAAGGGGAGATTGCGCAGATCCGGAGCGCACTTTGCCCCCGCCCACAGGGAGGCAGGTGGACTTCCTCATGGGTAAACGCCTTACCTGGGAGTGAGCCCCTCTGAACGCACCGGGGTTTCCCTCTGAGCAAAGGCAGGAAGGGGGCTGCGCGGATCCTGGGCGCACTTTGTCCCCCAGGGAGTAAGCCCCCTGGGGCACAGGTGGGCTTCCTCCCGGGTAAATGCGACCCCGCCGAGCTCTGCATCGCCTTCTGAAGGGGTGGCTGAAAACCTCCCTTCCCCCCACTTCCCATGTTCCTGGTGTGGGTTTTTCCCGATCTCCTTCTTCCCTGATGGGGAAAGGGAAACCACAATTTTTGGGTCCTCAGGTGCCGAAATGTCTTGGGCTGGCCCTGAGTCCTTATACTGCACTGTAAACCCTAACACAGGTTTCGTAGTCCAGCGTTGCCCCCTCAAGACAATGAGAGGGTTGTGAGCTCTCAGCAGGAGAGGTTGGGACAAGGGACTTCCTGGTTCTCAGTCTTCAGTGGGGAGAATTCAAACCTAACGCTTCTGTCTCTCTAGCCTGGCCTCTTGCTGCGATCCTGCCACCCTCTTGAGCCAGCCTTGATTGTGTTGCACAAAAACCTGGGGCAGTTGTAGCAGGGGGGATAGAGCCTGGTGTGAGGCAGGAGAACAAAGCAGCCTAGCTCTGCTAGAGAAGCTGTGGTGTTTCTGTATAAAAATAACAATGGACTTTCTATAGACATGATAATCATGACTTTTTTAAAAAAGAAACATTACCTTGGTTTGAAATGGTTGACATTATAATTATGATAATATGATGGGGATAATAATAAATCAGATTTGGAAATGGTTTGTCATTGGGAATGGGGTTAGCGGGGAGGGGAAACCAGCCTGCTTAGAGAGAGGCTTGTGTTGGAATTGGGTGAAAGCAAAGCTAGTGATTTGGTGCTAAATGGAGGAGAAATAACCGGTAAGCTTCAAGGCCAAGAATTTGACTCCAGGTCTCCCTGGGCAAAGTCCAGCACTGTGGCGCCTGGTGCATGTCTGCCTGCCACACCAGTTTAAAGTACAGAGCTAGTAGTCAGCAAGACTCCGGAGTGAGAGAAGGGAGAAGATATTGATGCTCATTCCCTCTCCTACCAACATGGTCTAATACAGCAGGGTTTTTTTACATTCTTAGGGTGGAAAGGATGATGTTTGGGAGGGTTGGTGCTCTTTTTGTGGTGAGGAGGGAAGGGGAAATTTATATATTTCCTCCCAAGATTATGCATATAGGATAGGAAGTAACATACAGAAATGATAGGAATGCACTGTAACGCAAAGCCTCCACCAGGGCTTTCTTGGTTGTGGGCATTCCCCTGTGGAAGAGCCTTCACAGAGAAGCCCACCAATGCCTCTTACCGTGTTCTTTTGGTTGGGTAAATTGGCACGATTGCTGTACTCTGATTTTACTGAATCTCATTATGATTTTATCACATTTTTGTCAGCCAGACAGGGGAGACATCAGATACATTTCAAAATAAATAAAACACAAGCCTTTTAAAGCAGGAGTAGTTTCACATGACCAGTCAAGGCAGCTTCTTAAGGCCCAAACTACTGCCAGTCACCTGTAGTTCTTTCCTGCACCAGCCCTTTTCCAAAAGCATTCAGACCAAATGCTGTCTTGAGCAAGGAGATGTGGGAGGCGGCTTTCACTTCTGGAGATCATGCTGCTTGGTATTACCCCCCCCCCCAAGCATACATGTTTACTTGTAGAAGAAACTGTTTTTCCCCAGTCTAGTCCTCACAGCTCACACAGCTGCATGTGTTATTTTGTTGTTTATGTTGCTTTTCTAAGGAAGATAAAATTTGAGTAAATATATGTGCAACTGAGCATCAGGTATAGGTTGAGCCTCCCATCTTATTGAATCAGCTCACATTCCCTCCACTTGTGAATTATTGTTTAAGAATAAACAGATCAGCATTTTTTTTAGCACAGATTGTCCTTTAGTCTGTGTCAATTCATAAAATCAGTATATACATCACTGAGGACTTCTCCATGATGAAGCTGGCACATGCAGAGGGGAAATTCACATCTTTTTTCCCCTCTGGAGGCTAATAAAGCAGGCGGAAGTAAAAATTTAAATCATGATACTGTAGCTGATTTATCAAGAACAATACTGCTCTTTGATCTGCCTTGCTGGTAATACTTCCCACTGAAGTGTCTTCTTGGATACTTTTCTGAAGTGGGTGAGAAATAGGTGTGGCACATACCTTTCCAGAGCATTGTTGACTTGGTGAAGGTATGTGGATTTTGCAGGAGGGTGTGTGTGTGTGTGAGAGAGAGAGAGAGAGAGAGAGAGAGAGAGAGAGAGAGAGAGAGAGAGAGAGAAACATCTCAAAGTGAGATGTTCCAGGTGCTTGCTTACCCAGGTTCTGTTTCCTTGGAATGAAGGTCAGCAAAGACTGTGGTGTCTTTCAGATACGTTTATTTACAGATGTATACAACCTGAGTATAGGACAGAGGGCCTCACAGCATCAACACCACAACAGATCTTGCTTCTCCACTAGTCGCAGCTTTGGACCCATGTCTCTGTGTCTCCTTCATAGCTGTCAAGTTCTCTCTTTTTTAAAGGGAAATTCCCTTATGCTGAATAGGCTTCCTCGGGAGAAAAGGGAAAACATGACAGCTATGGTCTCCTTCCAGCTCTGCCCTCAACACAATACTCTGGCTATTGTTCTCCTATCTAACTGTTAGGAGAGGAGGGTGGAGGAAAGGCCCCACCCATTACATTATTGTCTTACAGAGAAAGTTGTCTGGCCAACCTCCTCCATTAGATTCTAACCCTCACTGGATATTGTACCCCACAAATTGGAAGAGACTCGGTGCATCATCCAGACTGAGCTCCCCAAACCCACAACATAATTAAGAAGAGGTAAGCATACCAGTAGGTAATTATGGAAATTTTCTGAGCCTCTAGCAGAGTCTGCTTAGACATTGTCAAGATTTTCTCCACAGCTGTAAGAGCTAGCTAGCAGTCTTCTTTAACAGAGCATAGGGTTTTCTGAACTGGGGTGCATGCACAGATTTGGAACCATTTGGTCTGCTGTGAATCAAGACTTGGGCCAGTTAACCCTTGCGGGAACTAGTGATTACCGAGGATGTATAGCTGCAGCCCAAATCACCTGCCTGGCTTGTGAATAAAAAATGTGTGTGCTGTGATATTGTGCTGCTGTGAGTGTCCCCAACCCACCCCAGCTTCAGTTCTTAGGCTGCCATTTGCAAGGCTTAGAAACTAGAAGCACAGTAATGACTCTTGCCAGGGAGGGGAGGGGAGGGGTGGCAGCTTTTGGCAGCAGGCATACATCCTATTTGTTTACTAGTAATAATTTTCATTTGTGGTGTCGTGGAAATTTAGGGCTGCCTATAGGATAGCCTCCTTCAACCTGGTGCCCTCTAGATGCTTTGGATTACAAAACATAATACATAGCATGGTGTGCTTGCTGACTCTGTTGATGGAATCTTATTTCATGCAGTGCATAGTTAAACTATGGAACTCACTCTAATGTGTGTGTATGTGTGCGGCTACATGTCTGTTACTTTTGAGTGGATTTGATACCATGGATGGTATCGCGTAGAACCTAATGTCACAATTACCATGTGATAGCCTTTAAGTTACCTCAGGGCTCCCTGATTTTTTAAAAACATAAATGATTAAAATTTACAGTGAGACCTGCTTGGCGCTGACATTATTGTTTCTGCTGCTGCGTTAAAATGTTTCTGTGCACTCAGGCATTTTACAGTATGTGATGGGCTGTTTTTACTGATCCTTAGCTCTTGTTGTGTTTGGTTAATAGCATATTCTGCCAGTTTTGATCTTGTAATTTTTGAGGGAAGGGGTTGTTTTTAGTAAAATATGTGTTCATTCTTTGGCTTAAAGCTTTGTATATTGTATATGTTTTGTATTTCTGTGAGTTGCCTTGGGTTTTTTGTTTTTGTTTTTTTGAGAAAGGTAACTAAGAAATTTAAATGATCGTGACAATAAAACATTTGTGGAATTTGTCTCACGGAAGCGGAAGATCAGACGCTTTGCATTTTGGATGTGCCATCTACTTCTGTGCTATAGAGAGGCATTCTTCATTGTGAGATGGGGATATGGAAGTTACAGATAATTCACTCCTAGCAATGCTTTGTGGTTTTGCTTCACAGTTACTTAACACCTCCAGTAGACCTACACCTTCAACAATGTCTGTAGCTCTGATGCCATTGAAATTCCGATCCACATTAGTAAATTGCTGCTTACATTCTGCAGCCACCCCTTCCATCTGGGTGCCTTGCAGTTTGTAACTCTATCAAAGCAGGTCACTTTCAATCCCTGTAGCATGTCATCAGGCAGGGCTCCCATCTCCCATAGTCACACTTGTCTCACTCACTTTGCTTGCAGCTGCTTCATTTCATTAAATCAGTAATTAGAATAATAGATTCATAGAATTGTAGAGTTGGAAGGGACACTGAGGGGCATCTAGTCCAACCCCCTGCAATGCAGGAATCTCAACTAGATCATACATGAGAGATGGCCATCCAACCTCTGCTTAAAAACCTCAAAGGATGGAGAGTCCACCACCACCTCTCCTGGGAACCAATTCCACTGTCAAACAGCTCTTCCTTTCAGAAAGTTCCTTCTGGTGTTTAGTCAGAATCTCCTTTCTTGTCACTTGAAGCCATTGGTTCAGGTCCTACCCTCTGGAGCAAGAAAAAACAAGCTTGTGACAGCCCTTTAAATATTTGAAGATTGCTATTCTATCTTCTTCATTCTCTTTTCCAGGCTAAACATACCCATTTCCCTCAAATGCTCCTCATAAGGCTTCATTTCCAGACCCTTGATCATCCAGGTCACCCTGCTCTGCACACATTTCATCTTGCCAATATCCTTAAATGGTGGTGCCCAGAACTGGACCCAGGACCCCAGGTGTGGTCTGACCAAGACATAATACAGTGGTACCTCGACTTACGAAGGCGATCCGTTCCACGGCGCTCTTCGTAAGTCAAAACCTTCAAATGCCGAAGCGTCCATTTTGCGCATGTGCGAAGCGCGATTTTGCGCTTTGTGCATGCGCAGACCGCGTGCACCGCTTCTGTGCAGGTGCAGAACGCGCGCAGGGCGAAAATACTTCCAGGTTTGCCAACTTCATAAGTCAAAACCTTCGGAAGTCGAGGCATTCGGAGACAGGTACCCCGGATACAGTACCACTGTAGAGTGGTACTATTACTTTTCTTGATCAGGACACTATACTTCTGTTGATGCAGCCTAGAATAGCATTAAGTTTTTTTGCTGCTGCATCACACTGTTGACTCATAGAATCACAGAATCATAGAATTGTAGAGTTGGAAGGGACCCAGAGGATCATCTAGTCCAACCCCCTGCAATGCAGTAATATGCAGCTGTCCCATACATTAAGCTTCGGGTCTACTAAGACCCGAAGACGCTTTCACATATACTACTGGCAAGCCAGGTGTCACACATTTTATATTTGTGTAACTGCTTCTTCCTGCCTATGTGTAGAATCTGACATAAGTTCCTATTTAAATTCATAATGATATTTTGGACCCAGTTCTCCAATCTGTCACAGTCATATGGAATCCCGATTCTGTGTTCTGCATCATTAGCTGCATCTCCCAGTTTGGTGTCATCTGCAGATTTGATTAGCATTCTCTCAATACCTTCATCCAAGTCATTTATAAAGATGTTGACCAACAATGGGCCCAGGACAGAACCCAGCAGCACCCCACTTGTCGCTTTTTCCCAGGATGAGAAGGAACCACTAGTGAGCACTCTTTGGGTTTGGTCAGTTAACCAGCTACAAATCCACCTATGTTATCTCATTCAGTTCACATTTTGCCAGCTTTTCTGGAAGAATATCATGGGGGACTTTTAAAAAGCCTTACAGAAATCAGGATACACTGTGTTCACAGCATTTCCCTGATCCACCAGGCTTGTAACTCTGTCAAAAGAAAAAAGAGATGAGATTGGTCTGCCATGACTTGTTTATAAGAAACCCATTATTGAGCTTAGTAATCACAGCATCCTTTTCTAAATGCTTACAGACCAATTGTTTAATTATCTATACTAGGAGCTTTACTGGTATCAATCTTAAGATGACCAGTTGATAGTCACCTGCGTCTTTTTTCCTTTTTGAAGATGTAGGCAATATTTGCAGGGAGCTCACTTTTTCGCCATGAATTCTCAAAAATTATAGACAGAGGCTCTGAGATTACATCTGCAGACACCTTTAGTACCCTTAGGTGCAGCTCATCAGGTTATGCTGCTCCATCTGTTACTGGCATTGCTACTGGAGTATATTGTCAAAGAGCTGACCTTGCTGCTTCAGTAGCTGCTGCTGCTGCTGGTACTGGAGCATCAACCTGAACTGCTGCAGGAATGTTGCTGTTCCTCCATTTCCACTTAGGCAGACCTTGCTCACAGGACCTCTTCCAGGAAACATGAATCCCACTATTGACAGCAGTGTTGCATGCCACTCCGATCTCTAAGTGGTGCGAGATTTCAGGGGTTCCAAGCACTTACCCAGAATTCATGTTTCCTTTTGGAAATAAGACACAGTGAAGATTATGGTGTCTTTATGATATGTGGTTTATTTACACATACATACAACTTGAGCCTACAATGGAAGAGTTTGCAGCATTAACACCCCAAGAAGATACTGCTTCTCCCATAGCCACAGCCTTGGGATTCCAACAGAAATCAGACTTGGCACTTTTTCTCTGCCTTTCCAGCCTGCAGCTTTTGCATCAAGCTTCTACCTCACATTACTCAACTCTCAACTGTGGCCTATATCTTTCTAACTAACAGGCAGTTGAAGGTGGGAGGCCCACCCAGTGCCATTGGAAGCTGCTCGGGCACCCGGAGTGGCAAACATGACGCGCCCCTGGGGACGGGGCATTGCTATGTAGCGTGCATGCACAGCGTTGCTATGTACAACACATGCGTCACTACGTAGCGACGCTGCGCATGCGCGCTACATAGCAGGGTGCTGGTGCTGCCGCTGGTGCTGTCCCCCAAAACATGGAGCTGGGAGCAGCCTGCTCCCCCTGCTCCCACCTTGCTATGCCCCTGGGCCCACCCATTTGTACTCTGGCACAGAGCCACTCCCTTTGTTCCTTTAATGACCCATGCTTAGTGGGTCTCACATGCAGCCTACTTCCTCCCCTCCAAAAAAACATAAATGAATCTAAGTAGAAGATGAGAACGTGAAATTTCCTGTGGAGAAAAACACACGCAACTGATTAAAACCAGGATTTGGTTATTTTCTACTTGCAGATGGGTGCAGAATACAGCTTCTTCTGTAGTACAGGGTTGATTATTCGGCCAGTGAGGTGAGGTTATTCAGAGAGTTCATTTGTACTGTAAGTAAATAAATAAATCCTGAGTAGCTACACCCAATGTGAAAAGCAAACAAGGTGCATGCAGAGGCCTGACAGGTGTTTAAAGACACATCTTAAAATGTATACATCTGTACAAAGTAAAGTATTTATAGCAATTGATTCCTCTGCCTCCCACATCCCCAGTTTTTGTACAATTTAGTTTGCTCTGAATGTCACACATTTCTCTAGATTAGGGTAAATTATTTTAATTAAATTCCCTGAATTAATGGAACAGACCAGGATGATCTTGGCTCTTCTCCTGCCGCAGCAGTGTGTGATCTGTTTCAGACATGTCAACAGTGTGGGGTCCTCTCTGACTCATCCCCCTTTGTCTTCTGCTCCCTAGTAGACAGACAGGAGCTGGAAATCAATGTGGCGTCAATGTTCTCTATTCCAGGGGAAATATAGTATCACATTAATATTGCAACCCCTGCTGGAGAATTTGGATAAGAATCCAGGCTCCAGAGGGGCTTTGTTCGAGCGGCCAGCTTGCGGATGCTGCCACAGCATGAGAATGAGAGCGGGCGGATGTGTTGCCGGCTGGAGTATTATGCCATGTCAGGAAGGAGGGGAAAGAACAAGCATTCTCACTCAAGCCGACTTTTGGGGTTGATGGCGCCAAGGGACGTCGTGCTGGGAGAGTCAGCATGAGGCTCAGGAAGACTCTAATCAGCCCTCTAGTAAGGCAGGAGCTGCCTCAGCTGCCCAGATTTCTCAAAGGAAGGACAAAGCTTTCCTACGGCACACCCTGAGAGTGACCAAAATTAAAACGGCTTGGAAACATAGTTCTGCATCTGTTCTTGTTTTTGTTTTTTTAAGAAAACGAGGAAACTGTGTGAACTAAAACAGGTTTTTGATCATAGGAACACTGCACTTCCTCCTCACACCCACTTTATGGCAGGGCTCAGGCTTACACAGAAATAATTTAGGTTTGCCTGGAGACAGGAGCACCCATTTAATCTAGCTGCCAGCAATGTTTATACAGAGATAATGTAGAAGAGTGATGTTTTCCATATGGAGCAAGAGACATGTGCTGCAAGTACCTGAGCATAAGGACATCAGAAGAGCCCTCCTGGATCAGACCAAAGGCCCATCTAGTCCAGGATGCTGTTCTTGTGGTGGCCAATCAGGTTACCTGAGAATCTTGTAAGAGGGACCTTAGCACAACTCTCTCCACTTGCAGTTCCCAGGAACTGATATTCAGAGGCATATTACCTCCAATACTAAGGACATTACACGGCCATCACAACTATCAGCCACTGATAGCCTCAATCCCCATTGACCTGTCCAACCCCCTCTTAAAGTCATCTAAGTTGCTGTCCATCACTATGCCCTGTGGCAGTGAGTTCCACAGTTTAAGTATACACTATGTGAAGAAGCCCTTCCTTTTAGTCTCTCTGTAATCTTCTCAAATTCAGCTTTGTTGAATGACCCTTTATTCTAGTGTAATGCAAGAGGGACAAAAGCTTTTTCCTCTCTACTTTCTCCATACCATGCACCATTTTCTGTTCCTCCCCCCCCCAATTAGTTGCCTTTTCTGAACTGAGCCGCCAAATCCCTCTCCTCCAGCAGTTCAACAGGGTGCAAAAAAAGCCCTCTCCGCCAGGAACCCCATTTGACAACATAAGCTTGAAAAGCCATCAGGAATGGCATTTTAAAATGACATATAACCTGCTTGGACTTCCTGCCTGACCCTTGTAGCATCTTTTATTGAATCCTGCCATCTTTCATTAAGAGCTTTTGAGAAGTGCAACTCTGACCAACAGGGCCTAGAATTATTTCAGGGAAAGAATGAGTGTGCTTTAACGGTAAAGTTCATACGCAGTACTGTGTACTGTGCTTCAGTTATGAAAGCAACCCTAGGAGCAAAAGATGTGTGCAGCTATAACCTGAAAAGAAGGATCTGCACACTTCCAGTTGTGATTGCTGCTGTGTAAAGAGTGTGTTAAGAACTCATTCAGACATTTTTATGCATATATTCTAACATGGCATGAGAACATCCTTAAAGCACAGTATAACATCCATGCCAGATTCCGTGTTGGTTCCAAATTCTTTATCTGTGTGTTTGTGTAATCACAGAAAAGTACCTCCCTTGCTGACAGCGAAGTCTTAAGAGTATAAGTTTAAAACTAGAAGTCACAGACATCCAGTGAAGCTGAAGGTTTGGAGATTCAGGACAGATAAAATGAAGAACTTCTTCACACAACACATAGTTAAACTATAGAACTCGCTTCCACAGGAAGCAGTTTCCCACAGGCATTTTGGTTGGTTACTGTGAAACTGGACTAGGCTAGATGGGCTATTGGCTTGATCCAGCAGGCTTTTTTACGCTCTTAAGTTGACTGTGGTGGATGAATATTGCCTCTTTGTTCACAGTTCAGGGCAGTTATGGAAGGAAAACAAAACCAGCAGTTGTGTGTATGGCTCTGAGGGCAAGAATACATGTTGGTCTGGGACTGTATATGGGATCCTCATTCCCTGGTGAGTTGTTATAGTGGTAGCAGGTGTATGTGATTTGAATGGGAGAAGACACACATAAGGACAGGAGGCTCAGCAAAGAATCTTGTGACACCTAAAAGAATTGTGGTGGCATAAGTGTTAGTGAGCTTCAGTCCACCTCATCATATGCATGAAGTATTATCCTGAATTGCAGTTATGTATTTTTGCATGAACCCAGACTTCCAAGTGGTGAGAGACTCATGGGATTCCAGCACTAACCCAGAGATTGGTTTCCTTGGAATGAGTCAATGGAGACGGTGTTGTCTTTAGAATATATGGTTTTATTTACCCATATATGCCACCTGCACATAGGATGGAAGGGCTCACAGCATTAACAGCCCAACAGATCTTGCTTCCCCATTCTGGTCCCAGGGAGATTCTCAAGCTCATAATTTGAATCCAGCACAAAGCAGATATGTCTCTCTGTGTCCAGCTTGTTAGAATCAGCCAGATCTTACCCCCAAAACCTCTTGTTCTTCCACCTTACAAAGTGATGCTGCTTCCAACTAGGTGAGGGGGGTTAGCCTCATTTGTATCTGTGACAATGTGGCAGCCTCTTTCTAATGTAAATGCCAATACATAACTGGCTGAAAGGTTTGGCTGGTTTCCACTCATACAGCAGTACCTCGGTTTTTGAACATCTTGGAAGTCGAACGTTTCAGTTTCCCAACCCCGAAAACCTGGAAGTAAATGCTTCCATTTTCAAATGCGCCTCGGAAGTCAAGCGGCTTCTGCTGAGCTTTTTTCGATTTTCTCCATTGGCTTTGCAGCCAGCCCTTTGCACCTCGGTTTTTGAATGTTTCGGAAGTCAAACGGTCTTCCGGAATGGATTATGTACGAAAACCGAGATACCACTGTAGATTCTGCCATCACCTACACAGAAAACAGTCATCAAAAGCATATATATTCTGACACATATATTCTGGCATTTGTAAGCCAATTTGAGAGCAACCATTTCATCCTCTTTCCCAATTAACATATGTAGCATGATTTTTTTTAAAAAAATGTCCTTTCCAAAATGTATAATTTATTGCTGGAATGGCATACGAAAGATGAACAAGTGAAATCAGTAATGATAGATTGGGCTAAAGATGTAGGGCACAATATGATGGTGGATTGGGAGAGGTTGTAGAAGAAGGGAATTAAGTTTACAGCATGTAATGCATTGAAAGAAAATATGATGAAAATGATGTACAAATGGTATTTAATGCCTGTTAAGTTAGTTAAAATTTATCATACATGATAACATGATAACAAGTGCTCGAAATGTAAAGAGGTGGAAAGAACCTTTAACCGTATGTGTAAAAATCTTCTGGGAAAAGATTTATAATGGATTGAAAAAAGTGTTGAAAAACACATTTATTAAGAAACCAGAAGCCTTTTTACTTGGTATGGTTGGGGAAGAAATTCCCAAAAAGGATGTTACTTTCTTTTTGTATGCCACAACAGCAGTGAGAATATTAATAGCAAAATATTGGAAGAAACAAGAATTACCAACTATAGTAGAATGGCAAATGAAGATGATGGACTTTATGGAACTTGCTGAACTGACTGGGAGACTCTGGGAGGGAGGAAGAGACTGTGGAAGAAGATTGGAAGAAGTTTAAAGTTTATTTAGAAAATTTTTGTAGTTTTAAATATAAGGATCTCTTTGGAAGAAAAATTTAGGCTGTAGGATTAGAAATTGATGTTAGTATAAGAGGTAAGATGAACATATGTAAGTGTTAAGATGTTACAAAGTTATAGTAATGTTTAAGTTTTAGGAAATGTTTAATATTATGATCAATGAAACTGCTAAAGATGAATAGAAATGAAAATCAGATAGGGGGGACTTGGGGAAGCCCACATAACAATGGTTAATGAAATAGATGGAAAGACAGGATGTATTGTTTTTGTTTTGTTGTTGTGTTAGTATCTTCTGTTGTATTGTTTTACTGTTGTTTTTGTTGTTGTTGATATAAAATGAATAAAAATATTTTGGGTAGAATAAACATTGGGGGTGCTGGTACTGTGTACCCTTGAGTACCCACAGAAAAGCCACTGTAAAGGGTTTAATTCACATCCTTATTTGCAACGCTCCAATTCAGAAAGAAGCAAGAACCATCACTAGTTCACCTGTCACAGTAAATCCCCTCTCAGTTCAAGCATTATTTTTGCAAGAATGGAATTATAAAGGCAGGTTTTACTGGAGTGTTTTTTGTGGTGCAGCACCTAAAACTTGATAAACTGGATGGGGTGCAATTTCACCGTTCTACGTAAGGTGCCTTTCCTGACGTACTTACTTGGAAATAAGTACTCTTGAAACAAATCAAATGTGCTTGTCTTAACAGCTGTTGTTGTCTTTGCTTTCACCTCTGTGTGGACCAATATCATCTAGATAAATGTGAGTGTGATTTGGCTGGGTAGTGAATCTTTCCATCACCAGCAAGCTTTTGAGAGCAGTATTGGCAACCATTTGGTCATTTAGTTGTTGTTTTTATTTTGAGTTTGTGTGATATTTGTATGCTGCTTTGCCAACAGCAGTGTTGAGTGCAAAATAATAAAGCGTTAAAATGAGCAAATAACATTTCCATTAGTATAATCAGCAATACACAATAGCATATAAGTAAAGTAAAAGTAAACAATTCACTAAGCAATTAATGCTTGTATTGACTCCAATACAAACTCACAAAATTCAAAAAGAATTAATCGGAAGAGGTTGCTGAGCAGCAGCCCCCTCCCAGTTGGCAGCATCCTCAAGAACATAAAAGAGCCTGCTAGATCCGGCCATTGAACCATCTAGTGTAGCATCTTGTTCTTACAGTGGCCAACCAGATGCCTGTAGGAAAGCAGCAAGCAGAATATGAGTACTGTACAAGAGAACTCTCTCCTCCTGTGGTTTCCAGCAACTGGCATTCAGAAGCATTGCAGACTCCAACTGTGGAGGCAGAGCAGGGCCATCATGACTGGTAGCCATTGATAGCCTAGTCCTCCATGAATTTGTCTAATCTTCTCTTAAATCCATCCAAGTTTATGACCATCACTGACTCCTATGTGCGCAAGTTCCATAGTTTTAACTATGCACCAGGGAGGAACTTCTTCACTCTCAGTCCCAGGCAGAAGGTTTTTTCATAAGTCTAACCACAAGAGTGCCAGGTAGAGTGCCTAGATGGAGCACATACAATCCTTTGCAAACAGAAGCACTACATTAGGCTGTTCCATAATTTAAGCCACAGTGGCAGGAGAGCTGCTCTCACAGCTCTGTCCGGTTCATTTGAACCTTATTGATTGAAATTGGGAGCGTGGGGATCAAGGTTAAGGACTTAGAGGTGAGATCTTTTGACCTTGGTGAATGTGGTCTGGTGTTAAAGTGGAATTGATGTTTAAAAATGAATAGTAGATCATGTTCATCTCCTATCACATACCCTTTCATCCTTCTGTGGATATTTATTAGCTCATCATTCACACAGTCAGGCAGGAATTGACTTATTTCAGAACATAATTTCTATTTAGTGATGAGAAATAGGACTGGACTGTAGTCACTGCATTTGGAAATAGCCAAATATTAATTCCTATTTTGTTCATTTGAGGAAACATGGCATCATGATAAGGTCAACTTTATTACCATTCAGCTAGCAAATGTCAACACTACTTCATGTAAGTTTATCTCGGGGGGAGGCAGTTTTTTGAGAAGTCATGGGGGCTGTAGGGATAATCATAAATGGAGGGTTCAAGCTGGGTAATCCTCAATGAATTACAACCCTTGGATTTAAAAGTATTTTAATTTCCAGAAGGGTAACAGTGTTTGTCTCTTGCAGCAAAAATTAACTAGAATCTTGTGGTGCCTTATAGATTAACAAGTGCATTAGGACATAAATACATTAGGACATCATGGGCATAAGCTTTCAGCCACGTTCAGCCTGAGCCTATTATATGTATGCATGTATGTGTATATTATTTATTAGCAGCCCTTCACCCCAAAGTCCCAGGGCAGGTTACAACATTAAGACACAATATTAAAAACAGTTTAAAACAACTTACAATCACAAAATAAGGTGGGCCCTAAAAAGATGCCTCTTGAGTGTCAAATGCCCAGAATAAAGGGTAAATATAGATGAATATATTCAGAAGCAATTCAGCAAAGGAGATCTGTGCAAACACTGTGAGGCATGCAAAGATTTCTTGATTAGAGATCTACTATTTAAGAGCGGATAGAATAGATATATAAAATAAAGCGTTTAGCATCCTAAGCAGCATAGAACTTCTCATTTATGGAGAATAATTGTATTCCCCATTATGTATGGGATTTCTAAAAGGTGCATGAAATGTTAGGAACTACCTCAGGACATTTTGCATATTGTGTAAAACATGTCTTTCTTTTCTCTTTCTTTTTTTACATTATGTTATGTTAATGTTAATTATTGCGGTACAGGTTTGCATTCATGCCACTATGTACATTCCCTTGTTATAATTGTTTTCTCTGTTTTATATGCATCATAAAATGAAATAATGAAATGTTTACAGAGAATAGAATATTCCCTGCTCTAGGGGTGATATTTATTTATTTATTTATAATTTTCATTTATGACAAATAAACATTTCAAACAGAATCACCTTTACATATCATATTTCAACTTCCTTCCTCTTTCTGTGGTTCCTTATATTTATTTTCCTGTATATCCCAATATAAATTTGTTATATTTTATTTCCATCCATTTCAGATATGTTTTCAATACTGCACATTTTTACATTAATCCTGCTAATGTCTTAATTTGTTAATGATGAGTTTGTAAATATTCAATAAATGATTTCCATTTCCCCTTCAAGACTTTGTTATCTTGATTTCTTATTCTTCCGGTAAGTTTTGCCATCTCTGAATATTCCATTAGTTTCTGTAGCCATTCTTCTTTTGATCTTCCTCCTTCCATCTTTGGGCAAATACCATTCTTTCAGCAGTGGTTGCATAAATAAATAAATAAATAAATAAATAAATAAATAAATAAATAAATATTTATATTGTTTATGTAACTCCAATCCTATAATTCCTAAAAGAAAAGTTTCTGGGGTTTTTTAAAACAAAAGTTACCTTAAACATCTTTTTCACTTCATTATTTATCATTTCCGTCTTTCTCTTCTCTTTCAGTGACTGTGACCAGTTCCATAGAAAAAGGTATGTGGCTGTTTATGCATTTTCAGTTGAGGGGTAAAAGAAGCTTCATGCAGCACTAAGCCATGTTGTTTAACACCATCATGTGTACTTTGACCTTTAGTGTCCTTTGCACAGACCAATTTCTCCACTAGGTATATCTTGCTTTCTTGTAAAACAGATAAATATTTCCCTGTCAATCACCTAAATTGAGGGAGAGTTCATGCTTTTTCATTTGTTCAACTCCCTAAAGTTGTCTTGGAAGCCAACCATTAAAACAAAGAGGGGGGGGAATGAGTGCCCCTCTATGTCTTCCTGATTGCTCTTTTTCTCCTTTAGTGGCCTACCTCACCATATTCCATGTGATCTTCCTGTTATTTATATGGGCATATTGGAAGTCTATATTTACTCCTCCACAGCAACCGGACAAAAAGGTAAAAAAAAAGCAGGGATGCTCTGGAGCAGCAAAGGAAACAGTTGAATCAAGAGTTAGTTCTGCTGCCTCACCCTCTTCAGCCTTAAGAATGTCTAGCCAAACTCAGGCAACACCCCTTGCCAGAGCCACTTGCTGCCCCCACAGTAGCCTGAGAGCAAACAGATCAACAGTGGGTGGGGGTGTGAGAGTGGGGGGAGGGAGGGAGAGAGATGCAGCATGAGATGATTAGGTATGTTACAAGATCCTTAAAAAAACCCCACCAGAACAGAAAGAGACAAAAATCTAACAGGTGCTGGAATCACATGTATTGATACCAATTACAATCTTTTTTTTATAATAATTTTTATTAATTTTATAAAAAGAACACATACAAAGCATACAACATAAACTCTGTCCCTTCATTTTCCCTCCACCCACAGGCCCCCTTCTGCCACCAGTGAGACCCATGGGCATTGGGAAACAAAGGGGTCCATTCCAAGCTGGGTTTGACCTCCCCCCTCCTTTCTCCCCCCTCTACCAATTACAATCATCCCAATGTGATTCAGTCAAATGATTCTTTGTCGGGGGCTGTCTATAGTAGCTTACGTTACTATCACATAACTAATTATATTATAGTAGCATGCCTCTATGAAGTTAGTTATAGTTGTGTTATTATAACAAGTTGGTTGAAGCCTATGTGGACTCCGTGGCAACCATGTAAGTGTGCTAGATACATGGCATATCCTTGGTTTAGTCTTTGTCCTTAGTAGAGAGAAAGGTGGCCATAACCCTGTTGTCACGGTCTGACCACTTCCTGGTAAAGTTTAGACTTCTGACAACAGCCAAACCATTAGTGGTTAGGGACAACTCTGGATGGTCTGTCTCCAAAGACTAATGGAGCCAGATAGGTTCCTGGCTGTTCTGGGAGATTTCCCGGTGGACAGAGCCAGTGACCCTGTCAAGGCCTTGGTCTGTCAATACCATCACTCCAGTGCTGCAGGGCCCGCACTGCACCATGGTTTACTGAGTTGTGGCAGATGGCGGAAAACTTGCTCCAAAGATGACCAAACACTTACTCAGTCATACAACTCTGCCTGAGAAGTGGTGCTGAAGGCAATGGAGAACTACTTTGCTGCCGGCATCACCTTCTCGATGAACTGTCCAGCAGTTATTTCAGGTGGCCCCAGGGCTAACTGTACCAGAAGTGCTGGATGACACCACACACACACACCTCACCACCCTGAGCACCTGGTAGCATGCTGTGAGTGTGTTGCACTGCATTTGAGGGATAAAGTCACTCAGCTCTATAGTGCTTTAGATGTAGCAATTGTGCAAGCCCAGTCAAGGCGTTCAATTCAGCACCTTCCCATATTTTATGCAGTCAGTTTGGGGGCTTTGTCTTTTGCTTACCACTTAGAAATGCAAATGACTAAGTGGTATATAAATGTCTTAAATAAATAAAATCCTCTTCTTCTTCCAGTTCCACATGTCTTATGCTGACAAGGAGCGCTACGAGAATGAAGAGAGACCAGAGGGACAGAGGCAGATCCTTGCCGAAATGGCACGGAAATTGCCAGTGTACACGAGAGCAGGGAATGGAGGTCAGCTGCCTCATGAAACATGTCCTTGCCCTTTTGACCTTAAGAGCCTTAATGAGGAGGGAATCATATTAGTTTAAAAGGATTTCCTTTTAACTTTCTCTGTCAGTCTCCAGCTGCTGTATACATTCAGAGATCTAATTGGATTTCAGACTTGAATTGTGCTCTTAAAAGATCAGAAGTCCAATGGTAGAGTATGCACTTCACTTCCTTCAGGAAGGTCTCATGCAGGGGTAGGCAACCTAAGGCCCGTAGGCCGGATGCTGCCCAATCGCCTTCTCAATCCGGCTCACGGGCGGTCCGGGAATCAGCGTGTTTTTACATGAGCAGAATGTGTCCTTTTATTTAAAATGCATCTCTGGGTTATTTGTGGGGCATAGGAATTCGTTCGTAATTTTTAGTCCGGCCCACCACATGGTCTGAGGGACGGTGGACCGGCCCACAGCTGGAAAACGTTGCTGACACCGGTCGCATGGTTTTCTTTCTTTATATATATATTTATATCCCAACTTTTTCCTTAAAGGAGCACAATGTGGCATACACATTTCTCCCCCTCTCTATTTTATCCTCACATATGAGGTAGGCTGAGAAGTTGTGACTGGCCTAAGGTTCATTCAGTGAGCTTCATGGCCAAGTGGGGATTCGAACCACCACTGATCACAAGTAGACAATGAATCCATATTATGATCAATTAAGAAGCAGCTTGATTCCATAGATAGTCACCCCCAGATGTTTTGGACTACAACTCCCATCAACGCCAGCCAGTATAGCCATGCTGACTGGGGCTGATGTGAGTTGTATTCTAAAACTTCTGGAGGGCACCAGGTTGACAAGTGCTCCTGTTACACTTGAAAAAATTAATTGCATCCAGCACAATGTGGGACATCATGGCCATATACATGGCTAATTTTAGCCTTCTCACAACAGAATTTTATAGTTCTCTGTTCCTAGAAGCTAACAAGAACTGCCAAGCTCAGGACTGGTTGCTTTTAATAGTAGGACTTTGATTTGCAGTAAGCGAAAAGAAGTCTAGTTCAACCAGGTGGTCTAAAGCCAAAGGTGGTTTACATTTGTGAAACATGCAGAGCCCCATCACAAACATATTTTGTATCTAATGTTTGCTCTTTACTGAAGTGTTTAAATCTTTCAAGCTACTGTTAATGCCTTGATTGTCTTCATATCCATGCTTCCGATTTCATAGGACTCTTAATAACAAATAGCATTTATTTTATGCATTTCAAAACATCGATCAAGCTTGTAAAATCAGGCAGTATTATCAGAGGAAATTGTCTTGCTTAAAGCTGCCTATTGAGAGTGAGATTTGCTCACTCCCATTATGGCTAATGAAGGCGTTATGGGGTGTGCTCCTTTGCAGCGATTCGATTCTGTGATAGATGCCAGCTCATCAAACCTGACCGCTGCCATCACTGTTCGGTTTGTGCCATGTAAGTTTACCAGAATGATTTACATCACTATAACTCCACTCATGAAAGAGAAAGCTATCTCTTGATGCTTCAAGGAGAAAGATAGGGCAGTCATGGGTTTGTCTACATTTGGGCATCATTTTACTGTTAATCCGCTTTCCTCCCATTCAACCAGAGTAGTCCACACCCACACATATTTGAATTCGTGTATGAGGAAGAACTTCAGTATTTTCTGTTCATACTTTTCTGTTCTAATTTGTTGAGTCTATTTTGCCAGTTAAGTACTGACAGAGCATGCACATCCCTGCACCAACACCTGCTTGTTTTTGAATGAATGAATGAATCTTTATTTGTATCAGCCAGCAGCCAAAGCAATAAAACAATACGATATACAAAAAATAAAAGTAAAAAGTCAGTTATATAAAATACATATTGATCTTCCAAGAGAAAGGACACTGGCAGTGGCTGGGCGACCCAGAATGGACAATAAAAGAGGGGTGATAACCTCATTCCTCAAGTCTTTATAAAGAGTTGTTTTTTGTTTAAACCCCACCCCCTGGAAGTGCACAAAACCGCACACAGTCAGGCAGTTATAAATTCTCAGTATACAGTTTTTAATTTAAAAAATGTAATTCGAAAAAACCAAAGATAGTATTATTTCTGTTCTTTTGGTGTTTCCTTCATGGTGTCCTGATCTTTTCCCCCCTTTTACAGGTGTGTATTAAAAATGGATCATCATTGCCCATGGTGAGTGGCACCCCTTGAATTCTATCTTTCTCATGTCCTCCAGATGTTTTGGACTACAACTGGCTTCAGCCACAGTCAGCATGGATGCTGGGGCTAATGGGTGTTGTAGTTCTAAACATCTGTGGTGCACCAGGTTACAGGTGGCTACTGTAGAAAAGCCTCTGGTGATAGCTGGGATCCTTTGAGGACAGGTTTTCTAATGACTAGCAAAGACCAAGTATTACCTGTGTGTCTTAGTGCTTCAAATGACCAACTGTTATTATCTGAATACATTAATGCCATTTACTCCTGTACCAAGCATAGTGGGATATGATAGCCAACTGGGAAAAGTATTTGAAATTACTATTTGGTGGAAATACATGTCTCCTGTGCACCTGGATAAAAGATTTCCCAGTGTAACTATGGGAAATTGCTAACCCAGTTGTGTGTTTTTTAAAATAGGAAAGCAGGACCTTTTTGGTTGAACACTCCCCAGTCTGGAGCACATTTTAAACCAAATTTGAATTGAGTGTCTGTGGCACCCTGGGAATGAAAAAATCAAGTTGTGTTGTTTCTTAGGACTTTCAACCTTAATAAATAGATGGCTTGTGTTTTCTATAGAAAAACTGAGGTTGGAATATGAAAGTAAATGAGACTGAGATTATGCCCAAGTGCTGACGTGAAACTCACTCCCCCAAAAGGCAGTGATGACCACCAACTTGGTTGGCTTTTAAAGGGGATGAGACAAATTCATGGAGGAGGCTATCAATGGCTATGCTCTGCCTCCACAGTTGGAGGCTGCAATGTTTCCAAAATACCAGTTGCTGGAAACCACAGGAGGGGAGAGTGCTCTTGTGCTCTGGTCCTGCTTGTGGGTTTCCTTTGGGGCACTTGGTTGTCCTCTATGAGAATGGGATGGGATGTGGAATTAGAAGGGCCATTGGCCTCACCCAGCAGACTCTTCTTATGTTCCTTTCTTCTTATAGTTGGTCATGACGTTGATGGCACTCTGCAGTTATGTTCCTTTTCACTGCTTTCACTTTGCTCCCAGCCCCATTATGCTTAATGTGCCTTTTCCCCCCTCCTTTGCTCTCTAGGGTAAACAACTGCATTGGATTTTCTAACTACAAATTCTTCCTGCTGTTTTTAGCATATTCTCTTTTGTACTGCTTGTACATAGCTGCAACAGTCTTCAAATATTTCATCAAGTATTGGACAGTAAGTTTTTGAACCTGATTGCTTTCTATGTATTGGTTTTTTAAAACACTCTGGGTTCTAATATTAAAGCAGTGACCATAGCTCAGCTGGAAACACACGTTTGTTTCCATGCAAAAGGATCCATGTTCCATCCTTAGCATCTCCAGGTGGCAAAACCACTGTCTGAAAGCCCTGGAGATAGCCTCTTCCTTTAGAGCAAACAACACTGTGCTCAGTGGTCTGACTCCAATATATGAAGCCCAAATCAAGTGGTCTTCTAATTAGGCACAAGATCTGCTATCCCACAAAAGATTTACTGGTCTTTTCACATATAGGGTGGCTTATGGATGTAAGTCATATCCTGGACCTGGTAATTTTGTTTTTCTTTCTTAAATTCTTTTTTACGTTCATTGGGGAATAACTGAGAATATATCTCATTGCAGTAACAGGCTCTCTTCCTTATCTTGAGTCAGACCACTGGTGCATCTAACTCAGCTCTAACTGGCAGCAGCTGATGCGCTGTGTGTGTCTGTGTGTGTCTGTGTGTGTGTGTGTGTGTGTGTGTGTGTGTGTGTGTGTAGCACTTTGTGGCCATTTTTGGGTTGACTATTTTTGTGGTGATCAGGCTGAGCTTGTTGGGGCTGGTAGGGGTTCTAATTGCTTTGAATTTAGTGCCTGGTCAGTTTTAGTCTTGTTCTTTGCTGTTTGTTTAATAAGAAGAATAAGAATAGTATTATCATCATCGCTCCATGGCTCTTCCACAGCCGGAACTGCAAGATCGGTAGGAAAGATGTGCAAATCTGCTCACTTTCCTTTGCTTTCCTTTGCAGGAAGAGCTGACCAATGGACGTGCCAAGTTCCATATCCTTTTCCTCCTTTTTGTGGCAATCATGTTTTTTGTTAGCCTCCTCTTCCTCTTTGGCTACCATTGCTGGCTCGTCAGCCAAAACAGGTCTACGTTAGGTAAGCTATTTATTGTACCTGCTCTGCAGAGTTCTTTGGTTAGGAGCAGAGGGTGTTGGCAGTAACGGGTTTTGAAAGGACTGGTTTTTGCCAGGGAATGTTCTGCGGCTACTTAGGCAGATTTGAGAAATGAAGGGTGTGGAGCAAAACCACACCTTTTCTCTTGACAGATGTGCATCATTCAAATCCCTACTCTGACATCCTCTCATATGAGATCCTCAGCTGAGACTACACTAGGTGCTACGACCACTTGAAGTATATCAGGTGGCCATAAATTAGAGCAAGGGTGAGCTGGCCTCCGATTTGTCAGAACTACTTCATTTTTTACTGGAACTTCAAGATTTACCAAGTGTAAAGGCACACAGTTAGAATTTAAGGAGCAGGGTGTTTCTGAACTCATTCTTAGACCTAGAAACTGAGCTAGGCTCAGAGTCCTTTCAGACGAACATCTGCTCCTGGTTAACACAAGCTTTATTCAAGTAGTTTATAATATACATATGAAAAGCCTTGTTGATAAATCTTTATTGCGGTCACCAACCAGCACAATAATTTACATTACTGTACATCAAAAAGGGGGGGGGAGCCTTGTTGTTGTTGCTATTTTTAAACAATTGCAAGTTGGAAACTGTTGCTGAACTACTGCAGATCACCCAGAGGTCTATCAGTAGATCCCAGTCTATCTTCTGTTCACCTCTTCATTAGTGGACCTTTGTGACAGTGAAACCCAGTCTTTATTTTATTTTATTAAGTGTAATCCTGCTCTTCATGATTTTTTTTTTACCCAAGGCTACTGGAGTGGCTTACAGATCACTACAGATGTGACAGAACCTGCCTCCAGGCTTTACTGTCTAAAAATGCATGACACGAAAGGAAAATGACGTGAGGGGGAAGAGGAAATAAGAAAACTTATGTACAAGTTCTTAGGTACAAGTTATTCTGCTGAGAAACTGTGGTGGCATGGTTCAAGGGGTGGATAGTCCCAAAGTTGCCGGTCTCTATAATCTGTCACTCAAGGGGACACACCTGGTGCCCTCAGGTGCAGGAAGGATGCGTCTGAGTATGCAGAAACCACTACCATTTTTCAGTGGCCACTTTTCACTTCCAGAACTATCAAGTTAAGTATAGGAGAGTATGGTAATAAACAAATCACATTTTATTTTTGTCTGCAGAGGCCTTTTCAGCTCCTGTGTTTCCTACTGGCCCTGATAAAAACGGATTTAATCTTGGCATTAAAAAAAATCTTCAACAAGTGTTTGGAGAGAAAAAAAGACATTGGTTCCTCCCTGTGGTATCCAGGTAAGCAGACAGGAAGCTGCTGTCAGCCTAAGAGTAGAAGAGTGCAAGATCTCTACAGTAAACTACAGAACTAGACAGGAGAGGCTGTCAGACTTTCCTTTGGTGCAGGGGACAGCAGCAGCCTAGATCAAGTCTGTGTTTTGTGAACAGTTTTGTGGTTAAGAGTAGAAACAGAATCTGCTTTCTCCCCCTCCTCCTCCCCTCTCTCTCTTTTCCTTCCTTCTTCTGGATGGAGCCAGGGTGCCTTTGTCAATTTGTTGCCTTTGTCTCCACAGTCAAGGCGATGGACATTTTTTCCCAACAAGAACTCTGAGTGAAGCAAGGAATCCACTGCTAGCAAGTGAAGAGCAATGGGAGGAAGATGGATTGGACGATGATAACCTCGGTAAGGATGGGAAATGCACCTGGAACTTACTGTTTTGGGGAGAGTCACTGTGTTGCAACAGTAAGGTCTTGTGGCACGTTAAAGACTGACACAAATATTGCAGCAGGAGTCCCTATTTCATAAGGTGCAAAAACTGGACCGTGAAAAGGATGGATGTAGATATCCATGGATAAAGTAGGGTAGGATGGGATGGTGGCATCTGATGCAAAGTGGGATTTTGAAAATGAGTAAGATTTGCTTCAAACAGAAACCAAATAACAATCATCATTGTTATTTATCACTATTGCTTTTTCAATGTTTATGCCACTTTTTTTTAACATCAATGAGCCCAAAGTGACCCACAGCACAATAGCAGAAGCACATAGCAAAAGTGCACTCATACAGTACAAAAATTAATACCAGTTCATTTCAAAACATAATATGGCAATACAAATAATTCGTTGAAAATCTGAACATTATACCATTTAATATTAATTATAAAATAGGCAATACAGTTCATTAAAGCATGTATCAATTGATCAGATATGATAAGCTTTCCAATGCAGTCAGGTATCTACAAATAATATAACTAGCAGCTGGTTCCTCAGACCTGCCAAGTGCAGGAAATAGCAATCAGACTTTCCAGAGTCTGCAACAGCAGCAAGTGACCACTCATAATACTATGATGCCGTTCTTAAAGGCTCCATCAGGAACAGAGACATGGGGGTGGAGGGTTGATGTTCAGTGCCTGTCCCTGCACTCTAGGTGTTCCTGCTGCTTCTGAATGAGGTTTGGTTACTATGGCTAACCTCCCATTTATTGCTCTTGGAATCAAGAACAACTATGAGTCACACCCTCTGACCTCATTGGCTGCAACAGCAGCTGAGAGGAACTAGCCAGGCATACGAATTTAGAGCAGCCAAACAACAGGAGCCACTTCCATGAGCTGCAGGGAGTCCCAGCTGACAAAGTATCAGGGAGAGCTATGCAGCTGAGCAAATCTGACAGCAGGGCAAGGAGGCCAAGCACACTCCTTTGCCCCTCCTTTCTATGACCTAAACAAACCCTGCACTTCCAGTAAAACAACTTGGTAAAGTACAAAATTTATGCAGCGCGTAGTTAAACTATGGCACCCACTATAGGTGGAGGGCTTAAAAAAGGATTAGACAAATTTATAGAGATAAAGGCTGTAAGTGGCCACAAGCCATGGTGGCAATGCTCTGCCTCTGTAGTCAGAGGCTGTGTGCTTCTGAGTACCAGTTGCTGGAAACTGCAGGAGGGAACAGAGTGCTTTTGCTCTCCAGTCCTGTGTGAGTGCTTTCCACAGGCATCTGGTCAGCTACTGGACTAGATGGGCCATTGGCCTGATCTGGCAGGCTTTTCTTACTTTATGTTCTCCCCACATCCTTAAAAGCAGCTGTCTGGGAAGATTTGGGTACAATAATCTAATTCTCACCACTGAGGGCCCAGATTTCCTGATTCTCCATTTAAGCAGGAGAAGCAGCTGGAGAGAGCCAGGTGGTTTTTCTCTGTCTCCTGGTAAACCACCTTGCCCACTGTCAGACTTGCAGAGAGAACAGCATTGTGTTGGTCTTTTGAGAAGGAGCCATGCCTTCCACCTTCTTTCTTGGCCCTATTTTACCCTGATCCCTTTTCGTCCACATGCCACCCTCTTAGGAAGCTTCCCCACTTAGAGCTGCTGCAGCTACGCTGAGACTTGCATTGCTTTCAGACAGGCAGGCTAAGGAACAACTCAAAGACAGGCTCACAAGCTGTGGCTCTTGCCCTGTTTGCAGTATCACTAGCCTTCTGTGCAAACTGAGAGGGTGTCCCAGAATCCTTCCATCATTTTGCAGAAAGTCTTGGAGTTCCCTTTGAATTCACAGACAGGATGTTCCCATTCAAGGCAGCAAAGGCCTGCAGCAGACCTTGAGTGTCAAACCTTCAAAACTTTGCCAAATATTTTGCATGTGCCTAACACAGTAAGTAATAAGCTGCTGTCAATTCTTCTGGTACCGGTTTAATTTGTTACTACTGACTTTGTACAAATCTGGTCACATAGCTAGGGAAGGCCTGAGACTTTCTCCTTTGCTGCAGATTTAACCACCAGACTCTCAGAAGAAGTGCACCCAAGAATAGATAAATAGGCTCACCCCATCAAGGCTTCTCCTTTAGGCAAAAACAGTTACGGTAATCTAAAGAGTATCTGAATGCTTCCGCCCTTGTTCCTCTACTAGCATATCCAGCAAAGCCAATCAGTGGAGCTGCAGAACTGGTCAAGTTGTCTTCCCAAATCTCAGTGTCCTGGAAGCACTTGAAAGGGATTGTGGTAAAACTCCCCCCTTCCTTTCTTGCAAGGCACTCCTTCAACTCCACGTTTGTCCGCTTTCACATTGACATTATTCTGTGCTAGAAAATGCTCTGAAGGATGCTTCATTGCAAAATTTAATAATCTCATCTTCTCTGAGACTCGCACTTCGAACTCCAGTGCTGCTAGAGAAATGTACTCTCCTAGGATCTTGGAAGAATTGTTGAAGTGGCTGCGTTCAGCATTGTCTCTGACTAAGATTGTCATTAGTGCACCTGGATTGGGGCAACATCTTCTCCTGATGCTACACCACTTAGATTGCAGGAAAGGGAACTCATTACATGCTGTGCATGTGTATGTGTATGAGAGAGAGTGGGGTGGGTGGGTGAGGATGTCGCTAGATTGCAGTGCAGTGCACACACGCCTATTCAGTAGAAAGTCTCACTCAGTTCCATGGGCCTTCCATGGGTCTCACTCAGTTCCAGGTGAGAGGATGTGAAATTGCAGCTTAAGTAACTTTTTTATTATTTATTTAAAAGTGTTATAGTCCACATTCTGAGTAAAGCTCACTCAAAGCATATTACACAGCGACAGTAACAGGGGGGAAATCTGACAATAATGAAGTAGAACATAATGCAAAACCTCCTATAAACCTCACATCTTTAATAAAACCAGCAATTATAAATACACATCCAGTCCAAAGATAAAATGCTGCCCAAAGATAAAAGTTGCTGCTATGTTGCTGATAAATAATCCATGATTTGGCTTAGCATAATGTCTTAACCTGGATTTGTGGTTTGTTTTCCCCAAACTAACCATGTGCAGTGAGTCAAGAACAAACTTTGGTTTCTCCTCCTTTGCACATCCTTTTGTGCCACAATTTCTTATGTTTGGACAATGACTTCTAGGCAGAAAACCCAATTCACGTTTACTCCTGATTTAGCGGTAAACAGTGGGTTTCCCCAGGGAAAACAAGGGGACAAAAAGAACACCTCTTGGGCCTGTGCCTACAATTCTTGAACCAAGCAGAAGTGTGAATGAGCCCATGGTTTGTTTGGAGAGAAACCAACCAGGAGCCCAGGTTCAGATGTAATGCTAGGCCAAACCATGAGTTTATTCCAGGCAACATACCAGCAGGAGGGAGGGAGGGAGGGAGCAAAGTACCAAGAATTTCAGTATGCTACAGATTCACTTTCAACCAAAGTTTATTTTAAACTATGGTTTAATGTGATGTTTGAACCAGGACAATGTCTGTCTTCTCCCACATTTCATTTTAAGACTCGGCAGCTGAATGCAGGCCCCATCCATGGTTCCAACATCAGCCATTTTCGTACAATATTTTGCCTTATTGTGGATTTTGTAGCTTCCTGACTCTGCTTTCATAATTGTGGTAGTCATGGAAACCCATTATTGGGTAGAGTTGTGCCA
Organism: Zootoca vivipara; assembly: GCF_963506605.1. Taxonomy (NCBI): domain Eukaryota; kingdom Metazoa; phylum Chordata; class Lepidosauria; order Squamata; family Lacertidae; genus Zootoca; species Zootoca vivipara. The sequence goes on from NC_083294.1 coordinate 20,822,573, forward strand.
ATAAACAAAGTGGTGTTAGATTAGAAATCAGGAGGGTAACCCCAGACTTGAATGACAGCATGCAATTACTTTTCACCGTAGTGGTGTTTTGCAACATTCAGATTTCTGATGCTGTGTTTATTAATGTTTTATTTGGTGCAAATGTTTTTGTTTTACCAACTAGATTACAACCAAGGTTCTTCAATTTCTGTGGAAATGGATACGTAGCATTTTTGAAAGGCTGTTGGTACAAAACTCACACTCCCAGGTAATCATGCTATCTTCAGGTTAACCCCCACCCATAGTACCAGCTCCTTTGATCAGTATTTATTTCATGCATGTACATTTGACCTGGGTCTGTTGGGGGTTGGTGGTCTGTTTGCACAGTTTGAGGTACTCAGTCTGCCACTAACAGACCCAGAACCCTCCTCTTAGGATAGGATAGACATGGAAATAAGTTTTGATAAGAGTTTTGGTGGTTCAGATAAAGCTTGGTCAGTCAAAGTGATTTGTTAGCACAGAAGGCCTCATAGACGGAGGTGCCTTCTGCTCTCAGGAAGGCTGTTTTACATCTTTCATTAGAGCAGGGGTGGCTAATTCTCAGTTTTGGGGGCCTGATCTGTCCCTCCCAAGAAATTTTTCCTACCATCCCAAGACCCCACCAAATTTGGCAGTGGCAAAAAGGGGAAGGGGAGAAGTAAAATAGGCAAAGGACTGTGGTGGCATTGCCCAGCACAGTGATGGGGATATAAATCGCCTTCTCCGTGGACATCAGCTTGATCCTGGACTAGTCAAGGAGAAGGGGCTGTGTGTGCACATGAGAGCCTGTGCGTGCAAGAGTGGATTCTTTTGACCGCAACCATTGCTAGCATGTGGCTCTACTAGAGGGTTGGGCAAGGGCCAGAAAAAATGTTACCTGCCCCTGCACTGGAGCATTCTATGAAAAATATGCAGTGACATCCAAAGAGCTTGAGCCACATCTTGTGATGCATGAGAACTGCCACAGAACTTGTTACGGTACTGTGTGAACTCCTGCATAAGTGTATGTGGGACCAGCTAGTGCAGGTGTTCCGGATCCACCCTGAGGAATAATTTCCTATATTTTTTCATCAGTTTATATGCTGGTCTGGAATAATACGAGTTAGGTTACAGAACAGAAGTATGTATGTGAGCTTGAAGGAAGCAAACCATCCAGCCTGACAGCAATGCTTAGTGGCTATTGTTGATTGATTAGCCTGCTCTTGAGCAAGAACAACCCATGCCAACCAAATCATCTTTAAATGCCCCCAAGTTAAAAAGCTTATTTCTAAACTACTTAGTCCTGATTGATCCTTTCAGTAGGAACTGTGCAACTTTCAGTGGCTTTCCAGATAAACCAGTGGATTTCTCAACCCATAACCAGGACAGTTGTGTTCTTGGAAGATATGGGATAATAGTCTATTTTAGGAAACTGTGCCTCCAGCTGAAAGCATGCATTGACTCAACAGACAATTAAGATCTCATTTGGAAAACCTTCCAGCAAACTAAACTAGAATTTTTTTGCTTTAGAACTGGAGAAACTTAACAGTTGGGGATGTGTTACTTGTGAACGTCCTTTGGGTGGTTTTATATAATAACTTCACTGTAATTGTATATAAGAACACAGAGAAATTCTAGTCAATGTTGTGGTTTTTTTGTGTTTGCTTTTGTGGGCAGAGGAAATACAACCTCTGATTTTCGGCATCATTTGCAGGAATAGCCTTTCTATGATTCACTTCAGGAGGAGCCTTTTCCAGGCATGCCACAAGTCTTCAGTGTTCCTGTCACCAGGCTGTGACAACCTAAAAGCAGCACTAGATAATAAAAAGAAAGTGTGGCTTATACCAAAGCCAGTAACCGAATGCCTGCTTGCCCCCTCTCCCCCCAGTATCATAATAATTCTCAATGCATGATGGGATGCAGTTACATCAAGGTCCCCCATCCCTGCCAGCAGAACTCAGTGACATGGGGAAGAGTTAGGGAAACAGATTGTGTCAGATGTTTGCTCAATGCTGTGGGTTGGGTACAGGAAGAAATGTGTCTCTTTTGATAGCAGCCAGATATTCCCTGTCTTGCCTGTCTCTGTCCTAAAAGAAAAGCCATTTCACAAAGTCCTGCATGCTAAGGGGGCACCTTGTTCCTGCCATCTTCCTCTCCCCAACTAATTGTTTGGCTCTGCAGTACCAATCATAGAATTGTAGAGTTGGAAGGGACCACAAGGGTCATCTAGTCCAACCCTCTGCAGTGCAGGAATCTTTTGCCCAATGCGGGTCTCAAACTCATGACCCTGAGAATAAGAGTCTCATGCTGTACTGACTATGTGCAATGAAGCTTTCCTCCCAATGTAGCTTAGCAGCTTTTGAGAAGCAATTTTCATTTGGGTTGTAATGGGGGAAAGGGTTAAACTCCTCTCCCTGTCTGTCATGTTACTGATAATCCGTCCCTCCCTGGCACAGCTACAGTATTTGCATTTTTTTTAATGCAAAGGTGCATCTAATGTTATGCCTAGTTTTGAGGTTAAGAGGAGAGAAAAAAATGATTTCAACCAGACTCATCCTTATGCCTTTCTCTCTCCCCACCCCCCTCCCCCAATGAATTTCAGCTTCCTTCTATGATGGACATTCATGGGGAAGAAAAGGAAAGGAAGCACATGGATTACCTGCGGAAGGGTCATAGTCTGGTGCCAATCCTGGCTGTCTGAAATGGTTCTTCAGGATACTGATCTGGTGTTGGCTCCAGGGGTTCCTACTGATTATTGACTCTTGAGCAAGGGCAGCTTTGGCAGATTAAGGCCATTCAAGACCTTTTACTTTTTTATTTCTTACCCAGAATAAGCGAGAACTCTTTGTGCAAATGCATTTCCAAATGCCTTAATGGCAGTTATCTAAGACCCTGTATTTCACAATATTTTTCATCTTGCCAACTTACAAGAATGGCTCTGTAACAAGGAGTAGATGGCTGGTCAACTGGACTACTTGTACAAGTGCTTTCAAGCAGGAATCATGGTTGCCAAATCAGGTCTTATTGTTAGAAACCCTGGCAAGTATGCACTGCACGTTTAAGGCTTTACGTATCTTCTCCCTGCCCACAATACCCCCTCCTACTTTTTAAAAGCCTTTTCTTTGATTCTGCTAAGAACATTGGTCCTTTTGGTCTAAGAAACACACCCTTTTTGGTGTGGTGTAAACAAAACAAAAAAAACCTTCAAGCACAATCCCTGTTGCAGATGTCTACCATTTTAAAGGGACACTTTCTTTTCTAAAATATTGGGCAGGATCCTGACATGGAACACCTCCCTTTGGCCTGTACAACAGTGGCCCAGTACTCCTTGAAATGGTCAGCCTGTGCCTGAACTGCACCACTTCGGACTGTAGGGGGAACCAACTCTGGTTCCTTCCAGATCTTTTGGACCATGACTCCCATCAGTCGCAGCTAGCATTGGCCAATGAGTGTTGTAGTCCAAAACATCTGGAGGATCCCAGGTTGGCAAAGGCTTCTAAGTCTCTCTCCACATAGAAAAGTGTCATGCTGGGGATCAGTTGTCTAGACTTCTTTATGTAGAGGGAAACATTTTTGCACAGAGAACCCTTCAATCATGTGAGCCTCCAGCAGGCACCACTCAGACACAAACCAACATTGCTGACTTTTCAATACTTAGTAGAAAGAAGGGGGATGGGGAATGATTATTTTGCAGTGAGCAAATGGGACTGAGACTCTTTGTTGAAAAAATAAAACCAAGAATCTTTTTTTCATAACGTTTGACAGATGTGCTATTAGGTGTGGTGGATTGGGCTTGGCTGTCTTTTCCTTTTCTAATTATATCTGATATAAGAACCGTTTTTAGTCTTAAGGTCCAGCCAACACAAGACATTTTCCTGAGACTTCTGTTGCTGCATAAGTGGTGAAACTACAAGCATTGGGGGGATGGGGGACGGGACTGTGTGGTAGACACAGGGCATCCAAAGGATATCATAGTATACACTTTGAACTGGAGTCTTAAGCATGTGTACCACAGAGGAGTTTGCACAGCTCTCTCCCTCAAGAGCAAGGCATTCCTTTTTACACATCCTTGCTAAGAAGCTGGGAAAAGAAATACTTCACCATTCCTAAAGTGTTGTCTCAGTATGTCTTCCATTGTTCCTCCTTTTTCAATGGTCATATTTATGGGATCTCAAATTCCCCACTGCCCCAGGTGGGTAATGTGCAATTCCTCAACCTTGCCCCCAAAAGTGAAGATGACCAACACAGAAGATGAAGTATACCTCAATCCCACTGAAATAATTTAAGCTTGTGTGTGTTTTAACCTTATTGATTTCAACAGCTGTGCTTTTCACGCAGCTCATAGTTACCCTACGCAATTCACCACCGTAAGGCATAGCAACTGTAATTTAGACAAATGCATGGACAATAAGGCAAGCAGTAGCTACTGGTCATGGTGGCAGTGTACCACTTCCAGTATCAACGTAATCATGCCTGTGAATGCCAGTTGCTGGGAATCACAAGTGGGACAAGTACAGTTGTGCTTCTGTCCTGCTTTTAGGTTTTTCATAGGTACCTGATTGGCCATTGTGAGAACAGGATGCTAGACGCGATGGGCCCTTTGGTCTGATCCAGCAGGGCTTTCTTATGGGCTCCATTGGGGATGAAGGGCAGGGTATAAATACACATAATTTCCCTGTGTGTGGTTGGGGATAGATTGAATCACAACCCACACCCTGCATTGTAAGTTCACTGCCAAAAGCCAGGTCTGGATAGGGATAGGTGATGATGTCACTTCCAGCTGGCAAAAGCCTGGGCCCATCTTTCTCTTTTGTGTTCACAGCTATAGAATGCTTTGGTTTCTTGCCAGGGCTGGCAATACAGGGCCAGGAGGACACTAATGCTGCACTTACTACCTTCTCTTGGCAGACACTATCAGACTGTTGTTCTAATTGTCATTTCTATTACTGTGCCAGATCCCTGGGGGCTGTTCAGCTGTTCAGCTTGTAATAGCACAAATGGAATACATGTAAATCATACTTCTAAACATTTTTTCGGGGGGGGGGGGGAGCTGTGCTTAATTTCATAATTTGCCTAAATAAAACTTCCCATTACAAAGTAAACAAAAATAACCTAAGTTTATCTATGAAAACACCTTAGCAACCTGTTTTTATTGCAATCAGGCTTCTTAAATGAACAATTTTTATTCTAAACAATCATCAGTTTAGAAGGGCTCTGGTCCAGAGAACTTTATAGAGGAAAAATATCTGCTAATGCACAATCCAGCAATGCCTGGTGCCCACCAAACATTTTAGACTATAACCCCCATCCACCCCTTTCAGGCACAGCAGTTATTGTCCAAAACATCTGGAAGTTGGGAAAGGCTGCAGCATAAATTTTGTGCGCTCATGAATGCCAGGGATCTGATACCCAATTTACTAACAATGCAATATCTGTGTAATACTGCCAACATTATGCCTACAGATATAAGCCCTAGTTTAGAAAACTATTTTAAAATGTTTATGTAGCTTGTATCCCGTCTTCTTAACCTTTTTTTCAAGGATCTGCGTTGAAGATCATCTATACATGCTGAGTAAACAAAGAAACTTGCAAAATATTCCATTAGTTGCTATCACCTGTTCTAAAGAGGTCATTGATGATTTTCTGGATGGCAGATGACAGGATGTTCTGCATGCCAAAACACCCTCCTAGTACTGTATATTCAAATATGAACATATTATTGCATACTGTTGCTCCTTTAAGCAGGGGAGGTGTGGGCAGGGGGCTCAAGCCCCAGGCGGTAGGCCCCTTGATTGCTGGCGCTTTTTAAACTTAATTTTTACTTTGCTTACAGGGCAGCTGAGCACACTGCAAAGTACACTGCTTTAGCTCTTTTACGGTAGTAACTACACTGCTTTAGTTCTTTTACGGTAGTAACTAGCACCACTCCTGGCTTTCAAGCAGTCATCCATTTCTTGCATTTAGGTTTTCCTACATTTTCACTGCAAATAGATACTATGTTACCCCTAAAGACTAAGCAAATGTCCTGAAATGGAGTGGGGGGGGCAGTATTTCCTTTCTTACTGTAGTTCTGTGCTTTTGTACAAAGCAGGAATGTTGTGCAGGGTGCAGAGGAAAATCCATTCCATTGTTGCTCCTTGAAGGAGGCTGACATTGTGGTTTGTCCCTAGAGTGATGCTGTTTCTTTGTTGGGCTTGACACAGGGGACTTGTGGCTTACAGCTATCCTGTATAAATACTTCCAATCTCTGAGGGAGTAAACATATGCTTTTGGATATTTTATGCATATCTGCAACAAATGCAAAATGTCTCAATGGCTGCTTGAATAATTTGATATCCAATTAAATGATGTGCTGTGCTAATAATAATGTCTAGATAAATGATCAGCTATCAGATAGCTTCTGTAGTAGCAGTCACTCAGGATGCAACAGTAATTTAAGCTACCCTATAGCATTAAGTATTTTCATGGAAACGTTAAAACACTTATGTTTTCACCAATTTAAACGAAACAGCATAATCCAACCTTTCTTTTACCACCACCCCTTAATGTATTAATTCATTATTGTATTATGCCAAAATTATTTTTGGCCTCTGGGTACTGCAAAAAGTTGAGCTAGCATTAGCAGGTTGGAGACGCAAGATCTGTTCTTTGCCCTGTGTACAACTATATATCTGAGTGCAGTGTGGATGCAATGAGTAGGTTGCATATGTGCCATTGTTCCATATCATAACATTCCAGTTTGAAGAACCTTCTATATGACTGCTTGAATTATGAAGGATATGAGATGCAGTGTGCACACAGCCCAGAATTATTTCTGGACATGAAACTTCAATCATGAAAAGGGAAGGTTGAACAGGTGTGCAATGCAACATCCACTCAACTATCTTCCATAAAAAATGTTACACATACTTAACATTCCAGGTATTTCTCTGGTTAGCAAGCTTAAGGCATCACACTGGTGTCTACAAAATTGGGATAGAAAATACTATTTAAAGAATACAGACTTTGCAAAACTTGGGACTTTTTGCAAGAACTGCTATGCTACACTGGTTTATTTTGTAAATTAGGGCACTACTGAGTCCTCACTGTTAAATATTTATGGAGCAAAGAACAGTAACTTTGGGAGAGAACGTGGGCTGATCAATAGTGTACTGCCTGATGATGTAACAGATATTTATTGCCCAGAATCTTAGTTCATTGTCAAATGTGGTATAATCTGAAAGCACAATTTCAGTGCACATTACAATACCAGGAACACTATTATTATTATTATTTTGTATAGAATACAGTCTTTTGAAATTACTTGTCTTGATTTTATTTAGGTACAGTACCTTGTTGGGGAAGACATTTTTAGGAGAAAATGCTGATGTGGGAATGGTGTACTTTGTCAGCAAAATGGTTGTGCTTACCAATAACAAACTTTTACTTACAGAAGAGGATACTGTCAGTCACTATGCTTCCCTTAAGTGACTTGTAATTTTTTTAGAATACACTCTGCATTTAATTTTGTGGATTTCTAAAACACTAGATTTTAGTTTAATCCGAAGAACTGAAGTGGGTGACAACAGGCTTCATATTAAGGGGATGGAAAGTAGTAGGGTCCTACATGCCCATTTAATACTGCATTCATTTATACAGGAAAAAACAAAACAAGAGACTTGCAATGAGTATTCTTCCAACCAAGAGAGATGCTCTGCAGTTTGCATGTACATGTACCTGATGTTAATCAACTGGAGAGCTCAGTATTCCTGCAAAATATCTTGCTGTGCCTGCCACAGTTCAAGTAACCAAGGCATTTGTGCTGCCATGTTTTGTACTGTTTTACCTTGGAAATGGCAGCTTACTGCTTGGTCCTTTTCCTGACCAGGTGTCTTGCCTTTTTCATAGAATTTTTTGGGTACCACTTTTCTGGTAGCCACTGATTCAAGCTTCATATTAACTATCTGTGTTGGTCATACTGCAATTGCTTTTGTGTTCCAGCTTACTATACTTCCATATGTGTAATTAAGGCCTAATTATTTCATTGATTGTATTTTCAAAAAGGTACCATTTCACCATCTGGTTTTACAGTAGGGAGCATAAGAAATGGACTTGTTAGGTTTCACAGAACAGAACTGCTACCCCTCCAAACCTCCATATAATCATCTTTGTACAAATTCCATATTCAGCTTTTTGATTATTGCAGGTTTTATTTTGTTGACCCTTTTGAATGTTTTTGACTTCATTATCTCAGGTTTGTTCATTTAAAAATGTGTATGTTCATGCTTGTTGCAGCCTTAAGCATGGAAATGTTTTACAATAAAAAAATATTTTATAGAATGAAGTTTAAAGACTTTATTTCAAATGTTTTAAAATCCTATTAAGAAGTCTGTATCTACTGCATTCAAACTCCACCAAGAAGAGTTGCAAGAATGGTACCATTTGTGTATCAGTGCTTTTTCGTAGACTTCAGCTTGGTGTTTTTCAGTTATCTCAAGGCACTTTCAACTGCCATAATTTTGTCTAAGGGCACTGACATGGAAGCCCAGCATTCTGAAATAGTTATCCTTTTGAGTACTGAGATAGAAAGAGTATCCAGTCAAAATTTACAAGTGTCATATGAATAATTGGACAGTTTAACATTTACACATGCCAAAAATGTTTTAAATAACCTCCAGCTTGCTTATTCTATTACCAACCATCAAGACACGTTGCCCGTAAATAACACCAAGTGCAAAGACCATTTCACATGGACTGGCTCAGCCAGACTCAACCACGTGTCCTTTTGAAACATAGTGCTTGGCTTTATTAAACTATAGGTTTCCCCCATCTTGGCAATGGAGTAGTTGTGACAGTACTGATTAGTCACCTCTGAGCATCACCATTATCTAGCAACTGAAGACTAATTGTTAAGGATATAAGAGTTGTTGCCAATAGAAATATTCTTAATTCATATACGGATCAATCCTTAGGACCAGCCCTCGGGCAGAAATAGCACAGTAAAAGTATAAAAGGCTTGCAGTCTACACTACTAATGAAAGCAGGAGTGCAGCATTTCAGTTTCCAGTTTCCCTGTGAACTTGAAAATATACAGGAATGATGTATAACAGCTGTGCTCACCAACCTGGTACCCTCTACTAGGGGGCACCACCACAATAATAATAATAATAATAATAATAATAATAATAATAATAATAATAATAATTATACCCCACCCATCTGGCTGGGTTTCCCCAGCCACTATCTTGAGTGAATATATCAATACTACTGGTGTCTTTAAACGAAGAACATTTGCTTTGAGGTAGAAAACCTTGATTGTTGATGTATAAGAAATCCTGGTTCCCCCCAACTCACCAGGGAGTGAAGAGGGACAGTAGCTCCCCCCCCCCCCCGCCCAATGGTGAGGAGCGTTTAGTATGCTGTACTGGTTATGGGCATGGAAAAGGTGGTGTTTTGGCTTCCTGGGGCGGGACCCTGTGAGTGGACCCAAGTGAAGACGTCCCTTTTCAGGTTTGCTCTCAGAGTTTAAAAAGGGAAACCCACAGCACTTTACCCCTCAGGCTGCTCGATCACTGAATCCATGCCCTAGCCTAGGCCTATGACAAACCTATTGGCTGTACTGTAAACCATTATGCTTGTTCTGCATTCCTTTTCTTGTGATACAAAATTGTGGACTTGTGCACTGTTATCACTGGAAAATAGCACTCCCCTTTCTACTCTTTGTATCTTTTCAAAACATAAAGACTACATTGTTCAAGAGGCTGCATTAAAAACATTCTAAAGTATTTTGGTCAATGGAAGACTTTACAGGAACGACATATTTGTTTACAATGCAGGAGTTTAACAGAGCAGTGCAAAGGTTTGGGCTTTGAGGAAGATTTCTTTGGGAGCACAAATTCTGCACAGCCTTGGGAAGGAGCATTATACCTTTGGGTTTTTTTAACAAAGCTAGGAAGTCTTTTCAAAGACTGGCCTTCCAAACACAAAGAAAGGCAAAGGTAGGAAATTCCATACATCCAGGACAGTTTCTCCACTGTCATTTATAGCAGGCCAAAACAATAAAGTATTTAAGGATTAGACATAAAGCCCTAAATCATGTATTTGTTTTGAACGAGTAGATAGAGGTACCACTGCGACAGGAAGGTAAATCGTGTTTCCATGCACTCTGGCACTCGTCACAGTGTTTGGTGCGTCAGAAGCAGTTTAATCATGCTGGCCATATGACGCAGAAAAGCTGTCTGTGGACAAAATGCCAGATCCCCTGGCCTAAAAGCAGAGATGAGCACTATACTCTATATAGTTCAATTCGACAGAACTTAACTGTCCAGAGCTCCTTTACCTTTTGCATAATTTGTTCTATATTATATATTTTTATATAATTTTTATATTATTATTGTTATTGTTGTTGTTGTTATTATTATTATTATTACATTTTGTCTATTCCCCCCCTCCCCGATTTTGCAAGTCATGATGATGGATAATGAACTCAGCTTCCAGCCATTGACAATCTTATTCAATCACCTCTCCAGCTTTAAGGTTTTCAGCTGATTAAAAGCTTCAGTCATGAGGGCTTGAATTTTGTTCTTTTAAAAGCAAAGATCCTCAGGCCCCAATCACATGATTTAGAGATCCTCATTATGAATACAATGACAAAGGTAACAATGTAAAAAGAAGACGCTGCTGATTTTTCTTGAAATCTAAATCTTAACCATTCCCCAACCCCCAACTTTACAGGCTGTAACTGGAAGAACCTGCTTTGGATACAGAGCAGTTATCTTCCTCTTCAAATGTGCTGTTTGCAAGAGAATTCTGTGCAAAGCTACCCACATAAGCTGCTCTGCACATACTACACAATCCTTCCAAGGGCTTGTGCACACCTGAGCTGGCAAATATGAGCAGGGTATTGAATTGCACACATCACCCTCTGGACTGTGACTGGTTTCTGTTAACCACATCTTTGTAACAAGCTCATAAGTGCAATATGGTTTAAGAATATTACTTCGAGCTGTTGTCTGCAAAGCATCATGACTTCTGAAAAAATTCCAACTGTGCTTATAAGCACTGAAAAATTAAATAGGCTATGGTGTCTTCACAGTTAATTTATTTTGCAGTTACAAGCAGCCACTTAAACTGGCTACAAAAAGAATAAATAAAGGAACCATGAGTGCAGCAATCTGGATATGCGCATCATTGGAAGACTGTTGCAGCGCAATGTGCTTCATTGCTGCCCTCAACTCAAGTGGACACAAGATAAAATATTTTCCCTTTTAAATAAAAAACAACAACTGGCCCAGGTTATTTTCACCTTTGGCAAAAGAAAAATAGGCTGTTAAATACACCCAGCAATACCTCTGCTTCAAATTATAAAATGTAGAAAAATGGTATAATATCATACAGTAACAAAACACACACTGGTTAAAGCACTTCAGTCTGTTCCAAAATACTTCTGTCCAAAATGCGTTGGGGCAACAGGATGAACTTCTGTTGTTAGAATTGTGATATCTGGGAATTCCTGGATTATTGATTTGGCACCTTTAAAAGAAGAAAAGAAGAAAAACATTACAGTAAACTACATTTGCAGCTCTGCAACAAGGGCTCCCATCTACTTCCGGAGCTTGATTCTCCTTTTTCTCCTCCTTCTCTGCCTCCCTTTAAAATTAACCCATCTAACATACAGACTTCATCAAATGTCTTATTAACATTACATGCTCACAATGGCAATTGCTCCTGGCATAAACTCCTTTCAATGATGCATTTTCCTCCCCAATGTTTTGTACATAGCTGCATTCTTTGGCCAAGTGTCATTAAGTGCAATGATCCTGAATGCTGACATGAGTTGGTCAATGGCAAATCCCAGTAAAGTGGACTGGGGCCACATGTGTACTGAGAGGAAGGAACCTGTTCCCCAGTCCCCTTGTAACAAAGTATTCCTTGGCCGACAACTGACATGAAAAACATGGGAAACCGGGATCTTATTGGCACATGCGGTGGAGCTGTACCATAAATTCTGGAAACAACTGATTACAGAAATCAGCACACATATAGGTAAACATGTTATCGTCTATTTTTGATAAAAAATAATGTGTATCCTGTATCAGAGAAAGTCAACAGGACTAGCTCATCACATTCAGTTTGGCTGTTTGTCTGCCCTGCTGCTTTAACTTACCATGGGGTGTAGAGAATAGACTCAGCAGGATTATTACATTTGGCTGGACTCCATGTTCTATAAGAACCTTTACAGCCTCAATCACAGTGTTGCCAGTACCTGACAATATTTTTTGGGGGGGGGGAGAAAGAAGAATTACTCTAGTATATTTTCAAGTTATGTTACTATCAAAATAAAACTATTTAGCCATTAATCTGCATGGTCTATAGGTATGAATTCTGACATTCCAAACAAAAACAATAAGCTAAATAAAACAATAAGCTCAGTGCATCCAAAGTTACTTCGCCAATGGCTAGCATTGCTCAATGTACTCTTTCAAGGAATAAATAGAGTCAGTTTCGAAATGGGTGGCAGCCATGGGCTTAAATCTCAATTCTAAAGACTTAACTCTGAACTAAATTATCTTGTTAATTTCTACCAAGTGTACTTGGCATGGGGTTTGAGAATTTTATGGCTTCTATATCTGATTTCAATGCATTTTTATAGAAGTTTGAAATTAAAAAAATGGTTAAACAGAATCAAACTGCTCAGAACTGAGAAATAAATATCTGATCCTATGTAAGTAACATTTAGGAATGAGCAAAAGCTTCCATATCACCCCCTGCTGAACAGTTACGGTCTGCTAGTTGCACCCAGCATCAACATCCTCATTACTTGTTTGTACTTAAGTAACTCAAACAACACGTTGCATCATTAGATGCATATTTTCAACACATGCAGCCTATAGACGAGGCATAGGCAAACTTGGCCCTCCAGATGTTTTGGGACTACAACTCCCATCACCCCTGACCACTGGTCCTGTTAGCTAGAGATGATGGGCGTTGTAGTCCCAAAACATCTGGAGAGCCAAGTTTTCCTGTGCCTGCTATAGACACTGCTGTGCCAGCTAATGAACTGTAGTTCAACTAATGTAAATTCTGGAAAAGCTTGAAAAATCCTGTGTTGCATGGCCCCGACACAAATCCTTAATTCTAACCAATGATGGATCTGCCTTCCAAGAGAGCTCTCTAGTCAAATGGTCAATAATTAGTGGGTGGGGAATACTTTAAGGCACTTACTTAGTATTGGGTACATGAGGAGAACTTTTCTCCTGAAAATATCTGGTGGAAACTTTGCATAGTACACTTTGGCTCTCTGAGTGTCTTCATCGCTCTGGATCAGGATCTTTCCTATTCGGATTGATCTACAACAGTCACGCAAGCCCTGTTCCATAGCCTCTCCTTAACGGGGGGAAGAAAACAAGAAAGAGTTACAAATCAAGCAATGGCCAGCCTGTTTCACTAATCTACCTGACGTTTTGGTTTTGCAATGGCTTCTATATGCAACATACTGTTCTGCAACATACTGTAGCTCCCCATATAACAGAAGACAGCTGATGCCATTCAATAAAAGCTGGTGTGAGAGGCAAGCACTATCAGCAAGGAAAGATGCAACTTACATTCATGTGAAAAATTATGAATATTGTACACACGCCACATAATTTTCCATGAGGATGCAAGCCAAAAGTGGCTATGTCAAAATTTGCTCTTAGAAAGGACATATGGGATTAACCCTTTGCTTGGAAAGCATAAATAGTCATTGTTCCTCTTACAGCCCTCTATGTTGCTTTCCCTAGTATAGTAACTTATGAAGTAGTCATACATCTGTTTCCAATATGGTGCCACTTTTGCTAGAAACAGCAATACTGCACTGATAATAAAAAGACTGAACACACACAAAATGTTAAATGACTTACCACTTCTCATTATGCTGACTCCACAGTTTCCTTTTTCAAATTTCACCCCTTCATATTTGTACCCTGTTGAAAGGTCACACAGAATCTGGATTAAGGATGTTGTTTTCCTTTTACCCACACTGAATATTCTATTTGAAGATGGACAGTGGAAGTTGCATTAGCCACTTACAATTCTAAGGGACATTTTACACACCTTGGTGATTTCAGAAAGATGTCTATCCCTCAAAGTTCCACAGAGAGTACAAGATAAAATAGCAGTTTATTTATTTATCCTACTCTTCATCCCAAAAAAGGCTTACAGAGCATCTTAACCAACACACAGAGCATATTAATACACACACACGCACACACACACGACAGTCCTTGTCTCTAGGCTTACAAACTTAACAGGGTACAAATCTTTCTAATGTCCAGGTGGGATGGACAGGATAAGTCAAAAGTAGCTGGTCTCTGAGATGTGCCAACAAGAATGGCCCTACATCCCTTCTACATCCAGCCAGACACTTATACATTGCATCTAAACCAAGACCTATTCTCAGGCCCATGCAGAGTTTGTCTGAGGCCCGGGGAGGGATTCTTGTTAGAACAAAGTAATAAACTCAAACAGGCCACAGATGCCCCCTCCCCACCCAGTGGGCTTAGCCTGGGGCAGGTATATCCAGATGCCCCCCTCCTCTGCAGGGGCCTTCCTAGTCTAGCAAACACTTTTTAAAATTGTTTTTCTCCTGGTCCTGAAAAGGCCTGGCCCGAGCCAAATTATCTCAAAAAAATAATTTTACAAAGTGATCAAATTTTAAATATCCTCTTATTTGCAGAATTCCCACTCTATTGCTAACTTTATTGGCAGGTCAAACCACACTGCCCATTTTACTTTACACCATATCCTTATTCTCCACACCAGCTAGCCTGGGCATGCTTTCCCCATTACCTGTTGGAGTGGTTACTGTGCATTCTGTGTATGGCAGCTGATTCAACCCCTCTTCAACCACAAGCCTGATCTGTAAAAGGGAAAGAATTCAAATGGGGGAGGGAACAAGACAAAGCGGAATAAAACAGAGAAAACATTGTCACAGCAAGGCTCCAGTTTCAACTAAATACTAGCACACCGTCAGTGCAAGGGCACAGCCCAAGTGCTCCCCTCAACATCTTCAACAGTCCAGAAATAAGCACAATGGACTTTGATCCACCATCTGCACCACCTACAGATCATTTAAACTATTGTTTGTATGGCATAATGTATGTACTGTACAGCATTTACACACTGGAAAGCATGGAACAAAGAGCAGAAGATTTCAAAGTTACTGATTCCTCTACACTCCTGTAAAGACTCCCAGTTTGAACTCCCCTTGCCTAGATATTTTCAAACTGTAATATCATCTTATTCTTTCTTTATCCAATGGTTAAGTAACCTTTTCCAGGTTGAGGGCCACATTACAATGGTCACAAGCTGTTGTGGGCCACATTCCAGTAGTGATCAGGACAAGTCCCCCCACCCCCACATCTCTATGTAGGAAAAATGACACATGTGAAGTGGCCCTAGGTGTAGGTATACAGGATTTTCCTTGGTTATACAGTATATGTATTTAATGTATTCTTCCATAGTTGAGAGGAAACAATTTGTAAGTGGAAGAACTTGTCTGTTATTGTGTAAGTGGGTATTTCCATGAACAAGCCAGCATTAAAGAATGGCAGGAGATTCTCTGTGTAGTAGATACTGCCCATTATTTAAAATGGGATCACGCTAAGTAAACATCCTGAAAATGTCATGTAGCCAGGACACCAGAGTGTTTCTTAACAGCTAAAAACTAAATGGTTTTATCTGTTTGGTGCAAGAAACTCTGCAAAAATAATAATATTGTCACTATAGAAAACAAGCCTGAGTTTTTGTTTCTAGATCACAATTTAGTTCAGCATATTAATAGCCTAATCCTAAACATATTTATTGGAAGTCAGCTCTGTTGGCATAAAAGTAGATATGTTTACGATTAAACATAAATGCTATGAAAACTATTACTGACAGATTATTAATTTTTCAAATAAGCAGCAGGTTCAAAGAAAACTGATCTCTTTTCCAGTAATAGTTACTGTATTCATTCTATCAGAATACTCCTGTTAATACACAAATCTACACAACAGGCCTTCAACTAACTTACCAATCGATCAGCAGAAAATACGAAGTCCCCTCTACTGGATGTCCTAGAGGAAAAGAACAGAATTTTTAGTATGATTATCCAACAAGTATGTGCTGCTATTGTTAAATATCCCAGAAAATATGCACACAATTAGAAATAAGTGCTGAAATGCATCTATCACTTTCCCTCATAATATAAACTAAAGGCTTGACCTTTAGATTAACTTATTTGAAGTGAAGTCATTAAGGTCTTTGAACATTAGTCATTAGAGGTGGATTCGAAGTGTTTTCTAAGAAGGTTTATAAGCAGAGATATTATGCATGAAGGCAAGGAGCTATGCATGTTAATCTCATTTTACTCATTGTCCTATTTAACCTGAAAATCTAAATCTAGAAAGTGAAGTAGCAGTCCATAGGGTCCTAAATGTATGGTCTCCCTACAGTCCACAAAAAAACAGAATTAAAAACACTAGGAAAAAGATTCTGCCATCTCATGCAGTGTTTGAAACTCCCATTGTGTAAACAGTTTCTGAGCTCTGGGTGCAGTAT
Organism: Zootoca vivipara; assembly: GCF_963506605.1. Lineage (NCBI taxonomy): Eukaryota > Metazoa > Chordata > Lepidosauria > Squamata > Lacertidae > Zootoca > Zootoca vivipara. The sequence goes on from NC_083294.1 coordinate 20,839,130, forward strand.
TGCACCTAAGATTTCAGATTAAAACTGTAGAGTGGATGGAAAGAAGAACCTTTTTCTGCCTCCCCACTTCCAGCTACTTTCTGAAGACTGGAGAAGAGACCCCCTTAAGAATATTAGGGGATAGGGAGGGGAAGGACTAGACCAGGGGTCTGAAACGTGCAGCCCATGGGCTGGATGCAGCCCACAAAGACTGTTTTACCGGCCCATGAGCTGCCCCTGAACTGAGCTGCCTGCTCGGCGAGTCCCCCCCACACTGCTCTAAATTGCGGGGTCTCGTCGAGCGGTGCCAGAAATTGCATCGGCAAACGCGCAGATACTGGAAATCGTGTATGTGCATGTCCAGATGCGGAAATCACTTCTGCGCAGGCGTGATTTCCAGCGTCTGGGCATGCACAGAAGCAATTTCCACCACCGCAGACATGCGCAGACACGATTTCCGGCGTCGCGCTGCTCCAGTCTGGCCCACGGATGATCTCCGTTGGAGTGATCTGGCCCATGGCCGGTAAACCTTGCCGACCCCTGGACTAGACCATGTGAAAAATTAACACAACATTTTAGCTGCAATTCGTTCATTTTCAATTTGTATTCTTGTTATTTTAAAAAGCGTCTAGACCAGGCATCCCCAAACTTCGGCCCTCCAGATGTTTTGGGCTACAATTCCCATCTTCCCCAACCACTGGTCCTGTTAGCTAGGGATCATGGGAGCTAGGGATCATGGGAGTTGTAGGCCAAAACATCTGGAGGGCCGCAGTTTGGGGATGCCTGGTCTAGACATTCCGTTGTTGTGCCCATAACCTCCGTTTAAGGTCCCATTTAGCTCCTAGCTTTCATATCTCAGTTTCTAACACTGATCTCATGACAATTCACAGACATTACTTATACACAGTGCTTTTTTTCTTTTAAAAAATGTTTAGGGGTACTCTCATTTTCCTACTCATATTGAAATACTGCCCCTCAATGAGGCCAAACTTAAGATCCACAAAATGTTTAGGGGTATGTGTAGCCCAGCGTCCCCCCAGAAAAAAAGCACTCTCCCACACAGTTAGAAGCTTTCATTTTCTCTTGTCATGTTGTATTCAATAATGGGGATCATAGTTTAATGTTAGGATTAGTCTACTCAAGTCAACTCCATGGTTTGGTTTGGTTTAAAACTAATAGTACCTAGTGTTAACCACTAACCCCAGTTAAAAAACAGCAAGCTATATTTAAGGAAAAGCAACATGAAAGCCTTTCAAACTTATCCCAGCTGTTTGGGAGAAGGAGAGGGAAGGGTGGCAAAAACCTGTAAGGATACTACGTTCATTCATGGTGCACTGCACCAAAATTTAGCACAGAGGATTTAAACATTTTTGGGTCCATAGCTCCTTTGACCAACTACATTCTTTCTGCAGAGTGGACAGCCTGTCACCCTTTTTCAAACACCCTCCCTTGTGGAGTATTCCCTCAGCCTCCTGTCCTCTCTTCTTGGGAGTCCTCTGGACAGCCACTACTGCCACTCTGCCCCAAAGAGAGGTGCCTCTTCACACTGTCCCACAGGGGTCTGGGTCTTCTCTATCCATTCCCAACAGCAAGGGCTGGTGAAATGGGTGGCTGGGCTCCCTCGCCTGCTTGCTTGCTTACTCCGAGGCTGCCTCAGCTTCTCCGCTTCCCCTAAAGACTCCTTGCAAGTATAGTTTGTTATGAGTGAACTAGCTGAACTCAAGCAGCTATACTCTTTGTGGGTGCAGGCTACCACAAGTACATAACTTAATGCTTAAGAGCTTGTACTTCCTACCCATATTCTACCAGGCCAGGATCAAGGTTCTTCATTAATTTACAAGGCTCTTAACTTGGGTGCAGGTTCTCTTAAAAACTGCCTGGCTTTTATATGCTTAATCACTGAGGTTTTCATGGAGTCACTGTTAGTGCCACCTCCCCAATGGCTCAAATGCACAACTTGTATCCACAAGGAGCCTTATGTTCAATATTGTGGGCTGAACTCCATGAAACTCCTTCACAGCTGAGATGAGACAGATCACATCTATTCTGAACTTCTGGCATCTAAGTCTTTATTTCAGCAGGCATTTTAAGCATTCTGATGTTGTGGGTAGTTTTAATTGATTTTTATTATAACTTTTTAATCATATTGTAAACCACTAAAATAAACAATCACAAAAGGAAAATATGGCAACCTAAAATGGTCACATTCTGCATGTTCTGATCAGAATTAAGTATCAGACTGCTGTTAACTGGAACATGCAGATGAAGTCAAAATCCTTCCTAGAAGCTATGAGCTCATGTGTGACAATATTATAGGATCAAGTTAGTTCCATAATAAACTTGATCCCCCATTCAAAAAATGAGTGGCTTTTGTTGCTTATTTAGGATCAGTGTATAAGCAGTTAAAACCATCTGCAGCCATATACAAAATGCCAGCAGTTAAATTTACCTCCCATTAACTGTGGATTTTGTCATAATAGAAACACACTGCTCGGAGCTGCTTCTATGGAAACCTGTTCTCAAGCCCAACTGCCTGCAAATCCTTTTTTCATTGTAAACTGCAGCACTGCCAATTTTAGCCCTGAAATCAGGCAATATAATCTACACTGGGAATGAAAGTTTTATGAGACTAAATCCCACTCCCCATTAAACACAGCATACATATATACATACATACATACATACATATATATAAACACGAGACATCTACAAATATTCAGTGAAACAATCCACTGAAGTATTCAATATTTGTATCCCTTGTCCTACTGTGATCAACAGCGGCGGCCCATCCCATTTCACCACCCGAGACAAAAATGGGAAAGTGTCACCCTCTCCCTACTGCCCATTCAACCAAAGCCTTGCTTTCTAGGGTTGTGAGGCTGTGACAGCAACTTCCAGGTTTCAGTGAGATCTCGCAAGAGGTCCACAAGGTCTTGCCAAAACCTAGAAGTCACTGCCTGAAAGTGCGATAAGAGCGCTTCTGTGCATGTGCAAAGAACGCTTCTGCGCATGCACACACGGCAAAACCTGGAAATAAACACTTCTGGGTCCGCCACGTTCATAACCTGGAAAAACACAACCTGCAGCGGACGCAACATGAGGTATGACTACTTTAAATTGAACCTGAAAACAGACTTGTATAATGTGATCAAACAGCCCATCTCAGTTCTGGACAATCTGAAATTTCAGACAGTTTTTAAAAGTACTCCCATTTGAATAGTCTTAAACAGGAGGTTATTTGAGCATAAGCAGCTGTGGCTAGACTATTTCCATCCAATTAAGCAGACAGCTTGCACGGAGTCCTTTGACTTTCTGTTTCTAAGGGGAAGCATTCCTGTCTCTTTCCTATAATTTACCCAAGTGTCATCACAGACAATCTTCTGCACTACCTCAAACTGAACACATTTCTATGGGGTTGGCTTACACATTCAGCTGCCAACCATCAAGTGTACAGTAGTCTAGTTGAGTTAAATTTAGACACTGGGTTAGCTACACAAGATGGTTGTGTTAGGGTTCATCTATTTTGTGCCTTGTTCCTCCTTGCCATAGCTCTACTTACTGCCCTGCATCTTTAACAGTACCAAAAAAGAAAGAAATCAAGCAGATATGCATGTGTAAACAGCTCTATGTCTTGGCTACCTTTAACAATCACAGGGGATGGTCAATTGCCTTGTATTCCATAATCAAGCAAAAACTGTCTCCCTTCAAAAGTGATGCCTTTATAGGATTAGGCATTCTGTTTCTACAGCATCCAGGCAGAGGCCTCTTTAAAACCATGCCCTAGGAATTGCTCCCAGCAGCTGGTACTCAGGGGGCATACTAGCCCTGGACATGAAGGTCCCACTTTTTATGACAGTCAAAAGCTCTCTTCAGGTGTTCTGTATGTGTATTAAGTAAATATGCAAGAGGGGCTATGGGAATCAGCACATTCCCCTTCCCCTGCATCACCCTCCACAAATTGAATGGCAGTCACCTGAAATAAAACACCTTTCTATATTCAGAAGCTCCCCATATGTTTTAGAAGCCTGGAAAAATAAGGTTCTTAAATGTGCAGAGAGCCACCACAAATTCAGATGATGATCAGGTCAGGAAGTAACCCTTCAATTTGTGGGTTTCCTCTGCACATGGAGCAAAGCTATTGCACTTGTCCCTACAAGTCCCCTTCATGTATTTAGGATACCTGCAGAGAGCCATTTCCTCTAATATTTTGTAAAGTCATCTAGTGATGTGGGGCGTAAAAATTTTTGTTTTGTAGGTTCATTAGTAGCAATGAAATGGTGCCAATTGTAAATACAATATTAAGCAAGATTGACAGTTTCAAAAGTTCTTTGTTTAGTAAATACAAGTAAAATTAATATGCTACATTACTTTATAGGGCCTCTGATTTTTTCTGATGCAAATCAACTTAATTTGTATAAAGCATTTTTTCCTGAGAATTTTCCAAATGAAAATGTTTAGATAACCCACATCGTTGAGGGCATCCAACCTACTATTCATTACAACTCATTATGGTTGTGGATTCCATATGCTAATTATGCTTTTCTTGTCTGTCTTGAACCCACTGCCAGAGTACTTATGGTAAGATGGACAGACATTTCTCTGTTGCATCATTCTATTTTTCCCTTGCTTTTCTCTCAGTTTCATTCCAAAGATGTCTTATACAAGAAGACTAGATTATTGGCTAATCACCCTTTTCTCTTGCCACTTAGTGGCAAGGAATGAAGCCTATTCCTCCAATTACAAATACATTACACTGGACTTGACAAAGTATATGTGCATATCCCAAAAAATGTTGATGCATAAGGAATTTCAATAAAACGAAGAAATGAGGATTTTGACATGGAAAATCTGACACTGCCAAAGGCACAGTGGCAACACTGGGTGCGTCTATAATAAATGTGCGATGTCAGACAATGCAAGCAACATTTCTTCTTGTCCGCTGGAGCACACAGCTAATCATGATGCTATCTACAGCTAGCTGACTTTTTACATTGTGCTGTACATGTTAATACATTCATTCAAAATCAGAAAGTAGCTACTGCATGAGCTTTATAGATAAAATAGCTACAGCTACAACTCAGGAAAGCATATACTGTAATATACTATAAAGCTAGTAGCTTTGAGAAAAGCATCATTGTTTATTTTAAGATAACTGTAGTATGATTCTTGCCCAAATCAGCCTAACACTTACCTGGTCAGCAAGACCATTTTTTTTTGAGGAAGAGAAAGCAGCTCACCAAGCTGGTTAAATAGAAAAGCATCCATATGCAGTTTGAAAGAAAAAAAAACTTTTTCATTGTTGTCTCTTAACTCCGTCTGTGCACAACCACAGGGCCCCTCCAAACTGGTGTTACTTTGTGTTCTTTGTGTACTTTGTGCAGTGTGTTCAAAATTAGCCATGCACGAGACACATTTTGCACCTGGCTATTGGCGACTTGCAACCAAGTGAAGATGCCTGGGTGCCAGGATGGAGGTGCATGCCTGGGGATAATTGGATCTTGACTGTTTTCACACATTAATACCACATCCTGTAGGAATAGGCCAATATATATGTGAACTGTCCCTGGATAAAGTGATTTATCTCAAAGTTCTTAACCTAGCACAAGGTTGTCATCTGAACTAGCCAAATATTTAAGTGATAATCACAGTCAGTCCATCACTTGAAAAATAAGCCTTCAGAGCTGTCTTGCCCCAAACTGGCAACTAGACATTCCGTTTTGGTGACTGCAACCTTGGTTAAAGGAGCCATTTGGCACCTAACTTATATATCTTAGTTTCTAACACTGATTGCAGGTGTACTTTGCAACATGTTCTTGAGTTTCTTCCTTAATAGTTGTTCTGTGATGATTCCTCAGTATTGCATTATTGCTCTCCAGAGCAACTGTAGTACAACAAAAATAGCATTCATGGTATAAAAAGTTACAGGATTTCATCAGGACATTACAGCTATGCACTAGTTGGAAATGAAAGGGTATCACTACCACAAAACTTTTGCAGGAATAAATATTTTTTGCCTGTGTGGGTCATACACTGGTAGCATCAAAAGAACAAATCATCACAATTACACCGTCTAGAGGGGTCCATACTCATCAACTGTAAAATGTGAAACAAAATGCTCACACCTAAGCTGAACACTAAAGACTAAATATATCAATACCAAACATGCATTCAAATAACCAATAGTCAGCTATCATTTTCCTAGCCTCGCTGTATGTTTGAGAAGTTTAACTACACAATCCAAGAAGGACATTTCAGGCAATTTTTCTAGTCATACAGCTTTCATCTGAATTCTGGATTCAGCTGATTTACTCCACACTTAGCACGTAAAGGCAGCCCATGGATGGCACCAATTTCCCTAAATAAACTTTCTTAAGATCAGGCTTGCTGCAAGGGTACAATCCTAGATTCACCTTGGAATTAGACCATGGGTAGGCAAACTAAGGCCCAGGGGCCAAATGCGGCCCAATCCTCTTCAAAATCTGGCCAGCGGACAGTCCAGGAATCAGCGTGTTTTTACATGAGTAGAATGTGTCCTTAAATTTAAAATGCATCTATGGGTTATTTGTGGGGCATAGGAATTCGCTCATTATTTTTTTCTTCAAAATATAGTCTGGGCCCCCACAAGGTCTGAGGGACAGTGGACCAGCCCACTGCTGAAAAAGTTTGCTGAGCCCTGAATTAGATCCACTGAACTTGGTGAAATTTACTCCTGAGTGAACAAGTATAGATTCAAAACACATGCATATCATCGCTATATAACACTAATGTACAGTTAATAAAATTAATATTTATTGTCTGATTATGCTGTTTCATGTTGTTTTCATAGGATATATATTAATGTGTTGGGTTTTATATATTGGAAGCACCTAGTAAGGACAAAGCTGGCCTAGAAACCTCACATTACTGAGATAACTAGATGTGGGACCACTGTCCAACCAAATCTTCATGTCATACTTTTTGAAGAAACTGCAATGTGTGCAGCTGCAAGATGCAACTGTGACTTCTCTATGACCAGTGAAGTGATTAGCTATACAGTAGTGCTGATTAGCATTGGGCCCCAACCACCATCCTACTCACTAAAATCTTTCACCTACCAGCCAGCAGTGCAGGATCTGAAAGGCAAAACTTGCCCCTAAGAGTTTAGCAGAGTTCATAGTACATGCTGGGCCTATTTTCACTTAATGTTAGTCCCAGTGGTTGGCTAACTAGACAAGATACATTAACACTGCACCTCTTTGCTTATTCCTATAAGCCCCCTCCCCAAAAGTTTCTAATACTAGGTAGTCAACCAAAGTAATCAAGTACAAGCAGAGCAAACTGTTATCATGTCAATTTGCATGACAAAACCAGATCTGGCAGCAAGCTAAGAACAGTGAAGCAGCAGGCATGGACATCCAGCTCCCCATTAATTGAAGGTGGCTGCAGCTTTAATTATAAGCAAAACTCCAGTGCTATGACTTGCTCTTTTGCAATGTCCTCCAAAAAGTAAGGGAAAATATTGCTTTGCATTTACCCAACCCTGAGGTTATGTTATCTCAAAACTATCACCTGTCATACACTCATGCCTCAGTCGTAAAGGACACACCATGGCAGCTACCTGGTAACCTATCCTTTGTAAAGATTCCTCCCAGCAAATTTGGATGGCCAATTCAAGCATATTTAATAGGTCATACCTGTATTTACATAGCAAGTAGCATGTTTCTAGTACAGTAATCCCAAAACTTACACACATTTAGTTTGAGTGCAATGCTTGGCAAATTATTTAATTAAAAAGTGGGTGGAAAGTGAATGGGTGTATTGGGGGGAAAGACTTTGGCAAACCCATCTGCCCTTCAACTCAGTGTGTATTGACTATATGCAGTTTTGGCTTTAGGGGTAATCCCCAGAAAAATAACCCTTGTGTAAATTGCAGTCTTATTGTATTCAAAGCACACCACATGCATTATTCCAACCATCTTTTTTTAAAGGGCTGTGTAAGGTATGACTATTCCCATGATGATGGGTGGGGCTGAGGTCAAGAGAACAGTGCTTTATAATGCCTCACCTAGTACTGGTAAGTTAATGATGGAAACACTCTTTTTATTCACTGAGCTTTGCCCTAAGCTATCTCAGACACGGAAAACCAACCTGGGAAAAGTCCCTTCTGCTTTGTTTGTTCCTCACCACCATCTACGCCCCCTCCTTCCTGCAAAGCATAACGCGGGACGCATCATTTCTTATTTAAAGAGAACTCACCCACAGCTTCGCTCAGCACCATCACATTCATTGTGCCCAAATCCAGCGAGAAGAGACCGCCCCCCGAACATCACTGCATAATCTACATTTATATACGTTTTAAACAGGAGTACAGAAAGGCTGGCTCCCCTGCTCATGAGGCTGAACTCCCAACAACAAATGAACACGCACCGTTAACTCCTCGTGCAGCTAATGCGGTGGACCGCAAAAGCTTATAGTACCGCAATGAATTCAATGGAGTTTCCAGCTTCCCTAGACGACAGATCCTTTGCTCTGACCTGAACCCTAAACCTAGATAGTCACAACATACATTACTGCGTATATTTGGGTGGGAAAAGGGAGGACCCTCCCCTCAAAAAACACACAAGTGAGCCACTTGAGCACATCCTGGCCCTGCGGGTGCCACAAAAGGCAGGCTGGGCAGACTCCACGCCTCAGCTCTTGTCTGGAGGCTACAAGGCGACGGAGCTCCGTCTGGCCAGGGAACGAAAGGGGCTCTCGCGTTGACAGATGTCCACCTCGCCGCCCCCAACCACGCGCGCACAGGCAACATTCTGTATATGCTCAGAGGGAGGTGAGCCTGGCGCCAAGAAGAGAAGCTGCCGACGCGTGCCCGCCTTACCTGTCCCGGATGATGGTCTGTAGCTCCCGGATCTGGTCGTTCATGGGCAGGAGCTTGAGCCGAGAGGCGGCGGCGGCCGGCAGGTCGAGGGTCGGCGACGGGGCCGTGTCAGGGCCGCCCCCGTTGCTGCCAGAGCAGCTGCAGCCGCCACCGCCGCTCCCACTGCAGCAGCTGCTGCTATCCGGGCTAGGGCTATCGCCGCCCGGGCCGGGCTCGGAGAAGCGGAGCTGCCGGGAAACGACGCCGCTCCCCGTTACCGACTGCTCAGAGCAGTCCTGGTCGCGGTCTGTCGCCCCAGCCTGCTGCTGCCGGGACGCATCTGCCGAGCTTACCCTCTGGTTGTGGCAAGGCATTGTCTCCATGCGCGGCCGGAAAAGCGCCCAGTAGTGCCCCGATGGTGCCCCACCGGTACGCCACGCGCTCGCCCCGCGCTTGGGGCTTTACCGCAGCGCCCGCCCAGCCGGTCAAGCTCCGCCTCCTCGAAGGTCCTGAGCGCGGCAAGCGGCCCAGCCGGGCGCGGCTATTGGCTACTGACCTTGCCACTCGTAGCTTAGGGACAATGGGAGGGCACCTTCGGTCGAGGTGGCCCCGCCCCCCGCTCCTGACTGGGGAAAAAGCTCTTCTTTTACCTCAGAGAGAAGAGGCCGCATTCACGCCATACGTTCAAAGAGGCGTCATGCCACTTTAAACGGCTTCCCTCAAGGAATTCTGGGAGGTGTAGTTCGTTCAGAGTGCAGAAAGGTTTAGTGACACATTCTGAAACGGCATAACAGTCCCCTCCCAAGAATCCTGGGAGGTGTAGTTTGTTAAACCTGCTGAGAGTTCTTAGAAGATCTCCCCACACACACAGTTCCCCATTTCCCTCGCAAAACGACAGTTCCCAGAAGGATTTAACAATCTCTCTTGAGTGTCTTCTCACAGGGAATTGCAACTCCAATATGAGTGGTGTTCCTAACAGCACCCCCTACAGCTCCCAGAATTCTTTGGGGGAAGCCGTGACTGTTTCAAGTGGTATTAGTGCACTGTGAATGTATGGTGTGCATGTGACCGGAGAGAGATCCTCTTGTCTTTCATCATGGGCCTTTCTTATTTGGGCCACGCACCTGCTCCACAGACATCAACTGGTTTAGTGACAGGAGTGGGAGTCAGGAGCAGGTCAGCAATAACCCACATGGCTTCAGTGAACATAACTCTTCATTCAAAGACTCAAGACAGCACAGGAGGCCAAGCCTAGTGAACACAGCAACTCTGCCCCATTGAACTTGCCCCTAAGCAGCAGTTGCTAGCAGCGGCACCACCTTGTGCCAAAGACTAAGGGGGACCAATGTTGCACTGTGCAGTCAGGAGAAGGTTGGGTGCTGCACCAAGACCCATTTTGCTGTGTGCTGGAGCACCCTGTGGTCGGTAGAAAGCAGGGCACCATGCAGTGCCCCCCAGCAGAGTGTCCCATGCTCAGGAAAAGGCCAGGCGCCATACTGTGCCCCTTGCTGGAGCACCCCATTCCATTTCCACACACCCCCCAGAGAACCCCATGGTTGGGAGGTCAAGCACTGCATCCCGCTCCAGAACGCACTGTGCCACTCCCCCTCCCCAAAAATATTGAGATGGCCCAAAACAGCTCAGCCCCCATTAGCCAGCGCTCCTGGTTGCTAAGACTAAAGGTCCCCGCATTCCTACAGCTCTCTAAGTCTCCTCTCCCCCAGTTCCTACCCAAGTACTCTGAGGCTCCTTCGTGTTGCATGTCTTTGCTCTGCCTGTTTGTAGTGTAGTGGGTCTTCAGTGATTTCAGCTCAGTGCAAATAAGAAACAGGAGGCGAGGATCTGATACAACATCTATTTACTTCAAAGAACAGGTAAGAGCCAGAACGCAGGGAATGGGGAAAACTGGGGCTTATATAGTAACAGAGAACTAGCAGGGGAAAGATACATTTTGGCGGGAACCAATGGCAAGGGTTCCCTCCAGTGGAAACCAATCCGGCAGTGTATCCAAATCCTGCACTCAGAATCAGCAAATGATAGACGTTCCCGCTGGAACTTGTACATTCAAATAAACTCTGTAATACACTACAATAAACTCTATTACAGTACATACTTGGCTGTGCTATTACTTTAATACACAACACACACACACACACCCCACACACACTTAGTGAGAATTACACATGAAGTCTTTCAGGGACTGTGGGCTTCCTGTGACTTCTACTAGATTGTCTCACTTCAGGTGTTGTGACACTAGGGGTTTGAGGCTGAGGGATCTCCTCAGGAGTATCGGCTACAGCTGTAGCTCCTAAAGGCCCCCCCCCCAACTCATTATCTTCTGCCAGCTCCGTATTCCCAGTGGGGGAGTTCACCTTCTGACTGCCCTGGTGGATCATTAATCAGTGAAGGCATCTCCACCTGACTCGGGGGCAGCAACTCTTCATTTAATGTGGGGGTGTTTGGTCCCTCATCAACACTCCTGCTGGGTATAATGCGCCTCAGCTGATCCACATGCCTACGCCAGACCTGACCCTGTAACAACGTGACATAATATGACACGGGACCGCTGGCCCGCGAAATGACCCCCGAAACCCAAGTTGGACCTCTGGCATAATTCCTCACCCAAACGAGATCCTCTGGATTAAGGTATCTCATTCTGTCTCCTTCGGGTTGTGGTGGCTCCCGTGCCGAACAGGAGGGCATCCTATCTGGATGCACAAAGTCCAGGACTGTTACAAGCCTGTGACCTAACAGTAGCTCGGCTGGTGACTTTCCCATGGCTGTGCATGGTGTGGCATGCTGTAAGAACAGCATACGAGCTATTCAGGCTGCCCAGTCACCTTCCAAAAGACGGGAAATAGCACCCTTTGCAGTTCGCACCATTTGTTCTGCTTGACCGTTACACGAGGGGTGAAAAGGGGCAGAGGTCACTCCTCGTTTGAAATTGTCAGCGAGGAAACCTCTGAACTCACTTGACACAATGCTGCGCCATTGTCTGACACCAATGTTCCTGGCAGACCATGCGTGGCAAACAGCTGCCTTAATACCTTGATAACGGCTGTTGATGTGGGACTGGGGACTAATGCTACTTCAAACCATTTCGAGTATGCATCAACCACAACCAAAAACGTTTTCCCTTGGTAGGGCCCCGCAAAGTCTATGTGAAGGCGGTTCCATGGTGCTCTGGACTGTTCCCACCAATGAATGGGTGCCCTGGGAACCTCAGGTCGAACCTCTTGGCATGCCTTGCACGTGCATACCCACATTTCCATCGCCTTATCCATCCCTGGCCACCACACATAACAGCGGGCCAGGGATTTTATTCTGACCATCCCTGGGTGCCCCATATGCAAGGTTTTTAGATAGAATGCGGTTCCTAAGTGGGTTAGGGATGACTACCCTTTCCCCCCAGAGTACGCACCCCTTATGAAGGGATAGTTCATGCTGCCGCATTAAAAATGGGCAGAATTTCTCTTCTTGGCCCCCACTGGGCCACCCCCTCCCTACCCAGGCAAGGACACGGGAGAGTGTGGGGTCCTTTCGAGTCCTGGCCACAACTTCTTCCGCAGTCACAGGAGCGCCTGGCAATGTCTCTAACATCATGACCTGTTCAGCTGGTGCCAGATCACAATCACTAGCCCCCTGGAGTGGAAGCTGGCTGAGGGCGTCTGCGTGACAAAGCAATTTCCCTTTCACATGGCATATCTTATATTGGAACCCATTTTAAAAAATCGACCACCTGAGCATTCTAGGGGACAGGATTTGGGGGGTTTGTTTGTGGGGGTTGAACAGGCCCAGCAATGGCTTGTGGTCCGTTTCAATTAAGAACGATCGTCCATAAACATAGTCGTGGAATTTCTTTACACCCGCTACCACAGCCAAAGCCTCTTTGTCGATCTGCGCGTAGTTCCTCTCTGTGGAAGTAAGAGTCCTTGAATAGAACGAAATGGGTCTGTCTGACCCATCTGCCTCTCTGTGGCTGAGCACAGCTCCCAGTCCATATTGAGATGCATCGCAAGCGAGTATGAGGGGTTTTGTCTCATCATAATGGGCCCAAACGCTCTCAGCAGACAACATTCCCCTAATGGTTTCAAAAGCCTTTTGTTGCGGCTTTCCCCAATGCCAGACAGACTTCTTTTGCAGAAGCCTGTGCAAAGGCTCTGCCACTGCTGCTTTGTGCAGTAAAAACGCATGGTAAAATTCACCAGACCCAAGAAAGATTGGAGTTCAGTTTTGTTGTTGGGCCTGGGGGCATTGGCGATGGACTTAACCTTGCTTTCCATGGGGTGCACTCCCGCAGCATCAATGGTGTAACCGAGGAACTCCACCGTAGGAACTCCAAAACTACACTTTTCCTTTTTTAGATGGAGCCCAGCTTCCTGGAACTTTTTGAGTACCAGTCTGATGCGGCTTTCCAGCTCATGGGGGTCCCTTCCTGATATTAAAACATCATCAAAGTACGCGAGGTTGCCAGGCACCCCCCTTAATAACCTCTCCATAATGCCCTGAAATATCCCTGGGGCCACACTTGCTCCAAATTGCAATCGGTTCAACTTAAATGCCCCTTTGTGGGTTAGAATAGTTTGAGCTTCTGCTGTTTGTGGCGTTACAGGTAGCTGCTGGTACGCCTGAGCGAGATCGATCTTTGCAAATACCTTGCCCCCAGCCAATTTTGCCAGCAGTTGAGACACTACTGGAATGGGGTAGGAATTTCCCCGAATTGCCTTATTTATTGTGCATTTATAATCTGCACAGTATACCATTTGGATCCATTAAGTGGCGGGGGCGGACCATCTGAATCGGTCCCACCTCCCTGCAGAGGGGAAGGGTTGCAGAGAAGTCCAGTTGCATCAGGTAGTGATCTGACCATGGCACTTCTTTAGTTTCCCTTTTACTTAGTGTCAGATCACCAACATCCATAGAGGTAAACACCAGGTCCAAGGCATGTCTGTGGCTATGAGTTGGGCAAGACTTATTCAGGGACAGTCCCATGGAGGCCATGCTTTCCACGAAGTCCCGAGCGGCCCCTTGTAAGGTCGTGTCGGCATGGATATTAAAATCCCCTAGGACAACCAAACTAGGTGTCTCCAGGAGAACGTCCGCCACGACCTGAAGCAGCTCAGGCAGGGAATCCTTGGTGCAGCGGGGAAGTCGGTACACCAGAAGGAATCCTGTACTGCTCCTATTGCCCAACTTCCAGAACATGCACTCAGAGAACTGGGTCTTCCCAATGGGACACCTGGTGCAAACTAATGACTTCCTAAAAATCACTGCAACCCCCCCCCTCCCCACCCACAAGGCCTGGGTTGCTGTGCGTAAGAGAAACCTGGTGGACAAGCAGCAGCTAAAACAGGCCCATCAGCCTCATCCAACCAAGTCTCTGTCACACATGCCAGGTCAAGTCCTCCACCCACGAACAAGTCATGGATGGCAGTGGTCTTATGAATCATTGACCTGGCATTGCACAGCAGTACCTTCAGGTTGTGTGGGTATCCCTTGCTGATTCCAGTATCCATCCGGTGAAGACCAGACCCGGAGGCAGGGATAGTCCTCAAACAACGACTAAGCCTGCCTCCTCGGTAATGACATGGTCTGGTCTTAGTGTAACTCCTCCTCCTACCCGTGATCACTGAGATCGGTTGTCCCAGTGCCGCCACCCCTGTGGAACCTGCCCCCGCCATTTTATTGGCTGGGATCCACTCCCAGGCAGCCCTGACCCCTCCCCCAAAGAACAAATTAAAACCTATATAAAACACACAAAAAATGCAATAAAACAATACTAACCAAGAAACAAAACTACAGATGTAACAAATTAAACAAATTCCCAAACCCAAGTAAAAAACCAACCCCCCCCCAATAACGTGTTTAAAATGGTAAAAGAAAATTTAAAACATTTTAAAAAGAACTCTACACAGTTCAGAATCCTCCTGGACAGCAACAGCGCTGGGGGCAACAGTCCCTAGGAGGCCTGCCAGGCCCTGCCCTGGGCCAGGTGGTGAGCGGCAGGAACGGGGCATTCATGCAGGGGAGTCCTCCTGGGCAGCAGCAGCAGTGGAAGCAGCAGACCTATTTGAGGCCTGCCAGGCCCCGCCCTAGGCCACATGGTGAGAGGCAGGGACAGGACCTGCAGGAACTCACGCAGGGGAGTCCTCCTGGGCAGCAGCAGCAGTGGAGCAATGAATTCAAACTACAAGAAACAAGATTCCACCTAAACATTAGGAGGACAGTAAGAGCTGTTCGACAGTGGAATTTGCTGCCAAGGAGTGTGGTGGAGTCTCCTTCTTTGGAGGTCTTTAAGCAGAGGCTGTCAGGAATGCTTTGGTGGTGTTTCCTGCTTGGCATGGGGTTGGACTGGATGGCCCTTGTGGTCTCTTCCAACTCTATGATTCTGTGATTCTATGTTATATGTCCATGGAGGTGCTGCTTGTAGTAAACCACCCTTTGGGGCAGGGTGGGGCAGGGTGGGGGAAACAGCCAGATTGGTAGCATGTTCTGAATTGCACCTTTGCAGTTCCTTTCTCTCCAGAATAAGAGAGTAAAGGTTAAGCTCACTTATTTGAACACAAAAGTAATGTCTTGTGCAATTTGGCCCTGGGAAATAAACTACTAAGAAGAGAGCAAACAAAATTATGACTCTGAAATTCATTCTGACCATTTTAGTACCAGGGCTGTTTTCATAATATAAAGGCTATGCTGGCTAGAGCATACATTTGACTGTGTTAACAGAATTTACATGGAGTGCAAACGGTGGAAGTGAGAGCCAAAGACACATGAAAGCATACATCAGAGATATTGTGTGTTCAGTTCCAGACCACAAGAAAGCAAATATCACAATAAAGTGAGTCACATAATTCGTTTTGGTTTCCTAGTAGTGCATATAAGTGTTATGCTTATAGTCTATTAAGCCACACCCCCTTGGCTGCAGAGGCAGGAGGGGGGGAACCTGGCTTCAGCCCTAGCCAGCTCCACTCTTTTGGCCAGAAGAGGGGTAGCCATGGAGGGTGGGCTTTCAAGCGGCTGGGATGCCTGCAGCTGCACCCACGTCCTCATAAGCAGCAATATCTGCAAAGCACAATAAAATAAGATACACCTGTAATTAGGCTTATAGTCCTATGGATGTTTTCTTGGCAGCAACAGCCATTGTTTCTTTGTCACTCCATGGGGGGATAGAATATTGGGAACTTGCTTCTATAGAGCAGGCATAAGCAAACTCGGCCCTCCAGATGTTTTGGGACTATCCCTGACCACTGATCCGGTTAGCTAGGGATGATGGGAGTTGTAGTCCCAAAACATCTGGGGGGGGGCTAATATTGCCTATGCCTGCTATAGAGGTATGAGATTGAGAGGCAACTGGCCTTGCCTCCCCACCTACAGCAATCACACCAGAATTTCTGCCTAGATACCTCCTGGTCTGCCCATTGGGGCTAAATGTGCCCTTTTACTGCCTAGCTTTCCATAATCTTCTGTCATAGTACCTCTCTTTCCAAGGCTGGGTTTTACCAGGAGAGGGATATCTCCGCAGCTCTTCACTTCATTGGAGTGACCATTTGCCAAATCAAAATAAAAAAATTCCTTCAGTAGCACCTTAAAGACCAACTAAGTTTATATTTTGGTATGAGCTTTCGTGTGCATGCACACTTCTTCAGATACACTAGAAACAGAAGTGTCAGACCCTATATATATACAGAGGGTGGTGGGGGTGGGTGGGAATGGGAGATGGGCTGATGGGAACTTCCCTTTCCAGAGCAACTTCCCTTTCCAGAGCTGAAGGGCACAAAGTTGCCAACTTTGCTGCCACATACACCCGGACAACATCATTACTGGCCCCAACAACATCCAACATACCATCTCAGGACTATTTAATTGCTCATCTTCTAACATTGTGTATGCCATCAAATGCCAACGGTGCCCTTCAGCTCTCTATATTGGACAAACAGGCCAAACCCTACGCCAAAGGATAAATGGACATAAATCTGACATCAGGAACCATAAGACTGAAAAACCAGTAGGAGAACACTTCAATCTCCCAGGACATTCTATACAAGATCTCAAAGCAGCTGTTTTATTACAGAGAAATTTCAGGAACAGACTGGAAAGGGAAGTTGCTGAATTGGAAATCATTACCAAGCTTAAAACCATGGAAGCACCTGGGATGAATAGAGATATCGGATTCTTATCTCATTATGCATGATCAAGCTTTCTTTAGCACCTCAGCCCAGGACTAATTGCAGCCATCAGCAGCCATTAACACCCATCTACAGGTTTACCACTCCCATCAGCCCATCTCCCATTCCCACCCACCCCCACCACCCTCTGTATATATATAGGGTCTGACACTTCTGTTTCTAGTGTATCTGAAGAAGTGTGCATGCACACGAAAGCTCATACCAAAATATAAACTTAGTTGGTCTTTAAGGTGCTACTGAAGGAATTTTTTTTATTTTGCTTCGACTCAGACCAACACGGCTACCTACCTGTAACATTTGCCAAATGTCATCTTCTACAACAGGCATCCCCAAACTGCGGCCCTCCAGATGTTTCGGCCTACAACTCCCATGATCCCCAGCTAACAGGACCAGTGGTTGGGGAAGATGGGAATTGTAGTCCAAAACATCTGGAGGACTGAAGTTTGGGGATGCCTGTTCTGCAACAACCATTAAAGGTTTTAACAGGTACAACCAAATATCCTAGCAGTGTAGAATGCAGAAGTCTTGTGCTCTCTTGACTGGAAGGTCCTCAGATAGATGTTTTCTTGGCTTTTAGGAGGCGAGGTTCCAGGCCTTTCTTCACAGTCATTAATGGAGAATTGGTTTTATTATTACTTTTCTTATTCTGCTTTTTATTGTTGTTTTCACTGCTGTTTTATTCTATTTTTCTGCTTTAAAATATTTTATTGCTTTAATTTAATTTTAATTGTTTAGTACTAATTTTATTAGTCAACTAGGTAGCTTTAGCTGGAAGGAAGAAGAGAAATCTTTAAAAATTAAATAATTAAACAAAGAAGCAAAGAACAATCTTCTTTTTGTGGAAACTGCAATGGGCCTCCTGGTGACTTTTTCATTTGAAACACTCTTAGTCGATAGGACTAAGTCAGAGGTTGGCAACAAATTTTAGCTGCGGGCCAGTCCACTGTCCCTCAGACCTTGTGGCGGGCCAGAGAAGTGGCATGGGGCGGGGAGCTGGAAAAAGAGGCGAGGGGGGCCAGCCTCTGCGCATACTTTCCCAGGGGTGCAATCTGTAGCGCATTTCATCTCAGTGGGCTTGAGCGCGTATTTGGGGCTCTTAGCGTCTATGCATCCAACGGCAGGGCAGGGTGCCACTATGCGCCAAGACCTGGCGTCTCCTGGCAGCGCAGGTGGAAGCTGGCGGGGAAGGAAAAGCGGACTTCTGGAGGTGGCGAGGTGGGAGGAGCCGGAGCCGGCGGTGGGCACTGCCTTGCCTCCTTGTAACGGGAGGAAGAGGCCGAGCACCGGCGGCTCTGCCAATCAGACGCTTCGCCTGGTTTACCTTGATGTGGTGCCAATCAAACCCCACTGAGGTAAACCAGGTGCAGCATTTGATTGGCAGAGACGTCCCCACACCGCACTGAGGTAAACCAGGTGTGGCAATTGAGTGGTAGAGCCGCTGCCGCTCGACCTCTTCCTCCCGCTGCCATCACCGGGAGTCTCGGCTTCGCCGTGGGTTCCGGCTTCATGGCGCGGGTCGGATTTACAACCCAGGTGAGCCTGATCCAGGGCCTTAGTTTGCCGATCCCTGGAATAAGTGAATGGATACCTTATTTTTGTTATAATAATAAAATTCCTTCCTGTAGCACCTTAGAGACCAACTACGTTTGTCATTGGTATGAGCTTTTGTGTGCATGCACACTTCTTCAGATACACTGAAACAGAAGTCACCAGACCCTTATATATATAGTGAAAGGGTGGGGAGGGGTATTACTCAGAAGGGTGGTGGGAATGGGTGATTGGCTGATAGGTGTGGTAAACCTGTTGATGACTGTTAACGACTGCAATTGGTCTTACAGGAAAAAGCAAGGGGTGAGATGGCTAAAAATAGCTATAAGAGATAAGAATCCAATGTCTCTATTCAGACCAGGTCTCTCCATGGTTTTAAGTTTGGTAATAAGTTGCAATTCAGCAACTTCTCTTTTCAGTCTCTTTCTGAAATTATTTTGCATTAAGGTAGCTACTTTGAGATCTTGTATAGAATGTCCTGGGAGATTGAAGTGTTCTCCTACTGGTTTCTCTGTCTTGTAATTCCTGGTGTCAGATTTATGTCCATTTATCCTTTGACGTAGGGTTTGGCCTGTTTGTCCAATATAGAGAACTGAAGGGCACTGTTGGCATTTAATGGCATACACAATGTTAGAAGATGAGCAATTGAATAGTCCTGAAATGGTATGTTTGATGTTGTTGGGACCAGTAATGGTGTTGTCTGGGTGTACGTGGTAGCAAAGGTGGCATCTGGGTTTATTGCAGGCTCTGGTACCAGTGTCCATGTTAAGTCTGGTGGTTGTATTATTGTGGGTGAGGAGTTGTTTAAGATTGGGTGGCTGTCTGTAGGCAATGAAAGGTCTTCCTCCCAGAGCTTGAGAAAGAGAACTTTCATTGTCTAGGAGAGGTTGTAGATCTCTGATGATGTGTTGAACTGTTTTAACTTGGGAGCTGTTTGTGATTACTAGTGGTGTCTGTTATTTCCTTTTTTGGGTCTACTCTATCTTGCAGCAAGTTCTCTCTGGGTATCAGTCTGACTCTGTTGATCTGTTGTTTTAACTTCATCAGGCGGATATTTTAGTTCTAAAAAGGTTTGCTGTAGATCACTTATACCGTAGTTATTTATATCCCCCTTTACCCCAGACCAGAAATCAAGGTGGCTTATACAAATTAAAACAGCACAGATAAAATACAGAAAGCTAAAAACATATAATTTCCAATATTACTTTTTAACTATTAACTAAAAATCTATTTTGTGATAAAGTTATTATTGTTTATTAATGTATATACTCCTTATATGCCAAAATTGCTTGTACAATAATGGATTTATAAAATATAGTTAGCTTTGTAAATCATTTGATTAATTTTCAATATTCCAGAAGGTGGCAGTATTCAGATCAAGCACTGTCAAGTATGATAGTGGTTAGATTGCAGGGTGGTCCAATAAACAGCCCTTGAGGTCTTTTTTTGGCAGTTCCCAGCTACATTTGACTGCCCTCCTCCACAGCCCTCATGCTGCCTTCCCAAAGTCAGATAAGTGAGGTGCTGGGCTTTGTGAAGGAGCTGTGAGGACTCTGAAAGGGTTCTCGAGTCCTCCAGCCTCCTTCCCAAAGCCTAGTTTGCACTTTCCCAACCTTGGGAAGGAGATAGAAGGGGTATAGGACCCTGGCAGAGCCTTCCACCTCCTTCCCAAAGCCCGGTGTCTTGCTTAGCCAGTTTTGGGAAGGCAGCATGGGGAGGGGTGTGTGTCAAATTTTGGTACCCCCATGTAACAAGGCAGTGTGCAGCCTGTGGGTTCTGTGTCAAAGTACTCTTGCAGTCCACTTGGTGGGAAAAGTTGGCCTACCCTGGGGTAAAGTCTGCCTAGTGACACACAAAGAAATTGTAATTATTTGTTGTTGTTTAGTTGTTTAGTTGTGTCCAATTCTTTGTGACCCCATGGACCATAGCAAGTCAGGCACTCCTGTCTTCCACTGCCTCCCGCAGTTTGGTCAGACACATATTTGTAGCTTCGAGAACACTGTCCAACCATCTCGTCCTCTGCCATCCTCTTCTCCTTGTACACTCCATCTTTCCCAAGCTTCAGGATCTGTCCTTCCAATGAGCACTCAGGGCTGATTTCCTTCAGAATGGATAGGTTTGATCTTCTTGCAGTCCATGGGACTCTCAAGAGTCTCCTCCAGCACCAAAATTCAAAAGCATCATATGCATAATCCTCAGGCTGTACCTGGTTCAAAACTCATCTCAGTAAGAACTGGCTATCTCGAGTTGCCAGCTTCCCCAATGCACCTCCAGCAGGGCTCCTACACCTTTAACAACTGCACACAGGTGGCAATTCATCAGGAGAAGCTTCCCCCATCACTCCTCTTTGTATGCAGGTGTAAGGACAAGAAAATATCTTTACCAACTGAATTTCCTCCAGTCATACAGCCGTTTAGGAACTCAGTAGCCAGGGGGTGCTTTTTTTCTAGACACCTGTTGTCCTTCCTTTGCCAGCTTCCCTTTATCCATATTTACTAAGAAATAACTACTACTTCTTCATTAAATTTGTATACCACCCTTCATCTGTAGATCTGAGCAGTAAAATTACAAACATAAAATTACAATATAAAAACCACAAAATATATAATAAAAGAACAAAAACAAACTAGTAAGCTTCCCCCTACCACAGCACATTTAAAAGGGCATCAGATGTTAATCAGACAAAGGCCTGGTTGAAGAAGAACATTTGGTCCAGGCACCTAAAAGTGTAGGTGCCAGCCAAATCTCTCTGGGGAGAGCGTTCCACAAATGGGGAGCCACTGCAGAAAATGCCCATTCTTGTTTTGCCTCCTGTAGAGGACTATGAAGAAGAGTCTCGGAGGATGATCTCAGGGTCCGGGTAGGTTCATATCGAGGAAGGTGGCCCATGAGGTATTGTGGTCCCGAGACATTTAAATAAGGTTACCCCTCCCCAGTGCCTAAGAAACTTATTTTTGTTATTGGTTGTTTTTTAAAATAGTGATTGATTCCAGCAAGAAAGCAGTTTGGTTTCCCTGCTTCACTTTCTTTTATTATTATTTGTTTATTCCATTTATATACTACCCTTCCTCTTAGCTAGGGATGATGGGAGTTGTAGTTCAACAACGTCTGGAGAAAGGCAGCTCTAGCCACTAACATTTGTAACCAACTACTGTATTTGGGATCCGTTTTTCTTCTTATTTGATCTCCGAAGAGCCGGATTAATGAATAAAAAAAGTAAATAAGGGATATGCACCCATGTTTCTCCTCTCCACCACCTCCACATCCTCACGACTACCCTGCGGGGTAGGCCAAGCAGATGCGTTACCAGGGGCCCGAGGTGACCCAGCGCGGATTCTGCCTCCAGCCACGCGTTCCACCCACTTCCGGTGCCTCTCCCTCCCCCCTCTCTCTATCCTCGGCTCCGTTTCCGGTCCTCCGGCGCCCTTCGACGCCTCTTCACCTCTCTGCGCTCGCCAACATGGCGGCGCTGAGGGCTCTGTCGGCGGCGGCGCTGGGCGTCACGCCCGGTGCGGCTGCTTCTCCGCGGTATAGACTACTGCTGGCTTCGCTGCCGTGGCGGCCGGCGGCGGGAACTCACTCGTGGAAGTGGGGGCGTCCGCCCCCGGGGATATCGCAGGTGCGCCGGTGGGGCTGAGGCGAGGCGGGCAAGCGGGCGGAGAGGTGGGCTCGCTCCGCCGCGGGAGCGTTGAGGGGAGGCTGAGGGGCGGGGAACGCCCTGAGGGGACCAAGGCCGGTCATTCCGCGCGGGTAAGACTTCGGGGAGATTGTAGTCGGAGGGTTACGAGGGGGTCCCAAGCGAGAGTCTCCTAAATGCGAAGCTGTTTGTCCCAGCCCTGATCTCTTTAAAGGAGGATTAGGTAAATTCATGGAGTGTGTTAAGTATCAATGCCTTCTCTCCACAATAGCTATGTCCTTCCTGCACGGTCAGAGGCAGCAATACTTCTGAATACCAGTTGCTAGAAACCGTAGGCGAGGCGAGTCCTGCTTGCGGGTTTCCCATAAAAGGCACCTGTTTAGCTTCTGCGAAAACAGGAGTAGATGGGCTGTTGGTCTGATCCAGCAGGCTCCGCTTATGATTTCATGTAAAACCCAGTTCCTAATATTTCTTACCACACTTGTTTTGTGATCAAGGGACAGCAACGAAACTTTCCTCCTTCTCTTTCCTGGACTGAATTCTAAATTGTAAGCTCCTCTAGGTAGGGCTCTGGTGCTTTGTAAGCCATGCAAACTGATAGTGCTCCTTTGTAACGATAATAGTTGCTGCCAGGACCCTCCTGGGCCTATGTAGATAAGGGCAGCTGTGGATTCTCAAAAGCTGGGCTCGCTGGTAATGTCCCTTCTACTTTTCCCCACATGGTGGAATGTCTGCTGCCTGTGTGGAAATCAAAAGCTGCTGGTGTGAGAGAAAACTTTGCCCTCTGGTCTCTTAGATGGCCCAGACCCACACATGGGCTATACGGGGAGAGGTGCAGTTGTGTATCTGCACATGTAATATTAATGTATGGTACAAAAAATAAAAAATAAAAATAACACGGCTCTTTGGGGGCAAACTCCAGCCATTTGCCATGTCAGCAGACCGAAAAAAGCCTTATTGGGGATCTTATTGCAAATGTAAAATGTTGGTACTAGTATATAATGCCCCGTCCTTTTTTAAAACAGAAAAATAGGTGCTGTAACTCACCATGAAGTTGTTACAGTTAGTGTCACACTTTTTAACCAAAAAGAGAGAGGTGCTAGTACTTACCATGAAGTTACTGCAGTAAGTGCCACACTTTTTAAAAACAAAAAAGGTGCTGGTACTGCATACCCTTGAGTACTCCTTGAAAAAAGCACTGATAATGGCCTAAATAGTAATAACCATATTAACATTTTTATTTTGCCCTTCTTCCGAAAGGAGCCCAGGGCGGCAAACAAACAAGCAATTAAAACATCTTAAAATAATTCTAATACAGATGTAGACCTGGGAACCATGTTCTTGAAGGAGCACCTTTTCCCATGGGTTTCAAGCTGCATTTTACAATGAGAGGAATATGCCTTCCTTGTAATACCACTGCTATGGATGTCTAGGAGGTTGCATATGTGAGAGGGTTTTCTTTGTGGTTTGTCCAGACTTTTGGAAGGGGATGGGTACACTTAGGCTCTGTGATTTTATAATGAATAGGGGTTCATCAGATTTTATATTGTTAGCTCCCCTGGGCACCTTTTAGGGAGGAGATTTGGGCTATAAATTTAATAAATACACTCTACATAACCCTGGGTATCCACATAAATTTTAATTATTAGGTATAGAAGGAGGTTTCCCCTTTAATGGAAACTGACAGGAGACCAATGAACAAAGAGAAATGTATCACATAATCCTGTCCATCAAAATTATAAATGTATCAACTTTTACTTGTTTTTCACATGACATTTTCTTTTCTCTGCTGTGATATTGTTTATTTTAAGAAATAGATCACAAAAACAACATTCCACGCCAAATCACCTGATTTTAATACTCAACCGTGCTCTCTAGACTAAAATTTTCTTCAGAATTTTTTTTGTGCATAGATACCTATGAGATAACCTCAAATTAATTTTTTAATGATTTTTTTGGTCCAAAATTGGGTGCAGGAGAATTTTTTTAACGTTTTGATTTTTGCGCGATTTAGGCTAATGTGATGTCCGTGTCATGTTTAGGAAAAAACCTCCTCTTCCGCTTATTTTTCAACCAATTGGGCTTTGTTGGTATCAAAATAAAGCTAATTTTTGTCTCTTTCAAAATAACGTATAAAAATGGTATCAAGTACAACAGAAAAGGGTCCCCGGCCATTCAAAGTGAATTTTAGTCATTTTATACCTCGGTAGGTTCAATAAGCCCTAGCGCGCAAACCACAACTAACACATGCATCATACCGTTTTTTATAGAATGTGCTAACCATGTACTTTTTATGTTTTAAAAATAAGGGTGTTTTGTGGTTATAAAATATATTGATTTTGAAGTAATTATTTTACAAAAATAAATATTTTTTTTGTGTGTGTGTACAAGTTTAAGGTCTCTTTGAGCTTGAAATAACTCAACATTCGTGAGAGTAGTTAAAATTGCACCCTCTTATGTTACACTGTCATCTGATGTTAGTTTTACATTACTGTACAGTATTTCACTGTTAGCTTACCTTTGTAGTGAAAGGTTATATAATACTTTTTGCCAATTTCTGAACTTGTTTGTGAACCTTATCGTCTATGATATACATCCTTCCTAGTTGATGATGAAGAAAATGGAACTTCTCTGATTATTTTTCATAGGGCACCCAGCAGTAGTTATTCTTAGTTGGCCAAAAATATGTTTGTGAAGGACCAGGTGGATGCATGAACTGAACTTTAGCATGATTGTAATGTAATGCAATATATTTTATGAAGAATGCAATGCAATATCTTTTATGAAGGATTATTTATTACAACAGCAGTCATAAATAAGAAACATGAAACACATAGAAAAAAATGAGATATACAAAAATTCTTACCATGTCAGTTAATACTTAGTTGGATAACCTTTAGTCTTCCCATGGAGTGAACCAAGTTTTTTAGTTCTACAGCTGTAATAATGTGAAACCAAGATTGAATTATTGCCTCTATGAATTGGGTGTTATTGCTGGGTTGCTTATGACTAACAAGTTTCTTTAGTTGGCTCCATAGATTCAGGTATGGGCTATGTATTTGGGGGCATTTTCATTCCCATTAATGACTCAAATTCTGTCCACACCTTTTGCTGTCATACAACCCCAGATCATAACACTAACTGGGTGTTTCACGGTAGGTGTAATGCAAGTAGGATATAAATCTTCTCCGATTTTTCTCCTTGCGTATTTCATGCCATCAGTACCAAGCAAGGAGATTTTGGTCTCATCACTCCAAATAACACTGTCCCATTATTCCACTGTCCAGTTAACATGGGTTTTAGCCCAGTTTAATCTTTTCAACCTTTGTTTGAGAGATAACAATGGCTTTTTCCTTGGAGTTCTAGCATTTAGATCATATTCCTGCAGTCTGCACCGGACAGTCCTTGCACTCAACTTCACATTACATTGCGCCAGGTCATCTTGTATACATCCAAATGATTTTCTTCTGTCATGTAGGCACAGTCTCTCAATTCTTCTATCTTCACTTGCTGTTGTGCACCTTTTCCTGCCTTTACCAGTCTGATTTTGTAGTGACTGAGTCTCCTTATACCTCTTCAAAAATTTAGAAATGCCACCTTTGGTTAAGTTTCCACCAATTTTTCTTCTACTTTCTTCATAACTGTAGCCTTGTTCACTTAATAGTACTATTTTACATAGTACTTTCTGGGTGACCAGTCAACTCTTTGCACCATTTCTTTAATTTTATTATGTTTTACAAGCTCAATAAGTGAAAGAACAAAAAACCCCAACCAACTTGATAGCAATCACATAACACTCTGGCAAATGTCCTTATTTATGTTGTAATAAATAATCCTTCATAATAGTTATTGCACTACATTCTTCATTAAATTATCTTTCCATTGATATAATTTTGTGGTATTACTCCCAAAAAAGTGGTGTTATGAGCCATTATTGCCAAAACAAGATGGCACCTGATTGGCTCTCTAAACACTCCTTTTTCTGGTTATTTGGCTCTAACGTTTGGTAGAATACAGATAATTGAACAAACTTCATTGCATTACATTCTTCATTAAATTTCCATTGATATATAATTTTATGGTATTACTCCAAAAGAAAGTGGTGTTATAAGCCACCAAACTTCGGAAATACACTTTCTCCAAAAGGTTTTCACAATTTTGGCCACTAGTGTAGAATGCTGTTGCCAGAATTTTGACTGGTATAGCCAGCAGAGATCATATTGTTACAAAGGTTTCGTACCACCCCCAATCTCTGCCAAGTTATAGCAAGATTCCAGGGGGTTCCTAGTGCTCATCCAGTGTTGTGTTTCTTTTGGGAAACCGAGGCACAGTGGAGACTACTGTCCTTAAAAATGTGGTTTATTTTACACTTATTTACACCTAAAGCCTTCAGTGGAGGGGGCACAGAACATTATCCCCCAAGAGTGTCCCTGATGGTGCCTTTCAATAGTTTCAAGTGAGCTTGGGTCCAGAGCAGCAGCCAGTCATGGCCCCCAGTCTCTCAGTGCAGCCTCCTGTCAGCATTGCATGGATTCCCCCTCCCCCCCCCTTTCCAGGAACACCTTGCCAAAAAACACCTCCCCTTCCATCTGTTTGTTCCTGCCTTCTTCAGACTTCTGTTTCTTTAAAAAGGACACATTTTTCCTTTGTGAAATCATGCTTCCTATAACATCCTTCTCCCAGCTGTGCTATTTCTTCTGCTAACTAACATACAGCTGGGGGAAGGACAGCACCTGCATGGTCAATTGTTCATTAATGGCCCGCCATTAGTTTTCCTTGTGTTCTTAATGGCATCACTACCAGTGATCTCCTGTACAGCAGAACTGATTCAGCCTGTATTTTAAATCTAACATCTTGCATCTTCCCTTCATTCTCCAAAAAACAGCTAAATTCTACCACATTATTTATTTCTGACATTCACTAACTCTAGCAGTTATGGGTGCCCTTGCACCCCCAAACTCTTTTAACCCAGATCTGTAACAATATAATACCAATCGTCAAATAACTGCATTAGCTGCTTATTCACTTTCAAGCCCAATTCAAGAGGCTTGAGTGTATCCTTAAAGCCTTAAGTAGCTTGGTACCTGAACACCTCAAGGAGTATCTATCAGTCTGCTCAAACTTTAAGACCAGCGGATGGATCTCTTCACATTCCTCTGTTGGGGAGGCAGAGCTTTCTCTGTGCCACCACCCTGTTTGTGGAATTCTGCCTCCTTACAGATATGTCAGGTGCCAACACTTGTCATTTCAGTGGCATGTGAAGATAGACATGTTTGCTCAGGCTTTTAGATTTTTAATAGGTGTGCATTTTATCTATTAACAAATTCTACCTTCCAGAATTCCTGGGAAGTCACAAATGTTTAAAGTGGAGTCATAGTTCTTTAAATATGTAGTGTGAATGTGGCCCTAGTCTAGTCATTTCACAGGGTTGTCATTAGAACAGAATGAGTGGGGGTGGGTGGGCTTAGGGAATCATGTACACTAATATGGATATATGGATCCTGTCACTAAGATACTCTGCATTTGTGGGTTGATTCAAACAAGTAGATGAGTAGCTCAGTCTTAAAAATAAACTTGAAACAGTTATTACCCCACAAATACTGCATATACAGTACAGTGGTGCCTCGCTTAACGAATGCCCTGCTTAACGAAATTACCGCTTAACGAAAGGATTTTTCGAGTGGAGGTTGCCTCACTAGACAAATTCGTTTTGTGAAAAATTCGTCTAGCGAATCACGGTTTCCCATAGGAATGCATTGAAATTCAATTAATGCGTTCCTATGGGCAAAAAATAATAATAATTCAAAAACAATTTAAATGCATTCCTATGGGATTCGCTAGACGAATTTTTCGTTATAAGAAAAGACCCGTGGAACGAATTAAATTCGCCCCGCGAGGCACCACTGTACCAACATTTACCAATCATTGGTAAAATCAACATTCCAATTTACTAAAGGTTCACTCTCAGGCTCTATAAGTAACTGTTTCAATAACTGAAACAACTAATTACACCTTTAGCATTCTTGGCACATTCTGTACTCTGAAATGCTTTCCAGAAAGTAAATTATTTGCTCTGGCTGTTTGCAAACTAGTCAGCGTACAATATCTCCAATTTATCTGCTTTGTGGTGCTGCTTGATAGTTTCAACCCTTGTCTATCTGTTTTATTGACATTCGTTCAGGGATTCTGTCCTCCCCTATCCCCAATTATGAATATTTATTTAGAATAGATTAGCATGGTCAAAATTCATAGTTGCAGTTGAATAACTATTTAGGCTTTTAAGAATATTTGTTACATCAAATTATACTCATGGTTTAATTAATGACTTTTAATGTAATACTTTGCTTAGAAAAAAAATAGAACAAAAGGAAGTACTACTTCACCTAGCATCACATAAGTAACCTACAGGCTACATCAGTGGCTGTTCACTGCCTCCAGTATCAGCCTTTGAATATCCATTGATAGAAATCAAAAGTGGTGAGGGTGCTGTTGTGCACATGCCCTGCTTGCATTCTTAGCACAGGCATCTGGCTGGAAACTGTGAAAACAAATGTTGTACTGGGTGAACCTTTGGTCAGATCCAGCAGAGCTCCAAATATGTCTCCAAATGCATATTTGGGTAAAAAGCGAGTCCCAGCTCCAAAAACAATGAAGCTGTTGAGTTAGATCGGTGGCTGCTTCCAGATTTTGGAACTCATTCCCAAGAGAAGTTAGACTGGCTTCCACCTTGCACTTCTGCTGGCACGTGAAGACTTTCTCGTTCCAACAGACTTTTGGAACTGCTTTAAATTAAAGAACTGGTGCCTGTTTTTATTGTAATTCTTTGTATGGTTCTTGTTTTTATCTGTAAGCCGCCTTGTGTCCCTGCCAGGGAAAAAGGCAGAGTAGTAGTAGTAGAAGTAGTAGTAGTAGCAGCAGCAGCAGTAACAACAACAACAACAACAACGGGCTATTTGAGGGGAAAACGCTGGAGCACAGTCCTGTGTGGAGCTGTCCAAATGCTGAGGTTCCTTAATAGAGATATGGCATGTATAAACAGACCATCTTATTTTCCCTTTTTACATTCGTCAGGGTATTAAATAATGATACCAACTTGGCCACATAGTTTTATTTCTTGTAGCCTTTATAGTTTTATGATCATTTATATTTGCTTTCTGCTACCTCACCACTGATTAATCTTTATCCAAATAAATAAATGATGATCTTTTAGAATATGTTCAAGTAAATTAACATAGTTTATAGCTAATTTTTAAATAGGACAGTTGAAACAATAGGCACTGAACTAAGATAAATAGGTGTGCCTATTTTGACCAAAGTGTGCAGAAAAATTCTTCATTTTTGTAAAACAAATTAATCTAAATACAATTTTCATAATCTGTGTGTTTACTGTCATATTAAATGCTGCCACGTTCAAGGAATTGAAAGTAGATCAGGGGCATGGCAGGAGCATATATGCAGTCTGTCCTTCATTTTTTCTAATGACATTGCCACAAAAAGTAATAGCATGACTATTGGTCAAACAGTCTACACTTTGGGATCACTTTGGCAGAGGTTCGTTTGCAAGCTTATCTTAATAAATAAATAAATTCAGGCACAACAGGCACAAACAATACAGTGCCTGATACCTTTGGAGTACAGGCCCCATATTAGTAGATCATATACATTAGAACCACTTCATTTACATTTAGTGCTTGTGTAAAGGATTCTTCAGTGCTTTTGACAAGTGTGGGGGGAAATACGTAGTAAGTTATTCTCATATATTCAACCAATACACAATTAAATACAAATTTAAGTATTTTCCAACCCTGTTTAACTTTCATGTTGCAGACATTCAGGCTTAAAATACAGTGGTACCTCAGTTTTTGAACATCTCCATTGACAAACATTTCGGTTTTCGAACGCCATAAACCCAAAAGTAAATGCTTCCATTTTTGAACGCGCCTCGGAAGTTGAGCATGAAACATGGCTTCCGTATTGAGTTTTCTGTTTTGAGGCTTCCATTTTGAATTTTCAGTTTTTAAATGTTTCAGAACTCAGAACAGTCTTCTGGAACGAATTACGTTTTAAAACTGAGGTACCACTGTATTTTAAATGGTTTGTCTGGTTTGTCTCCAGTTTGTATGCTCTTTGAGGATAAAAGAATAGGGAGCAAAGCAGCCTGGGTTAGTCAAAATAATCCTGTCTTTAAGCAATGTAAATATCTCTTACAATAGAGTTATGAGCCACAGTAAAATAAATAAATAAATAAAATAAAGGACACATCACACACCATAGCTTTTCTGCTAGAACATATTTGACACAGTTGCATCGTCTGAAGAAGTGAACTAGACCAGGGTTCTGAAATGCAGACAGTAGGATGGTTAATAATATGTCACCTTATGTGGAATATGATTTATATGAAAAAATATTGTTCTGTGATCATGCCCACAGTCATAGGTTAAGGTCAGTTTGAGAATCCCTGGGTTATATGAGGTTAATATGACAAGTATGCAACTGGCTACCATCCCCTGACCCTAAACCCATTTCACATTAGGAACTACCATGAGGATTGATGGGACTTGCCAGGAAATGTGTGTAAAATAAGCATGTAAGTGGGGTATTTACTAGTCAAGGATAATGAACAACGGCCCTACAATGAGGTAACAAGGAGATCTGCTAACAATGTAATCTATGCTGTTCACAGAAAATCCGTATATTTGTTGATAACCCAAAGTTTGAGCACAAATACCCAAGAAACAAAGAAAATTCAGAGGGAGTGGAAATTCAGTGTTTGACTGGAAAACCCCCAGATATAATTAAAAGAACGAAAGCAAAGTTCTTATGACTATTATACATTTTATATTATTTCCAGTAATATATGACACTTGTTTGTTTTCCCCCCTTGGGTGTTTTTTTAGCCTTGATCAGGGAGGGACCAATATTGTTTGTTTTTATTAGGGTCTTACCTGCAAGCCTTTTTAAAGAACTGGTGAGGAACTACCTTGAGACAAGTCCTCTGTGTCCTTGTTCACATACCACATTAACCACAGCATGGAAGAGCAGCATGCTGCTGCTGGGGAACAAGCTGTTATCTGACTGGTCATGTCACCCAAATAAACCACAAGTGGAAGCCAAGGTTTGCTCTTGGGTTACTATTTATGGTTTGTTTGGAGGACACAAATCATGAGCCTGGGTTTGGACTACATGAGAAGCCAGACCATGACTTTTTCCCTAGCAGCAGTAGTGGGGAAGGAGTGAAGCACCTGTCAGCACACAAGAAGGTAAGAGTTTGCTGGATCAAAGCAAAGGCTCATCTAGTCCAGCATCCTGTTTTCGAAGAGGCCAAGCAGATGCCCATTATGAGAAACCCACAAGAAGGTCTTGCCTCTCCTGCGGTTTCTAGCAACTGGTATTCAGAAATATTGCTGCCTCTGACCATGCAGATAGGACATAGCCATTGTCCAGCACCCTGTTCTCACAGTAGGCAACCAGATGCCCCAATGGGAAGCCACAAGCAGGACCCAAGTGCAAGAGCTCTCTCCCCTCTTGTGGTTTATATGCACCGTGATTTAATGAGATGCGCAAACCAGACCTGGGAGTCAAAGCCCCTAGCTTGGGTTTTGTATATAGATCATAGCAAGTACAAGAGCATGAAAATATGCTCTGAACAAATGAGTTACTAAAAATAAATTCTCATGGTATATGGGGAAGGAAAGATTAAGTTGGAAGAGACTTGGCCTTCCAGAACACAAAAGAACACAAGCCTGGTGGAAATATAAGTGAAAGAAGGGGAAGGTTCATTGCCATTGAGCATTTTAAATAGTTAGACGCATTTTATTTTACACCTTCTCCCCAGTCAGTATTCATATTTTCTTTTGTTCCTTTCCAGAAGCAAATGGTCTTTAAGTGTGCTACGATGTACACATGTACACATGAAATGCTTGGAGTATTATCTGTTCATGGACTTTGTGCTCTTATGTACCAGAGTCTCTTTTATCCTTTTCAGATTCCACCAATATTAAATCAATTTGGTTCTTTTTGGTTTAGAGAAAAGACAGATTAGAAGTGACATGACAGAAGTTTATAAAATGTCACAGAGAAACTGGATGAAGGAAAGCTTTTCTCTTTCATGACACTAGCACTCGTGGACATCCAATGAAGCTGAATGTTGG
Organism: Zootoca vivipara; assembly: GCF_963506605.1. Taxonomy (NCBI): domain Eukaryota; kingdom Metazoa; phylum Chordata; class Lepidosauria; order Squamata; family Lacertidae; genus Zootoca; species Zootoca vivipara. The sequence goes on from NC_083294.1 coordinate 20,871,467, forward strand.
AAGATTCAAAACAGATCAAAGGAAGTACTTCACGCAGCACATAGTTAAAACTATGGAACACAAACCAACAGAAGGCAGTTATGGCCACCAACTGGATAGCTTTAAAAAAGAATTAGACAAATTCATGGAGGACAAGGCTATCAATGGCTACTAGTCACAACAACTATGTTCTGCCTCCACTTTCAGAGGCAGTATTCCTCTGAGTACCAGTTGCTGGGAATCACAGGTGGGCAGAAGACTGTTGCCCAAATAGCACCACCATGGTTGAACTAGATGAATCTTCTGGGTCCTTTCCAACTCTGCAATTCTATGATCCTATCCCGGCTGAGAGAGTACATATTATAATTAAGCTTTAGATAGTCTACCAGCTCCCAAGCTACCCTGAACTTTCCTTAAATCCAAAATGCTTCTTTTCCAAAATCTATCAACTGATACTAACCATGCCCACCACTAGTGTTCCTTTGTATGTGTTTGCCCAGGACACTGACCCAGGAAACAGATAAGTGGAACAGAATTTGAAATTCCTCATGCAAGATTACAAGCCCCATCAAATTGCTTAGGATCTATACACAAAACAATCAAAAATTCTGAGAAATGTAAACAACTCTGCATCTCTTTCTACACCTTGTATGAATGTCCGGTGGCACAAACGTATGGCAACTATACGTTTGGGGATGCCTGACCTAGAGTGCCTTGGCAAAATGACAGTATATAAATCCAATAAATAATAAACCCTTGTAATAATATTACTACTACTATCAAGTGTTTACAGTACCTACATGGAACAAGTACCCTGGTACCCTGGAACACAGATTTGCAGCCCAAATTGGACCATAGAACATGGATTTTAGAATTTAAGATATATTCCCCCTCCCAAATACCAAGAATTACGGTTGGGAGTGGTTTTGAAGAAGTACAAATAGTAAAATGCATATTTAAAGCTTTCAAAAAGCATTAATTCAGCCCAGATTTGATATTTTCACATATTACATGGCCTGGGATTGCTGACTGAATATTTATTCAAGACACGTTGCTATATTTTCCTTTATAGTGTTTCTTTCACTATAACCACCTAAGTCCCTTCTGCAAAGCAGAATCAATGATGTTTTCTGCAAAGAAATGCTGTGAATTAATGTTTTCTAGAGTACTTGTAAGCATTTCTTAAAGTCTGTATAAGTGCTTTACATGGTTGTTACGATGCTTGCCAATTTGCTCTTGCTGTTCTGGCATAATAGAGATGTTAAGCATTTTGTTTAAAGCCTAGTTGCACCTTGAAAAAGGAGATTCTAAATGTAGCATTTCTCTCTTTACTTGAAAATGGAAGACCTGGAGTAAAAAAACCTGTGATACTACCGTAGTTCATCAGGCTTCAGTTATGACACATTTTATATGCTCTTAATTTTTAGAGTTTGTAGTTCTGAAATTTATTTTTTTTGGAAAGCTGCAGTGGTCTTTGGTCAAAAGCAATAAAACTATAGTATTAATTTTCACCAAATGGAGTTCAGGGTATTTCTTTCAGAGGATACTTGGTTCTCTGAAGAATGCAGCTGCTCCTCAGAATAATTTCAGTATTATTTCATAGGGATTTTACTATATTTATATTTTTGGTGCTGTATGGATTATTACTATTCCTTTACTCTGTTTTTAATTATACTACTTAAGATCTGAAACTTTTGTAAGCAGCCTTGAGGTTAAACACCTCATGGGTGTTCAAATAAAATACCTGCGAGTAATTGCTATATGTGTTGATGTACTACAATGGTGGGAAATATCAGGGGTCAAATGCAGCCCTCCATCCCTTTCTGTTTGATCCTTGGCACACTCTCCAGGCCATCTCCCTCCTTAGCCACACACACACACACACACACACACACACACACACTGCACCAACTATGCTTCAAAGTTAGGGGCATGACTGAACTTTGAAACTTTGATAACGCCCTTGTATTTGATAATGCTTGTTGCTTGTCTTGATGGAGGGTAGAGAGGTCATGTGTGTGAAAAAACTAGGCTACTGTACAAAGGTGAAATTTACATTTGTTTCTCTGCTCACTTTTCCTCTGGGTCCACATGTCATTGGTGTATGGCCCCAGAAATTTGCCTAGAAAGAATTGTGGCCCTTAGGCTGAAAAAGGTTTCCCACCCCAATCTGCAAACAGGTTTCATGTTTGATGTTAAATGGAAATGTTTTCTACAAGGGAAATACTTAATGTATAAAGCAGCTATAAGCAAATATGTTTAGGGTAGTTCTAAAACCCTGTTCTCCTGTGTTGTCATGTCCTTCACAAGTCAAGCCTCTTCGATGCAAGAGAAGCTAAATAAAGCTCAACTTAAGTTACTAGTTGAACTCATTGAACAGTTAGTCTGCAATCTGTTTCATAATGATTTTTTTAAAAAAATGGTTGAAGTCATTGTTCAGTGTATTCTTCCTCACACAGAATCATCAAGGGTGGTCTCAGACTGATAAAAGAACATGCTGGCATGGACATGCAGGTGCAGGACTCCATTCAGATCCAAAGGAAGGGGTAAATATTGCTCAGCCCATTTGTTTCTGTATAGCTCCACAATATAGCATATCTTTTAACTTTTGTTGGAGAACAGGAAACTTCTGGCGGTTTCTCAAAATGTTCCATCAAGTTTATTTGCTAAGCCACTCTTATCATAAATAATTTTAAGCTTAGTCAGTAGAGCATGAAACTCTTAATCTCAGGGTTGTGGGTTTGAGGCCCACATTGGGCAAAAGATTCCTGCATTGCAGGGGGTTGGACTAGATGACCCTTGTGGTCCCTTCCAACTCTACAGTTCCATGATTCTATGACGAGGTGCTTCAGACCCTTTCCCAAAAATGTGATGGTGCCACCCTCTGCTGGGTGGGTCGTGCCATTTTGACTATGTAAACATAAACATTCCTCATGGGAAAGTCAGAAATAGAGAGAGTGATGCCTCTTCCACTTTCTTTGCATCCTCAGTTATATATATCAGAGCACTCCTGGTCCTCAGGGACATGGGGTTATTTATTTTATTTGTAATATTTATTTCTGCTTGACAGTATACCTTCCAGGCAGCTAACTGGTCTGGTGCTTATGTAATGTTAAGCTATGGTTTCTTTGGCTATAGTGTGATTTGCTTGAACATCCAAACTTAGCCCAGCAGGCTAACAATGGTTTGTTACGTGGCAACAAACCATGATGTGAAGCCACAATTTGGACACAAGAATGCATGAGATAAAGCATAACCCTGGTTAAAAGATTGTTTTATGTGGAAGCCACTTGTAAAAGATTCATGTATCTTTTTAATTGTTTTTACACTTGCATTTAATTCAATTCTGTATTCTGATTAGTAAATCTGGACCTTTGCTGTAAATAATTTTTTTGCACCTTCTTTACCTTGATCTTCCCTTTGCCCTTTTTAATAGTTCATGGCAATCCACTTTCTGCTTTGCAACTGCTTTCTGTGTTTTCTGTTGCCTTGTAACCAATCAGGTTCAGTTCCTTAGGTTTGTCACTTTGTTTCCTCCTGGTTCTTTCAAACAACATTCCTCTGTGATGAGCTAGTAGCAATATCTAATTTGAACAAGTAGCTGTCATATTAACTAGATGTTTCCATTTCCTTCCAAACTATTAATGGTGCTCAAACATCTCTTCTCCCTGCTTTAAAATCTGAGGTTGTGTCTACCTAAAAGGGAAGGATTTCTGTGTATGCTATTGCTCTTCTCTTTAGAGTGAGGGATAAGCAGAAATTTATTTTTTACCAACTTGAGGCCTATAAGTTGTCAGCAGAGAATATGTACCCTCTGAAGGATGTGTGAAAGGTACTTATAATGGTTTCTGCTCTCAAATACTTTAGATTGTCAACAATTTTAAGTGTATCTTAACACTTGGTGGGGGCAGGGTGGGTTATGGGAGAAAACAGCAACAGAAAAGGAATATGAATTTTTTTTTGCTTCTATATCTGCATTTTATTCATTTACTTTAATAAATGATATGGCTGTCTTAACCATATCTGGCGCCCTGGTGCCAAGATCCCTCCGGTGCCCCCCGTGAATGAGGCGGGCAGGAGGGGCGTGCGGGGAGCTGAGAGGCGCGGAGGGGGTGGCCCCAGGCTCCCGCTCCCCGCGCGAAGCTCCAGAGGCGCGCAGGGAGCGCGAGCCTGGGGTCGCCACGCTGCGCCTCTCAGCTGTTCAGGCAGCCCTAGGCCAGCGCAGCCCGTGCACCTCTGGAGAGCGGCCTGAAGCCGCTCAACATCAGAGGCGCCCGGAGGCAGACACCAGTGTTCGGCGCCCCTTCCATGCCCCTGATGGCCAGGCGCCCTGGCGCCTTGCGCCACCCAGCCCGGGCCTAGGGACGGCCCTGGTCAGTCCAAGGTTCAGTTTGAAAACCTGATTGTGGTTTCTAGCTATGATTTGGTAGTAGTACAGACATAACCTGCCCAGAGGTTCATCTGGACAGTCTGGCTTTTAATTGCTGTCTTTGGACTAGTCCTACTGTATTCTGTCAGGAATTATTTAGCTGGGACACTTGCAATGCAGATGCTTGGACTACATGTCCCTTGAAAACCCTTTCCCCCTTTTTAATTAATTTTCTTTTTTCTTGTTACAAATATACTTACTGTATAACATACAGTTTACATAACGTCTCCCCCTCCCTCCCTTTGGACTTCCCTCAACTTCCATTTCTGATTTATTATCCTCATTATTATATTCTGCTATTTTCTACAAATACCATATTTTTCCTTTTATTGCATTCTTTGTTCCCTATCCATAAAATTGTGAATGTTTATTTAAATCCTACCATCAAGTCAATATTCTTTCTTTGTTTCTGCAAATATAATATAAAGGGTTCCCACTCTTTTTCAAAATCCCTATTGTCCTTTTCCCAAAGTCTGTCTGTCAGCTTTGCCAACTCCGCATAATTCATCAGTTTTCTTGCCATTGTTCTTTTGTTGGAATTTCTCCAGTCTTCCAGTTCTGTGCTATCAATATTCTTGCCGCCATCATAGCATACATGAATAATGTCATTTTCTCTTTTGGCATATCTTGTCCTAAAATACCCAACAGGAAGGCTTCTGGCTGCTTAACAAATGTTATTTTAAACATTTTTTAAATTCATTGTATATCATTTCCTAGTATACCTTAACACTTTTGCAATCCCACCACATATGGTAAAAGGTCCCTTCAACCTCTTTACACCTCCAACATTCTGTTCATTTTTATATATTTTGGGCAATTTCACCGGTGAAATATACCATCTATACAATACATCATCTTCATATAATTTTCTTTTAACAATATACAGTCCGTGAATTTCAAATTTACTTTCCAAAGTTTTATCTAATCTTTGAATTGTATATTGTGACCTATATCTTGCGCCCATTTAATCATAACTGCTTTTACTTCCTCATCTTTTGTTTCTCATTCCAAAAGGATATTATACATCTTCTTTAGTAGTTTTGTGTTCTCTTCTATTACTTCCTTTTGGAATTTGGAAACCATGTATAAAAAGCCTTTATTGTTATCCTCTTTGAAGATATCTTTTAGCTGCCTATGATGTAACCAACTTTGAAGATGTTCTTTTATTTAATCATATTCTTTCAATTTTAACTTCCCTTCTTGTTCTAAAGGTGCTGACCTTTAAAGCTCTAAATGGCCTCAGTCCAGTATACCTGAAGGGGCATCTCCACCCGCATCGTTCTGCCCGGACACTGAGGTCCAGTACCGAGGGCCTTCTGGCGGTTCCCTTGTTGCGAGAAGCCAAGTTGCAGGGAACCAGGCAGAGGGCCTTTTCGGTAGTGGTGCCCGCCCTGTGGAATGCCCTCCCATCAGATGTCAAAGAGAAAAACAGCTACCAGATTTTTAGAAGACATCTGAAGGCAGCCCTGTTTATTTCATTTTATTTCATTTTTCCGTTGGAAGCCACCCAGAGTGGCTGGGAAAGCCCAGCCAGATGGGCAGGTATAAATAATAAATTATTATTATTATTATTATTATTATTATTATTATTATTATTACTAGCAGTTCTCTATATGTTGGTCATTCTCCCTTTCCCCCCAATGTTTTTAATGATAGTGCCTCAATAGGTGATAACCACCAAGGTGTCTTAGGTTCTAATAGATCTTTGAATTTGTCCCACACCTTAAACAACACTCTCCTTATTTTATGATTGTGGAATCCTTTGTGAATTTTTGTTTTCCCTTACCATAGATAGGCATGCCATCCAAACCTTGTTATCATTTCCTTCCATGTCTGTTATCTCTTCTTTGTCAAGTTTGATCCAATCCCGGATCCATATTAGGGTTGCAGCTCCATAATACAGTTTTAAATCTGGAAGTGAGAAATCACCTCTCTCTTTCACATCTGTAAGTATCTTATTTTTATCCATGATTTTTTCCCATTCCAGATAAATCTTGAGATTTCTTTTTGCCATTCTTTAAAGCATGCATTCCCTACTATTATTGGTATTGTCTGAAAGAAAAATAACATTCTTGGGAGTACATTCATTTTTATTGCTGCAATCCTTCCTAAAAGGGACTCATCCTATTCCATATTTCAAGATTTTTTTTAACTTCTAGCCAAAAATTTTCATAATAATCTTTATATATGTTAATGTTTTTTTTGCTGTTAACCATATACCCAGATACTTTACTTTTTATGAACTTCTATTCCTATCCTTTCTGTTATTTCTTTCTTTTCCTGTTCTTTAAGGTTTTATAATAACAACTTGGTCTTACCTTTATTTAATTTAAATCCTGCCACTTGCCCAAACTCTTGAATTTTATCAATTACTTTAGGGAGATAACTTTTTGGATCTTCTACAGTGATTACCAAATTGTCTGCAAAGGCCTTCAGTTTATGTTCACTCTTCTTTACTTTTATTCCTACTATTTCTTTATCTTCTCTTATATTTCTAGTCAATACTTCCAGGACCAGAATAAACAATAATGGTGATAATGGGCAGCCTTGTCTGGTTCCTTTTTGTTTATTACATTTATTTGTCATTACCTGATTTACAATTATTTTTGCATTCTGCTTTGAGTAAACAGCTCGTATCCCCCTACTAAAATTTACTCCAAAACCCATTTGCTCCATCACCCTCTCCATGAAGTCCCAAGAAACATTATCAAATGCTTTCTCTGCATCTATAAACATCAACGTTTGAAGACCCTTCTAACTCTACAATTCTATGATTCTATAATGCTAGCTGGCCAGTAACACTGATTAAGAGATCAGGATTAGGTTACATGCCTGACAGTGGCTGAGTAAGGGGGATGCGGTGGGTGCGGGCCGCTCCAGGTGTCATCACTGAGGGGGGTGACAAAAATATGAGTTAATAAATAAATAAATTGGACTCTTGAAACTTTTTAGTTCAGTCAAGAAACATAACGAAACATGGAATGCCACACTGGCTGCCACACCGCAGGGGCCTGCAGTGTGCCCAAGCCACTCGTCTCTCCTGGGAGTGACGTTGTGCCTTGGGCTCCTGCAGGCTCTGTGCTGCCTCAAACAGCAGCGTGGAACTTGTGTCTGCCCTCCACCTCTCCCTCAGCCACCCTATGGCTGAGGGGGAGGCAGCAGAGAGGCACTATGCAGCTCTCCCCGCCCCTGGCTGCAGGATGTGTGTGCTGTACTGGGCACCTGAGCAGCTATCTACTCTGCTGATGCCTGATCCCACCTCATCTCCCAAATTATTTCTGATCCTTGATTTTAATGTCTAATGTCTAAATATTAATTTTTTGTTTATACAAACCTGAAACATTTGAATAGCTTTCAGAACCCAGGAATAATCCTAGAGTCTAAAAGTTAGTTTTGGAATGCCCCTTACTTTATGTGCAATATGAGGGAGTAGCATATGATTCTGTAGCCTGATCCCTAAAGCCTGGTTACTGGGCAGCTAGTGTTACATCTGTACTGGTCCCTACTGCTCATTGTTGCTATAGATGATTTTATGGTATAGGAATATATATAGCAAGGGTTTGAAATGATGCACAATTTTATGACATATAGCATTAGCTTGGGAATACAAATAGAAAGTTGTTTTTGGCTTTTATACTTGAACATAAAAAATCTTGGCTATCTTTCAGATTTACCTGGCTTTAGAAAGGCTCTGAAAGTAAGAAATGAGCTGTGATTGATTGGTTTGAGCTTTAAAATATGGAATAACACAGAAGCTATACTATAGCACTTCAGTTGGCTGTTAAACGGCCTCATAATGCATGATTACCCAACTTCAGAGCCATTCTGCTAAAAAGGAGTGATGACATTTTGCACACTACAGTATTAAGCCACCTAGAACAATTTTCTTAGTATTAAGTGTGTGACATTACTGTACTGAATTCCCGTCTATTCTGAATATCCATTTGAAGAAGGGAAGTATATCTCTGGGTTGAGATTTTGCAACCATCATTTGAGTTGTCTTCTGCAACATAATGTTTTCTCTTTTCAGATGAAAGAATTACAAGGTGGAAAAATAATCAAAGCAATGCTTTCCTACGTATGGCCCAAAGATAGGCCTGACCTACGTGCCAGAGTTGCCATATCACTAGGATTTTTAGCAGGTGCAAAGGTAAGAGCTTTTTCATCAATTTGAAACAGGGTGCAAAGCCTTTACAATAAGTGCAGAAACCGGGAAAGAGAGAGAGACGGGTTTAAATCAGTTCATTTGGATTTTGTGAGCATTTTAAAAAACACTTTTAAAGAACTCTTAAATGTCTCAGCCTCTGCATTTCATCACAGTCTTTGTGACAGGCCTTGAGTGCCTGCAGTACTTTTCCATTAATGGGCTAAATCCCCATGCATTTGCCTAACCATTGTAAAGCAGGACTGGATGCTCCATCCCTCTGGCTTCTGCATTCTGGTGCACAAACTTTGCCTGCCTTTGCTGCAGTTTAGCGAACCACGGTTGGCCTCAACTGGGATCATTGTTGATATACTATACACAGCCTTATATTTGCTCTCTCTTCAAAATTAACAGTTCTCAGCCTCAAAGAGGTAAACAGATTCCTTTCTTTTGTGATGTCATAATGGCGGCTGGCTGATCCCTCCAGGGACCTGACTCCAGTTCCAAGGGGGGCTTCCCCCAGTCCAAATTAGAAATTTTACAGGGATTTTAATGTCATCAATCCTTCTCCCCTTTACCCTGCCTCAGGGGGAAGGTTTTAAAACCAATCCTTGGAAGCTGTCAAAGTCCTGTCAAACTCTCTGGCTGTTAACTGCGTTGCTGTTCTCTCAATGGGGGAGACCGACTTCCTATTTTAAATCTCTCGTGGCCAATTCTTTCAATATATATTTTTTTAATTCTTTGTGTTACTCACGGTGTCCAATGTTTTCCGAATCCTTAAAAAAAAATAAAAATCCACTGCTCTCCACTGCCGGCTGGGAGCTTCGCTCTGTGAGGGTAGCGATTTGCTTGAAAATGGCGCCCGTGACTGCAACTCCGCTTTGACTCGGGGCTCTCAAAGAGAGCTTACCGGTGAGCGGAGGAGTCACCTTAAGGCGCAGCCGAGCTCTCATGCCCCCATAATATTTAAAACAATTTTAAGGGTTTCTGTTGCAATAATGGGACCCAGGTGGCGCTGTGAGTTACATCACAGAGTCTAGGGCTTGCTGATCAGAAGGTTGGCGGTTCGAATCCCTGCAACGGGGTGAGCTCCCGTTGTTCGGTCCCAGCTCCTGCCCACCTAGCAGTTCGAAAGCACATCAAAGTGCAAGTAGATAAATAGGGACCGCTCCGGCAGGAAGGTAAACGGCGTTTCCGTGCGCTGCTCTGGTTCTCCAGAAGCAGCTTTGTCATGCTGGCCACATGACCCGGAAGCTGTCTGCGGACAAACGCCGGCTCTCTTGGCCTATAGAGCGAGATGAGCGCCGCAACCCCAGAGTCGGACACGACTGGACCTGATGGTCAGGGGCCCCTTTACCTTTACCTTATTGCAATAATAGGACAGGACTTTTCAACATGAACTGATGTAGCACAATTTTCTTGGGATTGTTTTTTTACATGATAGGCAGGTTTGGTAGTAAGTAGTAGTAAACTTTAATACGGTCAAAGACCAGCAAAAATAGGCAGGTTTGTATAATCAGACCTCTCCCCCCTTTTTTTTACCTGCCCAATTCTACACACCCACCCCAGACTTATTGGGCCCTTATCACTTCTGTAGTAAAGAGGCTTTTCTAAAATGGGATTGGGGGGGAGAGATATATCAGTTTATTCTTCATTTTTATTTTTATTTTAAAGATCACCATGTGCTCCAGTGCAAGTGTGGAGAACTGCCATCTTGAAAAAGAAATCCCCTTCATCAGAGTGTGTGCTGCTAGAATTGGAATGGGCTGCTTTTCCTTAGGGCTGGGAGGATGTGGGGATCTATTTCATCAGGATAAGGATTTAGGGGCTATCCACTAAGCCTTTTTAATTAAAATATTACTATATGCTTAAGTACCAGTATACAGTGCTTTCGAACAAGGAATAAAAACTTCATTGGAGTAGCAACAGCCATGGATATAATGGCAGGGGGAAAGGGATGGGTAGTAGGGCGTGTCATTTAAGACTTTTTTTTGCGAATTTGCTCAATGAAGGGTTCTAAAAATATGTTATTGCACATGAGGAATCCAAATCTGCAATTATTTTTATGATTGGTTGATGTTTAGCTTGGTAAATCGAGATCTGTTTGAAATACACTAAAAAAAGAAGAAGCCAAAAACTCGCATTTTGAAGCAAAGTTAAAGTTTTATAATCATTTTATACAAGCGAAAATATAAAGAAATTTTGTTTCCAGCTGTAACAACATATCATTACTTTATCTTATAACGTCCTATTATAGTAAAAAAAGAATAATAAATGAACAACTTCAAGGGCTGGTGTCACATGATCATGTATCTGCTGAGGGCCCACATCTGAGCAGGAGAGCCACTGACATGCTCTTCAAAATAAGTGTACACTGTTAAAATTTGATTCCTGTAGAATCTAAAGGCCTGCTCTTGATTCTCACAAAGATGGTGTCAGACTTAGAGAAACCATATTCCATGCAGGTCAAGACTTCTGTTCATTTAATGGTTCTGAAGCAGGAGAATATATAGTATTTCCATCCTTCCATCACTGTGATAGAAGGGTTACCAATGCTTATTATCCATGCTACTATTGAAGGAACTAAAATCTTGTCTTTCTTAAAATGTGGCAATCCTTCTCTTAAGATTGGGTGCCTGCCCAACAGCCTGAATCCCACACTATCAGAATGCTGTTTTTTCACCCCCAATTTATCCAAAAAGGAAAGACCGTCACTCGACTGAACTTTGGTAGCTCTACTTTACAGTGTATTTTTAACACCTCCAAGTAGTTTATCCAGTCCTCTGCATAGACTTCATTATCATCATAGCTATTCTTCAAAGAAAACATGCTTTTCTCCTTCATGGGAATAAAATTCTGTTTGCAAAGGGTGGGAGTGAGCAACAAAGGGACACAATTCTTTGCTGAATATAGTGTGTGTGTAGATAGAGATCTAGATCTAGATCTAGATATAGATAGATAGTATAGTATAATAAAATGGTGTTGGTGGGTGAGGATCCCAGCTCCTTTGATGATCACACAATTGTTCTGGTACCAGAGATGCTCTGTAACATATTCAAGCAAGACCCCAGCCCCTAGTCTCCAATGTAACACAGAAGACAATTGCTAGGGCTGGTTAGATATCCTCATGCCACCCCATTCTGTCTATCTCGGATAGACGATAAATCTACTTGTCAGAGCATTTCGGCTTTGAAATCTCAACGACCTAAGTGGGTGGACTGGTGGTATAAAGCAAAAAAGATATCATATACTGTTGTATAAAATTAATATTAATATTACAGATAACTACAATACATATATAAGAGAACTACAATACACTGGTACCCCACAAGGCAAATGCCTCGTGCAATGAAAAACTCACAAGATGAAAGCTTTTTGCATTGCGCGAGGCGCCTCGCAAGATGAAGTTTCCTATGACCGCGCTTCACAAGATGAATAGGAACGCATTAACTAAATGGGTAGACCGGGTAAACCAGGAAAAAATTAAACCATGCTTCACAAGATGAATTTTTTGCTATACAAAGCAACTCACAGAACAAATTATTTTCATCTTGCAAGGTACCACTGTATCTTGTAATCAATTTTAGGCACTTATCAACATCTGTTTTCATGAAAATTGGGGAATAACCTATATGTTTAAATGACAGAATTTTTTAAAAAAATGTTAAAAAGTAGGAACTTTTCACATAGATATTTACCAAGCAAGACCTCAATATTTACAAGTAACCAAAATAGATTTCAAATTACCTAATCATACCACAACTTTTTAACACCCCTCAAATCAGGATTTTTAAAGATGTAAAATTCAACACGACCTAATGGGTAGGTGGTGTACACTTTGTGTAGTTGTTCAGTAATGAGGTTTCCACAGTTCTACCAAGACATTTGCCATACAGTGGTACCTCGCAAGATGAATTTAATTCGTTCCAGGAGTCAATTCGTCCTATGAAAAATTCGTCTTGTGAGTTGCGGTTTCCCATAGGAATGCATTGAAACTTAATTCAATGGGTTCCTATGGGCTCTGGAGGACTGGCGGCGGCGGCGCTTGCTCGCTTGGCTCGGGGAAGGCAGGCAGGCAGGCGGCAACAGCCCCGGCAAGCAGCGCCCGCTGCGCTTCGGCTCCGGGGCTGCTGCCACCTGCCTGTCTGCCTTCCCCGAGCCAAGAGAGCAAGTGTTGCTGCCGCTGCCAGTCCCCCGAGCCAAGTGCTGCACCCGCTGTGCTTCGGCTCGGGGGACTGGCAGCGGCACCTCCCAAGGGGGAGGCAAACGACAAAAAAACCCCGCTGCAGACTGCCTTCTGCTTGGGGTCTGGCTTGACGACAGCGGCAAGAAGGGGAGGACCCCTTCTTGCCGCTATCGCCACCAGACCCCAGCCAAAGGCAGTTAGCAGCGGGGGTTTCGCTTCCCTCGGCAGCTGCCGCCTGGCTTCAGACGGCAGCTGCCGAGGGAAGCAGCTGTGTGCCAGGCTGCTGCGGGAGAAGCAGAGGAGCTGCTTCTCCCGCCGCTGCCTGGCACAAAGCCGGCTTGCCTCGGCAGCCGCCGCCTGAAGCCAGACAGCGGCTGCCGAGGCAAGCTGCTGTGTGCCAGGCGGCGCGGGAGAAGCGGCTCCTCTGCTTCTCCCACTGCCGCCTGGCACAAAGCCGACATCGGACGGGGCTTCAGAGAGGCGCAGCGCTTCTCCGAAGCCCCGTCTGATGCTCCCTGGTGTCCGTGGCGTGGTGGTGGGAGGAGTAGTGGGGGAACGGATCAGTTCCTCCACTTCTCCCCCCCCTTCTTCCCGCGCTACAGCCCATTGTGTTCCGCTGGTCTCTGCCGGTTGCCCCTCACTGGCAGAGACCAGCGGAACACAAAGGGGAACGAACTGCAGCGCCGGAAGCAGGCAAAGGAAGATCAGCTGAGAAGCGCTGACGGCTGTCAGCGCTTCTCAGCTGATCTTCCTTTGCCTTCTTCCGGTGCTGCAGCTCGTTCCCCTTTGCTAGACGAATGCCCCTTTAGGTTTTGCAATCGGAGGTTTTTATGGCCACACTTCGCAAGACGAAGCGGTGGCCATAAAAAAAACTCATCGTCTTGCGAGGCAACCTCTGATCGCAAAACCTATTCGTATAGTGGAAAATTAGTCTTACAGGGCATTCGTCTAGTGAGGCACCACTGTAATACGTTATTCTTTTGGATACCCTTACCAGAAATGGTGTAGTTCTCTCAGAGGCTGCCATTCAAACTAACTCTGGTCTTCTGCAGAACAGCAATGTCAGTGTTTAGTGTTTTCAGCTCATGGTCAATGATGGCCATCTTCCATGAGTCATTGACCTGCAGCAGATCGGTGGACAAGCTAGGACATATGGTCCTGATGCTCCAGCTTGCTAGGCGCAAGAGGGTTTATTTCTTTTCTTTTTTGCCTGGTGCAACTCTATTCTTATTCTTATAGTGACAGCCTAATTCACAGTATAGTTAAGACTGCAGCACTTAGAATTAAGCAGAGATGACACTGGTAGTCTAAATTGGCTTAAGCCCTTCATTTTAACTGAGTTGTGGATCAAGCTGTATGTATCCATAGCAGCTGGATTAAATTTGTGGGTTTGATGAGCTGCTGTCACCTCCTGTCACATTTGCAGTCACTTTTGGCCTTTTACTCTTGGGCTGAACATCCATTACTTATGAATCAAGCATATCTTTCACAGTATCTATGTTGCTGCTGACTGTTAATATTGTACATTCGGAAGGGGAACTGGCTGTGCATATGTAAAGCCATGGGAACTTAAAATGGATGATTCCTGCTTTGTGAGTACCTCTTACCGAGGGGTAGGCAACATAAGGCCCGTGGCATTTGTAACCTGAGGTGTTTGTAACTCTAGGTACCACTGTACTTGCATTTGTACAGTTGTTACACTTGCAACCTGCCCCATCCTTCAAGGAGCTCAGAGCAGTCTCTTATGTTGCCACAGCTGATGCAGAAGTAGCCCTCTGGGTGTATGTATTCCAGCCTCTTCTTTCTCTTCTCCCTACACCAAGTCTTGTAATGTCCTTATACTTCTGGCCCTAGTTAACAGCAAGTCCCTGTTTGCCTTTGCCTTGATCATGGACAGTGGGATCCATATGCATAGAGCAGAGGGAGCTGGCAGTCCTGCAGCCTAATCCATTAAGGGTTGGGAACATTACACCTTCATTGTACCAGTAAGACATGCCAGGTTTGCTTCATAGTGTCAGTGCATCAGGTCCCAGACAAATGTACCAATGCTTGTATGCAGCTAGACTTGCAAAATTTGTTTGCTCCATCTGCTTCTTCTCCTGCATCCTAGATACTAGCAAACCAAATGGTAAACTTTCCTTGACATTTAAACATTCTGCTGGGAAAATGGGTTTAAAAATCTTGGGTCTCCATGCATGCTAGGTATTCGTTGAATTGATACCAATGTGTTTTATGTGAAGACCGAAATGAAAGAGATGCCACATTGGATAAAACAAATGTGGGTGCATCTATTGTGCTGGAATGAACAGGCAGGTGAAAATACCTAAAAATCAAGCATTATATTTAAATTGTTACTCAAGTGATTCATTTTCACCTAACAATATAGGTGCTTATACAAAGGACTCCCTACTTCTCCTGTACCCCGTAGCAAACAATGATTGAGTCATATGTAAATTGTTGCTCAAGTGCAACTTTCTGCAGGAGAGCTATATGCTGATGGAGGCTTCTGCTGGACACCTTTATAACACATCATAACTCATAAGGTATCAGAAGTGTCAGAAAGACTCCATGCTTCACCTGCATGTGTGTACTCACTTTACTTCAGAGCAGTACCTAAGAAACAGTATTTGACATTTTAATAATATAGCAGCCATTACCATGCAACTGCTTACCCACAAGCATGCAATGAGAAGAATGTGAGCCATTTTGCATTTTTATTAATGTGGTCCAGAAATGAAAGCACTGAAGTACCTCAGAGGGATAAGAGTTTAGGTTCATTTTTCATCTGTTATTTATCTAGAATTCTAGATAATTTATGTCATAATTTTTTTCTTTATCTCTAAGATCTGCACTAAAAACTTTAACTACAGCATTCTGTATCTGTTTAGGGTCCGGTATAGGAGCATTAGGATTGTGCTACATTCTAGAAAACTTGATAGTCTCCATAAATAAGCATCAGCTGATGTCCAAAGAACAGCACTGCTTTGGCTTGCTTGAGGAGGCCTTATTCTTTTATTTCTTGAATAGCAACATATTTTCTCCCAAACTTGCTTTGGAAATGCATGGGTGTTTCAAAAGCAATTTCTATTATGGTCTGGGCAGCAGTCAAGAATTGCTGTTTGAAGAAGAAATAGCATTAAAAAAAAATATCACTGGGTGCATTCAATGACTTTTAGGCAAAGCATGGCTCAGAATCTAGCCATGACTTATTTTAGCATCTAATTCATCCTTCCCCAATCTGATGCTCTCTCTATGCTGGCTGGAGAGTTGTATTCCAAAACATCTGGAGGGCACCAGGTTGTGGAAGTCTGATCTAATCTTTCACTCTGAGGGTAAGAGATGGTGGAACTAGCAATTTTGTTTTGAACAGGACTGGTGGGGAGAAGATGATGAGAACACAAAACTGGTTGTGAATGAGATTTAATAACATGCTGCCTTGTTCTGATTCATGTTTTTACCCTCTGGGATTGAGAGAGACCATTTTTAAACTTCACTTAAATACTTAGGGCTATATTGGAGGGTGGAGAAATTCTCTTGCAAAGCCATAGAGTGGTGCCAATTAATTTAATTGCAGGTTGAGATAGAGGCTTGAAGGAGGCTACAGCCTCTTAGCTTTAGAAATAGAACTTCAGCTATTCCAAGTGTAGCTCAAATCATACCATGTAGCCTGCTTTTGAAAAGTAGAATGGCTGCAGAGGGACTTCAAGGGAATCTGCAGCAAATCAAGGCAATCTGCATTAGAATAAATTTCATTTCTACTGAATAGGCTCCCCTAGGAAAAGCTGTGTTATGTCCTCTAAATGATGGTCATCACAATGTAACACAGATGGAGCAGCATTGTGGTTATTAAAACTAAAAGGATGGCTGAAAATTGAGTTTCTAGGCAAGTAACACCAAAGGGAGTTGGTCAACTTGTGTTTTTGTTTATCTGAAGGGCATATTTTGAAATTAACATTCCAGAGCAGTGTCTTTCCTTAAAGCTTTAAAATCTATTTAACACACCCTCAATTCTTTGGAGCTTTGTATCTGTGAAATTATTTTCCAGCCATAACAACCAGTTTTGTTTGTTCCCTATTGACTGTGATTTGCAGTCATGGAATCTCAAGTCTGTGAATTCTTCAGGGGTTTGCATAATTCTTATTTAGATTAGTGCCTAAAGGCAGAACTAGACTTCAGGCAGCAGTGGTGTGGGACACCTGATTCATGCCAAATGGTTGCAAAGCAGTGGAGCAGATGGGACGCAGTTTCAAGGGGTGAGGAGGAGTAGAGAGAGGAGAGGACAATAACCCTGTCATTAGAAGCAGTGAGATCTACTAAGGAAGCTATGCTCCATGTTCCATTCTTTTCTGATGTTAAAATAATATTTACTATGTTTAGGCCCTTTTCAATTATGGCTCCACAACTTTGCAATGCCATTTTACCGGAGGTCCATCTTGTATTCCTCTCTTGCTGTTCGTTGAAAGCAAACCAACCTGGAATATAGGATTTGATATTGAGCAAAATAAGTCATTGGTAAAAACAGTTTATAAACTGTTGGTATTGATAAACCCGCACAAATCATTCAGGCAAGTGGTGTATCCTTGTGCACAATATAATGACTGAGGAGTAGAATCATAGAATCATAGAATCATGATTCTATGAGGAGTAGGTGTCATAATATAATAGAAGAGGAACTGTGACCTTAAGGAAGACCATTTTCTAGCCTTGTAGTAAATAGTGTCAGCCATAGTCAAAATTCAGTCAGATGCAGCCATGTTCCTGCAACTGCAAGCAAGAATTTGGGTGGGAGGTAGAGAGGCATAGTAATTTTCATTCCTTTGCATGATGGAGCCAACAAATTGCTTGATTCAAATTTGGATAGAGCCACCATGGGTGATGTTTTTAATAAACTGCAAGCATTTGTCACCTTGTACCTTTAGCTGCAACAGAAATAAGACATTGCTCATCACATTATGACATTACACAATAATGCATTGAGCTGTTCTGTGTGCTGGGCTATGCACACTGTGACAGCTTTGCAGATAAAACTGCTCAGATAACTCAACTTTAGGCACATCTTCTATAATGAAGCATCTAGATCCTCCTTGTGTGCAATTTTCTTGAATGAATCTCATTTATGTACTCCTGAGGTTGGAGACAGAAGTGCTTGGATTTCTGTCCAGCCTGCCCAATGTTATCCTGTCAAGATAGGCAATTGCATTGTACTCTATAAATATTTCCAGCTGAAATGCTCTGACTGCCTCTGATAACTCTTCATAGCTTAATGGCCCTATAAATATATGCTGAGTCTTTCTGCTTTGTGTTTCCCAGTCTTGCCATCACTTTAATGAGCCCCCCAAATGAACTGAAGCACATTCTCAATGAACTGTTTAGTTGAGATGAAAACTGATTTTTATAACGAGCCAGTGGGAAGGTAGCTTTTCTGCTTTGGGGTTGCAGACCTCTTATTGCAGTGCTCATACCCCTGAAATTTGTAGAGCCATCCTTCTAAGTAGTTAATAGCAAAATACCATAATTGTAGCTAATTCAGGGGAAATATTTATACTTTATAAATAAACATTTTAGTACATCTTGCATAATTGCTGCGTTTTGTGCTTTTTAGGCCATGAATATAGTCGTTCCCTTCATGTTTAAATATGCAGTAGACAACCTCAACCAGATGTCTGGAAATGTTCTGAACCTGAATGATGCACCAAATACTGTGGCAACCATGGCAACAGCTGTTCTGATTGGATGTAAGTGTGATGCTTTAATCTGTTGACAGGTGCTGACTTTCTTTGGGAAGGTTTTGGAACATTAACGAACGTGACCTTTTCATTGCTAACTCTGCTAAGCATCTGGAAGTTTTTCCCTACTTTGTTCACAACCAGTTCCTGTAACTTGTTACTTACTTATTTATTTATTTAATACCAGTTCAATACTAAAACAATGATTATAGCAGTAATCTACCATAATAGCAATTCATTCTTTGGGCTTGTTAAAGTCTGCAAATGAAGTATGGATTTTAAAACGATTGAACTTTTGATCTAGTAAGTAACACTGGCAAATATGTGAAATAAAATGTTCCATCTATTAAGGACTTATTGAGGAGCAGCAATATATGCATCTTAATGGTTTTTTTGTTTAAACCAGATGGCATCTCACGAGCTGGGTCTGCTTTATTTAATGAGGCTAGAAATGCTGTATTTGGAAAAGTAGCCCAAAACTCCATCCGAAGGATAGCAAAGAATGTATTCCTCCACCTGCACAACCTGGACTTGAGTTTCCACCTGAGCCGGCAGACTGGAGCATTATCGAAAGCCATTGACAGAGGAACAAGAGGCATCAGCTTTGTGCTCAGTGCCATAGTATTCAATTTGGGTCCCACCTTGTTCGAGGTGGCACTCGTTAGTGGAATTTTGGTATGTATTACTTACCAGAAGCAACAGTAATTGTCATTTTTATTGATGTACATACAGTGATGCTCTATTATAACAGCAACTTTGTTGATCATTTGAATGTGATAAGCACTAAATAGGCAAGCATTGGGTATTGAGATAGTTAGGCATAATTTGGGAAAGACAGTCCTGTTGGCCAAATTGGAACCTCAGTCAGGACAAAGCTGGGGCACCTCCTGATGTACAGTCTTTGTGTAGAGGACCAGGCCAAAGTTTCTCATGCAAAACGACTCTCTTTCAGATGGCCACACTTTTACCTGAATAGCTCTAGAGGTTTTTCTGCTATATATCAGACCTGGAACATAAAGACAGTAGATGAGAAAGTACACAGTGCATTCCCTAGAAATCAGGTGTAATATAATGAACCAACAATTTCATTCACAGAGTTGTAGAGTTGGAAGGGACCCTGAGGGTCATCTAGTCCACTCCCCTGCAATGCAGGAATCTCAACTAGATCACACATAACAGGTGGCCATCTAGCCTCTGCTTAAAAACCTTCAGGGAAGGAAAGTCCACCCTCTCATAGGAGTCTGTTCCAACATGTTCCTACAAAGCACATGAATCTGAAACAGCTTTTCCATTGAGTTCAGTTGACAGCTTAGGTGTGTCCCTTCACACATCCATATCATTGACGCAAAAAATCTGAATAGAGCAGCTCATGTGCAAAGTGAATCTGTGTGTATTGGAGTACATGCAGGGCTGCTGAAATGACCATAAGTTTGTACTATGCACATCTGGACCTTTCAACAGCCTCAATCAAATGTAGTTCAGCACATTGTCTGCCCCAGCCTAATGCCTGGTGCCCTCCATATCTTTTGGCTTACATCTCCTATCAGCCCAAGCATCATATAGCTATGTTCACTGGAAGTATACAGGGAGTTGTGGTCCCGAACAGCTAGAGGGCACCAGAATGGGGAAGAGTGTTGTATTAAGGAGATGGATTACCCATATCACTGTTTTTCTTTCAGTCCTCCTACTGTGCTTCTGGTTTATCTTTACAGAATCATTTCCCTTTTACTTCATGGCATGTCTTGTCAAAACAGATTTGTCTCTGTCAGCATTGTAACCAAAATAATAGAAAACCATTACTGACATTTTCCCTTCTTTCTCTTTCCTTGTTCAGTATTATAAATGTGGCGCAGAGTTTGCACTAGTAACCTTGGGGACATTAGGAGCATACGCAGTATTCACAATAGGAGTTACACAATGGAGGTAAGGCATTTTCCCTAACTGGTTAGGATTAGCTGGTTTATAGAGCTGTGGTGAGAACAAATCTATATGCAAACCTTTTGTCTTGCAGAACTAAATTTAGGATAGAAATGAATAAAGCAGATAATGATGCAGGTAACGCTGCAATTGACTCGCTGCTGAATTATGAAACTGTGAAGGTGAGCCATTAACATTTTTAACTTTTCATATTGTTATTAAGTAGGATAGACTTTATTATCCATTTATATACAGTGGTGCCTCGCTAGACGAAATTAATTCGTTCCACGGGTCAATTCGTGTAACGAATTTTTCGTCTAGCGAGTCCCAGTTTCCCATAGGAATGCATTGAAACTTAATCAATACGTACCTATAGGCTCTGGGGGACTGGCAGCGGCATGCAACGGGGCTTCGGAGAAGGTCCGAAGCCAAGAGGAAGGGAGGCAGGCGAGAGGCGGCAGGAGAAGGTCTTCCGCCGCCGCCACCTCTCGCCCCGCACCCCCGGCACGGAGCACAACTTCTGAGACCTCCGAAGTTGCGTTCCGTGTTGGGGGAGGCAGGCGAGAGGCGGCAGTGGGAGAAGGTCTTCCCCCGCCGCCTCCTCTCGCCCCGCACCTCAGGCACGGAGCGCAACTTCGGAGACCTCAGGGGAGGCAGGCGAGAGGCGGCGGCGGGGGACGGAGCCGAATCGCAGCGGGCGCTGCTTGCCCCTGCCTGTCTTCCCCGAGCCAAGGGGAAGACAGGCAGGGTCAGCCGCCGCACCGCCGCATTTCGGCTCCATCCTCCCTAGCAAAGGAAGATTAGCTGTCAGCTTCCCGCGCTGACAGCTGATATTCCTTTGCCACTTTCTATGCCTCGCGCAACGCAAAACTCTTCTAGCGAGTTTTTCGTTGTGTGAGGCATTCGTAAAGCGAGGCACCACTGTATCTTGATTTTACTCAAAAGGAACTTGTATCTGCTTCCTTCTATTAATAATGACTTGCAAAATTAACCCCAGCTTATGTAGTTCTCCAGAATTTTCATATATTTTGTCTTTGAGTATTCTCTACCTTTATGCTGTAATCTTCAAGCAAAATGACATTTTTGTGGAGAAATGTAGTTTTATACACCTGTTGGTTATCTGGGTTTGCTTACCATTTTTCAGTTACATAAAAAAAGATTATCCTGCGTATTTGGCCTTGTCCCTCTTGATTTGCTTTTCAAAACACGCTTTTTCCATGGTATATGTGGTGTAGTTGTGAGAGAGTCAAACGTAGGACCAGGTTCAAATCTCCACTTAGGCATGAAGCTCACTGAGTAGCACTGGGCAGTTGCTGTCCCACAGCCTAATCTTGCCTCTTAGGATTGTTGTGGCAATAATATTATGGTAGGTTGGGGGAGGATCCCTTGAGGAGGAAAGGGGATAATATTGTGAATAGTATTAGAATAAATTTAAAATGTCATGGGTGCAGGGCAGTAGCAGCTGTAACTGAGTAGCTGTCGGCCACCAAGAACAGGAGACAGGCAGGCATGACATTTGATGCGTCCAGAGCTGGAAGGTAAGCAGCAGTAAACTGCTTTATAGAGTGTTTAGCTAGTTATGTACTAAAACGCCCTCCCCCAACCCGGTACCCCCTGTCAACACTTTGGATTACAACTCCTGTCAACTCCAGCTAGCCCGGCTGTATGGACAGAGACAGATGGGAGCTGTAGTCCAAAGCAATCTCAAGAACACCAGATTGGGGAGGGCTATATTAAAGAATAATTTATGAAGTACAATCCTAAGAATGCTGAGACTCCTTACATTGTCCTCCCCCCTACTTACTAGTATTTCAATAATGAAAAGTATGAAGCTCAGCGATATGATGGGTATTTGAAGACCTATGAAAATGCCTCACTGAAGACTACCACTACCTTAGCTCTACTGAACTTTGGACAAAGTGCTATATTCAGCATTGGGCTAACAGCCATCATGGTACTGGCTAGCAAAGGAATTGTTGCAGGTACCCTGTTTGTGTCTAAAACTCATGTCTTTTTTATGTTGACTGCATGCTTGGATTTTAATTTTTTTATAAAGTCCTAAATAGAAGCACTAAATTCCTTAATTGCAAGCAAGTGAACTAAAATAATGGATGACCTTTTAAATTTTGCTTTCCTTGCAAACAACATCTGTCTGTCTCTTGAGACAGTTCTTCAAATAGGTTTACTTTAAAGGATTATTTTTTAGCTTTATCACAATCAGACTGGAGAGATTCTTAAAATTCTGGAAAAGAGTCAGTTTGTTGGTTGTGGAAATCTTGTGGCAGAATCACCCAGATAGCACCTAGCATTCAGTACCACAAAGTAGTTTTTAAGAATTATCCACTTCTTCGTCATGGGTGGAAATCAGCTGACAAGTCCTAAGCAAAGACAATACGGTAGGATTACATTTAACATGTGCATTTAACTTGTGCAGTTTCAGTCATATGCTGTTGAAGGCAGACTACTTAAAATTGTGCAGGTTAAATTCCAGCAGAGTGGAAAACTTTAAAGCTCTTTTTATGCCAGGTTCACTTGGGGTTACACCTGCTTTGGGAGGCTCTTGCGATATCTTGCCTGGCAATCTGAGTTCCTGCAAGATCTCGCACAAGCATCCCTGGGCTTCCAGAGCTGATGTCATATGCAGGCCTTGCCCTCCAAGCAAGGCAGAGAACTTAATAACCATTTAGATTAGAAAGTAACTTGCACTCATACCTTAAAGGTAGAGGATTAATTAACTGGATAAATTATAACTTGTTTTGAAGTTGCTGCAGCTTGTGTTGAAGAGCAGAACTAAATGACTAAAAAGTGTGGTAGATGTTTGGCAAGCAAACATACTCTAATCCCACTTCTTTCTTTCTTTTTAATTAAGGTAACTTAACAGTTGGAGATCTGGTCATGGTGAATGGACTGTTGTTCCAACTTTCTTTGCCCCTTAACTTTCTGGGAACGGTGTACAGAGAGACGAGGCAAGCGCTAATAGACATGAATGTCTTGTTCACACTGCTTAACGTAGACTCAAAAATTAAAGTGAGTATTGTGCAGCAATAAAACTGTTAGCCCTTTATGCAAAGCTAAGCAAGGTCTGGTATGATTTCACACAGGACGGGGGATTACATGTTGGGATTCCTGCATTGCAGGGGTTGGACTAACTGACCCTCAGGGGTCCCTTCCAACTCTACAATTCTATGATTCTGTGATTCTACCCATAAAATGCTGCTTAAAACCTTTGCCAAATATAATAGAATGAATGCAGTCACCTTGTGGGATTATTTTTGCTTCGTCTGATTGCTATTTTTCTTCTGAAAAAGGAATGCTACATGTGAGGAACTTGCATTTGTTCTTTTGGAAGAATGTTTAGTGGAGAAGCTTTATTTGAACCTGTGTCTCTGAAAGAGCTTTTACCCCCCCCCCATATATAGTTTGTCATTGTCATACCTTGTGTGCATGCCAGGCATTGAAGTATTATTTTATCACCTTAATTAATGATGCAGAATTTATTGTGCAGAACGCTGCCTAGAAGACAGACTATTATATCAGAAATTCTTGAGCTTTATAGAAAAAATAGGGGGGGGTAGAAGACACTCTTACCTGTGTGACTGAAATGGCTAGGTTCCCCCCCCCCTCCCGGGAGACAACAGTGGCTGTAGCTTGCACTGAATTAGATCCATTGTTTAGCTTGCTAAGCTCTTTGAAATACCTTCTGGGCAGTGTGTAAAGCAGCGCTTTTCTTTCAATAGGATAAAGAGCTGGCTCCACCCCTGCAGATCACACCACAGACTGCTACCATCGCCTTTGATAACGTGCACTTTGAGTACCTTGAGGGGCAGAAAGTCCTCAGTGGCGTGTCTTTTGAAGTCCCTGCAGGAAGAAAAGTGGCCATTGTAGGAGGCAGTGGGTCAGGGTGGGTAAACAGATGTGCAAAATTCTGCATCATTGATTTATTTATTTATTGTTTTAAAATCGTGATAAAGATATACCAAGCAAGTAACCAAGTTCTAACTTTGTTTCTCGTTTGTTTTTTTAAAGGAAGAGCACAATAGTAAGATTATTGTTTCGCTTCTTTGAACCTCAGAAGGGGGAGATTTACATTTCTGGCCAGAACATACGAAACATCAGTTTGGACAGCCTGAGAAAATCCATAGGAGTTGTACCTCAGGTATTGTGCTTCTTCTCTTTTGGAACCCATAATTCCCTACAAACATTCCCTACAAAGTAGCCACTGCTACTGCAGTGTTGATTTGAAAACAGGAGCAAAGAAGCATCTCAGGATGACAGTCCAGGGCACAAAGGAAGAACAACCATAAAGAGTTTCACTGAACATGGGCAATAATTACAGTTTTCTCAGTCTTTATTTAGATTTACAAACTGCTCTTCAAACACATTTTCAGGCTGTCATACCATAAAATATTGCAACATAATGAAGTAGCCAGTAGACTGAAAATAAACTGTAACAGCTTCTCTGCAAAAGCGGCATCCAAATAGCAAATCTGTAAGAGTTAAAGCAAAATAAAAAGGTCTTTATTTAGCAGAGTGGTCTTCCAGCAAGCCTCTGTGGGGAGAGAATTCCAAAGCCAGGGGACCACCTAGTAGCCACCTCAGATGGTGGGGGAAGCCAAAGGGCCTCTGATGAATAGAGGAATACATGCAGGCCCATGTGGAGACATAAGGCCTTCCAGCTTTTACTGATTACTACTTTTAAAAAACGTATTACGTATATTTATTACAAAAACACTAAAAATACCAGTGATGCGGAAAATAAGAATATTTGGTAGACAGAAAATAGAAATTGTGTCCAGCTCTTGTCTTCACTTTTCTAGTATGTTTTGTCCATTTCAAGAATCTTAAATGAAGTTTTTGAGTGAGTTCTTTTTATTCCACCATTCCACACAATGCTGCCCAAGGCAAATTAGATAAAGCACAAAATAAAATAATTCTATAAATTACATAATAGTATATAGAAGAAGAACAAGCAAGAAAGCAGGGTCATAAAACACATCAAAAAGAAGCAACAGGAGATAAAAGAGCTAACCACCATCATAGAGGAGGCCTAAATGGACTTCTCCAAAAAAGAGAGTTGCAGAGCCCATCAGTAAAAGCCTCCTTGGAAGTACCTCTGTTCTCTGTGGTTAGGTACTTAACAGAATCTGGGTCTCTCCACTGGAGACTCACGTCTTCTTTTGAGACATGTTTGCTAGTTTCTTGCATATGTTTTTCAGGTATCATCATAGATCAAATTTATTTGACATGTTGCTGTTTTTAGTTTGTATTTTTGCCCTTATGCATCTTACCATCCATTTGTTAATGTGATTTCATTTCTATGTGATTTTGTATCATACACTGTTGGTTATCTTACCTGCTTTCATTTAAGCAGCATAAAGGTAGAATTCAAATATTGTAAATAAAGTGAAAAAATGCCAAGTTTTCATGGTTTAGGAAGCTCTGATAATTTAGTAGTATCAGAATGTGAATGAAGCTATTTCAGCTAGCCCCATGAGCTTTCAGTGCTGCATCTTAAGTTATATAATCATTCTGATTTCTGCCAAAACAACAGAAATTATCTATTCGCTCTTGTCTCACACACACCCCTTTTGCTTTCCTGGAGGAGAATTATCCTTGCAGCATCTTTAACCCCTCATTAAAATGTCACTGGAAATGCTGTTGCCTGAAGGGGCTTAGTGAAAGATTCCAGACAATTCACTATTGGCATTTCAGAAAACCCTCTGACTTGTCAATTGGCATTTCATGTTTTCAGAGGTGTTGTTCTGCTTGCATGTGTCCTAGGATTCTGTTCTCTTCCATAACACCATATTCTACAACCTCTTGTATGGCAACATGAATGCCTCTGCAGAAGAAGTCTATGCCGTTGCAAAGCTGGCAGGAATCCATAATGCTATTCTCAGAATGCCCAATGGGTACAGCACACAAGTGGGAGAGCGAGGTCTGAAGCTGTCAGGTAGGTTGACAAATGTGCAACTTTTCTCCATGTTTCCAGTCTTTCTGCTGGCCTCAGGCTTGTTGCAGAGTCTGTAGCTCCCCCCAGCTTTTGGTAAGCTGACTTGCTGTGCAGTAAGGTAAATGCCGAGTTTATTATTAAACGGTAGTCCAGCTGCCTTGAAATTCCAGCGCTGACCATGAAGCCAATTAGAAGCTGGTGGTATAGAGAGCAGAGAGCTACCATTATTCTTCATTCCTCCCCACTCCCAAAATGTAATGTGGCCAATAATGCAGCTGTGTTCAACAAAATATTTAACTAGAATTTAGATGATTCATGGCTGCTCTGTGGAATGAAAAATGTATGCTTTTTAGTCTTAGGCAAGTATAAAGATATTTCATAGTACATCTGATCTGAGTAAAAAGGATTGGCTGTAAATGTGCAACTTCTCTATAATAAATACAGTACTAGCCTATGTTAGGAGGTCATGTTGAAAATGAAGTAATTAAAGACTGGAATTATTTTATGGTCCTAGTAATGTGCTGTTTGGCTGTGTGTAAATGTGAGGATTTAATGTCAGAATTGGGCTTAAGGGGAATGATGATAAATGGTGCTGGGTTGGGAGCCCATTATCCCTATCCTCTGCCCCTTAGCACTGGCCTTTTACAGTATATTCCTGCATATAAGACTACTTTTTAACCCAGGAAAATCTTCTCAAAAGTCGGGGGTTGTCTTATACGCCCAGTCGTCTTATACACCGGAATATACGGTAGCTTTTTTGTGAATTTCTTGGATATCAGACATGTTGTTTTCATGTTAAAGAAAACAGTGACTATTTGTCTTGTGGGATAATATCTCTAGGATTCTTTGGCATTAAACCCTAAAAATACATTGTTAAGGAGGGAAGCATTCTGTTGTAAGTAGATATTATGCAATACTGGTAGAATTGCTTTTATTTGCACCACTCTGCTTGGTTTGTCGTTGTTGTTTTTTCATAGATTGGTGGGCAGAAGGAGGCTAGAGTGCTTAGTTTTTATTACATATTTGGGGGGGATTTATGACTACATGGCTCTAAAGTGTTTGAGATAGATGAACCTGAAATAAAGGACATTGATCTTTGTACAGTGTGAAATAAATTCTATCCCATGTCAACAGTGTAAATTGTTTTTAATGGTTTTTAATACTGCACAATACATCGTTTTAATATCAATGTTGTGTTTCAATTGCAGTAGTAGTAATAATAGTAATAATAGCCCTATTCAGATGCTGAGCCCAATGTAATGGAAACTGTGGGGTTTCTCAGGCTTCTAAGAAACAGATTCCATCTTCCACAGCATAGTAGTGGCCGCAGGAGATTTGCTTCTCTAACTGGAGGAAGCTAATGCTGCATACTTCATATAATTAATATGCAGTATTCCTACAGTAGTCCTGGTGAACATCCTTTCAACATAAAAAGAACAGTGACTTCATTAAAACTCAAAAATTGAATAAGCTAAAAAGGAAACTGGCTCTTTTAAAATCCACTTGTTTTTAAAATATCTGCAAGTATTTGCTTGCTTAAGTAATGAATCTGTTTGTAGTACAGTGGTACCCCTGGTTATGAACGTAATTCATTCCGGAGGTCCGTTCTTAACCTGAAACTATTCTTAACCTGAGGTGCCACTTTAGCTAATGGGGCCTCCTGCTGCCACCACTGCACAATTTCTGTTCTCATCCTGGGGCAAAGTTCTTAACCCGAGGTACTACTTCCGGGTTACCCGAAGTGATTGTAACTCAAAGTGTTTGTAACCTGAGGTACCACTGTAGAAACAGGACGATGTCCTTCAGTTTGTTAAACCTCCTTGGGAAACATGAGTAGGGCCCACAAATTTAAAGACATAGCAGTGGAAAGTCCACAAACACAGCTGCATGTAATTACATGATTCCTGCGAACTCTAATGTGGAACTAGTGTATTTACTTTACTAGTGTATTACTTTCCATCTGGGAAAGTAATGCCAGTGGAGTGAGTTGATGATATGTGCTCTACAACAAAAAAGCAAAAGTCATCACAACAACTTTATTGTTCAATAAAGTTTTCAACCAGTAGATCCTCTTTGATTTTGCCTCTAGTGCAGGATCTGTGTTCTAAAATACGAGCTTTAACAGGGCAGGTGATGGCACCAATGCATATTAACTGACAAGTGCATTAGATTAAATAAATCACATTTTGGGTGCCACAGTTAGTGAACCCATTCGATTTCAGAATCGTAGAGCTGTTAGGGACAAGATAAGAGGCCATTCCAATAGCTTGGTTGCAGGCTAGACAGCCTCCACACTTAAAAGTGTCCCAATGGTAGATGAGAAATTTTCTGTGGTCTTTTAAAATCATTGTGAACCAGAAAATCTTTTAAATTGTGGGTTCTGCAGAACCATATCAAGGGAGGGAGATCACAACCCACAATATGAGATACAATGCCCCAGTATCTGTTTATGATTTGTCTTACCTCCATCGTCTGTGGGCTAAATTCAAAAGAGCAGGTGATACGTTTTTGTGGTATTTTGCTTTTGAGTACAAGAATGTCCCGTCTGTCACATGCATCTACTTTCACTTGGGCTTTATGAATAATATGCTGGAGATATCCTCTATTTGCCAGGGCAATCTCTAGCTCACGTCCCACTCGTTGTACACGTAGGGGAATTCCTTTTCCTCTGCAAAAATTGGCCCAAAGATAGGTTACGTTTGAGATTGTATGGATGATACAATTTAAAATGTAAAGAAGTGTTATGGTCAAAACACCAATGAGAAGAGTCGTTTAAGACTATCAGACGTCCCCGTTTCCCGGGGACAGTCCCTGGATTTACAAATCAGTCCCCTGACAAAACCCATCTATTTAGTAGGAAGTTGAAAAGTGTCCCCTGATTCATTGAAAAAAATATGGTAACCTTAGCAGTAGTTGATTCATCCAAGATAAAAAGGCAGGATATCTATTGGCATTTTTAAAAATCAAAAAGATATCATCAATCAACCTTAGATAGAAAGCCAGATCTGAAGCAAAAAGATTATTAGGACAGTACACAAAGTGATGCTCAAATTCAGGCATAAATAAATTGGCTATGGAAGGAGCTATGGGACTACCCATGGCAATACCCTTCGCTTGAAGATAGAAGGTATCTGTATCTTAAAAAATTGTTCTCCAAAGCTATGTCTAATAAGTCCATTAAAAAAATGTTTTGGAGGATTTCAAAAGGTATGTTGTTCTAGAGAGTCTGACACAGGTGTAGGCTTCCTCATGAAGTATGGAGGTATATAAAGATTTAAAATCCAGAGTCACCAGGAGAGAATCAGAAGGAATTACCACTGATTCAAATTGTTGAATGAAATCCATGGAGTCCCTAATGTATGACGGAATCTTAGGTATGAGTGGTAACAGAAAACAATTTACAAATTTAGCCAAAGGTTCCAGAATGGAATTACTACCAGAGACAATAGGTCTTCCAGATGGGAGAAATCCCACCTTCTGAATCTTAGTTAAAATGTAGAAACAAGGTATTCTAGGAAATTGGTTAATCAAATAACCACCTTCTGTAGATGTAATGTAATTTAAAGCCAAACCACCCTGCATAACCTGTTTAATAGGTCTGGTGATCCTGTTAGTAGAGTCACATGCAATGGGGGTGTAATATGTGGTGTCAGAAAGTTGTTGCTGTATTTCATATGTGGTATTTAAATATAATGAAAGTAAAGCTTTCTTCATTTACTACTTATGTAATAATGATGAATCTTTCCCTTCATTTCATTATTGTTAGGTTTAAACCTTTAAACAGTGTGCTTAACACCTGATTTATTTGAAAATATGAACCTGTGAAATTATTTTGGACAGAACACAGCCAATAATGACTGCAGTCTTTTGTGTAGTTTTGTATGTTTGGCACTAATTTTATAGGAGTTGCACACTCAGAATGTTGTAGGATTTCAGTCATGAGGATTTGAAGATGGAGTAAGGATGAATTTAATTGTGATCTGAAGCATAGAAACTGCAGTTATAAATTAACAGCTTTGCAATATGATATGGGGAGAGCAATACACAGCAACTGCATTTCCAGGAAAACAGATGTTTAAGGACTGCATTTCATGTTATACCATTGCTGCAGAGAAAAACACCCTTGTTTTATTTTAAAAAACCCAATTTGTAACCATTTGAAATGAGGTACGCAGAATCCTAGTTACACGGAAATCTAGTTACCATTAGCCACAGTTAGCCTTGATGACATAATACTAAACCATAATTAGAGCAATGGGGGGGGGTACAGGGCAGGGATGAAATCCACGAACCTCCTGCACGCTTTTTAGGCAAACACAATGTTTCAATCAGACTACCAAAGTGTCATGAGATTGTCAAATAAGAAACTTTTGCACAATATTCTCAGATGTATGTGTTGGGAATCCAATCTGTTAGCAGTGCATGTATATGCAGCAAAAAGAATGGGTGCCATTTTCATATGGTCAATACAATTTCTTATGCAGAATAACTTTCCATGGAGGCATTGGGTCACATTTGAATTGACCCTTGAGCACAAGAGTTCTATGAACCCATGCTGAGCTCCACATAGTGCTGTCTGGGCAATTATGTGTTAAAGAAATCCTTCTCACATTTTAATTTTTTGTCATGAGAGTGACATGCATAGAATGTGAAATGGACATGGGAGGAGACATGGGGAAATAGGCCATTATGCATTATGTGGTCATTGCATACTCTTTCAAATACAGGCAGTAAAAAATGCAACACACTTCGGACTAGGCTGTTATGAAGGGGGAGAAAAGCAGAATTTTCATCTTGGGTGAATAGTTCAATTTCTGTTTATTGCTCAGCTTCAGCACAGCCACTTAAGGCTCAAAGTGAAATGAGATTATTATCCTCCTAAAGTGGTTTGCTAAAACAAGTCAGTGTTAGTTAGGAGGTCATATCACCAGGAATATGAAAGAATTAAATGGAAGCCTTGTCAAATCTTTGAAATGCAGTACAGGAAGGCAGATGCATATATAGCCATTAATTACTTGCAGTGCCCCTAAAGCCCCAAATGGGTGTATTTTTAAAAATAAAAAATAGCACAACTTGTATCCAAAGTGGCATGGAAAAGTTGGCCTAATGGTAACCTTAGTGAATTGGGGGAAAAATGCACCCTGGATACATCTGGTTCCTCTATAGCCAAGTCTTTATGATCCCAGCTTTAACTGGCAACATGTGTGTTGTGCAGGAATAGACTCTAAAATAGATGCTGTTTTTGCTAATATGTGCTCCTCTAAGAGGCAAAATTTCCGCATCACCTGCAGTTGTCAGTCATACTGCATGAGCCCACCTGATACTCAGAAAACCCTGTCTGAATGCAGCCCTAAATAGTAGCTTAGCTATGGAATGACAGTTGATTGTATGTTATGACTTTTCTAGAAGAATGTCTCATTCATTCTGATAAGACTTGCTGTTCCAATGCTGCATTTGTTTTGTTCGTTGTTTGATTATACTTAAACTATAGCCTTCATCTGAGTTGCTTGGAGTCTTTGATAGCTTTGAAGGAGCAAAGGACATTTCACTGGGTGGGTGAAGAAAATGTGCTGGTGTTGGGTTATTCAAGGGTAAAAATAACCCTCAGTGGGTTTGTTTAATCTTTTCAGGTGGAGAAAAGCAGAGAATTGCTATAGCCAGAGCAATCTTGAAGAATCCTCCCATTATCCTCTATGATGAAGCTACTTCATCTTTAGATTCAATTACAGAAGAGGTAAATTAAGCTACAGAACACATTAGTTTTCCTGCTTCATCCTTATACAATCCTGCTTTGCCACTCTACCAAATTCACAAAGGCCAGAAGTTGGGTGCAACCCTTCTTGAGCTGGATGCAGAAATAGTTGGGACCTGTTCTAAATAGGTTCCAGCATAATCTCTTGTATCCTGTGAAGTACCGTACTTGGGATCACCTGTCCTGCTCAGTGTGATATGAAAGGGAAATAGATTGTTGCTACTTAACATTCATAAAAATAGTTCCTGTAAATTCTTGTTGCAAAACCTTTTTGTGGAGCATCCTAACTGAAATACAGGTTGGGTGCACATAGATCTCTGGCCTGGTATCACTTTATATTCAAAAGCAAAGCTGTAAAACATCAAGATGTTGTGACACACATGTCATGACATTACTGTAGCAACTGCATCAGACTTATGAAACTGTTAAATACAGAAATCTCAGCACCAACAATAATTTTCTAAACCAATCATCCTGTCTATAGCAAATACGTAGTTGTTGGTTGCTAAGTGTCTCTGTTCACTTTAGATTACTTGAAGTAAATAACCTGTTGACCTCCACTCATAAGGTTGCCAGCCTGCTGGCAGTCAGTTGAAGCACATGGTCCCTTCTAGTGTGTAGTAAGTTAAAATATATACCTTTCAAGAGTAACCTCATTGGATTCTATTCACAGATTGGAATGTGAATTTCTAGTGAATGTTCTACTTCTTGCCTTTTCATTTTGATATAATTATTGTGAGGTTGTCAAACGAAGCTGAATATTTACACAACACAGCTGCACTTTAAAAGCATCAAGTTAAAAATTCACGTCTTTCCCCGCCAATGTGTGCACCAAGCAATCAGCAAAGTAGCAAAATGTATGTCTTGTGCTGCCCAAGTTCATTTTTAAAGGAACTGCTTTTCTAAAGGAAGCAAAAATGCTCCCCCCCCCCAGGTGCACATTACCCTTATTTAGAAACTAGATTTAGAAGCCCAGCAAAGCCCCTGATGGGGTATCTAGACTGGAAAAACTTTTGTAATAATCAGTATTGGAAGTTTTCAAAGTAGCTAACCCCTGAATCCTTGAACTTTTGTTTCTCAAACTAGTCACCTCTTTCTTATGTAGTAACTTTGGAATTGCTGGTGACCCTTCTTAACAAGTGATTAAATTATTTTCATTTGATGGCTTTCTTAAGATGGTCCCTCTGCCCTGAAAGGCATAAAATGTTCAATGCTTCACATATCTTTAATCTTACAGAACATCTTGAATGCCATGAGGGATGTGGTGAAACACAGAACATCCATTTTTATTGCACACAGATTGTCAACAGTGGTTGATGCAGATGAAATCATTGTCCTGGATCAGGTGAGACCCAACTTCCTGGTAGAAAGTTGCTGTAGTAATCTGGGTGTGAGTCTTTCGAAGGTACACAATTTGTAATCTTCTCTCTGGAATTATGCAATCTTTCTTAAAATCCAGTCATGCTAAAGAATATAGCCCAGCTTTCTTTAAGGTCATTTCACTACAAACACACTCTCCATCAGTTATCAATATCTGAAAGTGTGCGTGCATTTTCACATACACTCAAGGACATAGGAGCAAACTGGTAATATTGCCTACTTAGTTTCACTGGGTGACTTGGTGGTGGTGGAAGAAGCATTGTGTGTTTCATAAACCCTAGTGCATTTGTTCTGTTCTTACTCTGCTGTATTTCTAATGTGCATCTACATGAAAGCGTACCAGGAATGTGACTACTTTTCAAAAGCTTGCAATTGTTTTGCCATTCAATAGAAATTTGACAATAAGATCACATCCCTGTGGACATTTCTTCTGCAGCAAGATACTCTTCACTAAATGAGAAATTTAATACACTAGACCCTGTTGCAAAATCTCTAGGTTTTCCCCCCCCTTGCTTTAAATAAATTGTAACCCACATTTCCACAAAACTATCCAAGGCAACTTGCATCGTATTTGCTAACAGCAGACTCCACTGTCCAAATGCCAGTTCCGTGCACAAGGGGGGGTATCATCAGACTCAAGGGGGACACTGAGGTTTGCAGAAGTAACAAAAATAGATTCAGAAAGAAAACTGAGGTGGGTGAGGGGAAACAGCCTGATGAGGACCAAACATTCTCAGCAGTCACAAATGTTGACTGTTGGAGTTGGGAGACATGATAGACAAAAAATCAGGGTTAGGAGAGGGAAATGGAGTATCCCTGGAAAGCCTCTGGGTGGGGACCCCAAAAGGAGCACTCATTTTGCTTTGGGTCCCACACCCACTTATTTTTTAAAAAAATGCAATGTAAATTCAATAAAATAAAGACCAATTGACTTTAAAAAAAGAGGTGGGGGAAAATCAACAAATTCTGGAGGAAAGTAACAAGATAAAAATGTTTTTTTAAGTGGCTCTTATAGTTTCCGGTTCAACAATGAATTCTTCAGTGTTGCTTATTTTAAACTTCCGTGTTGTTCCTCTTATTAAATATATGAGTTAAGCAGAAGAATTTAGAGAAGAGAACTTCTAAATGCTTCATTTCAAATTTCCAAATGCACTTTTGTTGCTCGTTTTAGAATTACTATCTGGCAGGATAGGGCCTGTTTGAATAATATGTACTGCAAAAGAGTTATGCTAGTCTGCTGTCTCTGCCTGGCACCCAAATATAGGGTGTGTGTGTGTGTGCAGGAAATAAAGTGAAAGAGTGTTTGTTCCTTCACTGGTGGGAATGGCTGCAAGGAAAATCACTTGAAAACCTTAAGCTGTTCATACACAGTTCTCTCCCATGTTCATGTGTCCTCTTTTTTTTTTTTTGGATCCAACAGATTCTGTTTTAGTGGAGTGGCTTTCATTTCTGTGATTTTCCTTGATGAGACAATTAGTAATAGCATCCCAGTTTCTTTTAAAGTGCCTTGCACCACCACCAATCTTTTACAACAGAGTGCTGGGTGTGGGACAGCCATCTTTTCCCATTGTCTCTCTTCTATGTACTTCCGACACCAGTTTTTTTTTTTTAAGTATCTATGGGGATGGATCCAGCAAATTTCAGCCTGGTTAGCTTAATGTTTGTCCTGGGAAAACTGGTAGAAATTGTGGTTAAAAATAAAATAACCAAGCATATAGAAGAACAAGTTGTAATGAAGCAGAGCCAGCAGGGCAAGTCCTGTCTTATGAACCTATCAGATACTTTGAGAGTACCAACAAGCATATAGATAAAGATGATCTGGTTAACAATAATGTACCTGGACTTTCAAAAAGCTTTCAACTGCCAAGGAATAAGAGAAGTCCTCTTGTGGTTCAGAAATTGGTTAAGCTGCAGGAAGCAAAGAGTAGGTATAAATGGACAGTTCTTCAAATGGAGAGGTGTAGAAAGTGCATTAATATTGCAACCTGTGCTTTTTAACTGGTTTATAAACAATCTAGAGTTAAGAGAGAGATTGAAGTGGCCAAGTTTGCTGATACTAAATTATCTAGGATTGTTAAAACCTAAAGAGATTGTGAAGAGCTCCCAAAGGACTTTTGCAGTTCAGTGTAAACAAGTGTAAAGTGATGCATGTCAGGGCCCAAACATCTAAATTTCACACATACGCTCATGGGGCCTGAACTGGCAGTGACTGTCTAGAAATGAGACCTTGGGGTCATAGCAGTTAGCTTGATAAATATGTTGACCCAGGGTGTGGCAGCTGTGGGAAAGGCAAATTCCATGCTAGGGATCATTAGGAAATGAAGAATAAGCTGTCTATAGCACAACTCCTTTATATAAATCTATGGCGCAACCACTTCTGGAATACTGTGTGCAGTTCTGGTTACCTCACTTCAAAAAGGTTATTGTCAAGTTCATAAAGGTTCAAAGAGGAGCAAACAAAATGATCAGGGGTGTGTGGAATGACTGCTATGAGGAAAAGTTGCAGTATTTAGAACTTTTTGGTTTATAGAGAAGACAAGTAAGAGGCAACATTATAGATGAGCTAAGATGTAAGAAGGGCATGGAAGAAAGGAGAAAACAGAGTATACACAAGTAGCCAAGGGTGCTCTTTCCTTATTCAAAATCAGGGTGGCTATATGTGCACTGTTTGTTCCTTCCTGCTCGAGTCTGTTTTGATCACCAACTTCATGTTGTTGTTTAAAAAAAACAGGGTAAAGTTGCAGAGCGTGGCAGGCATATAGATCTCCTTACCAGTCCCAGCAGCCTCTACTATGAAATGTGGCACACGCAGAGCAGCAGGATGCTGAACAGAAATACTAACGAAAGGTGGGAGGAGAGAACCAATCACCTGTCCAAAGACGAGGAAAGGAAGAAGCTGCAAGAAGAGATCATCAACAGCGTGAAAGGCTGTGGGAATTGTTCTTGCTGAGTGTGAGCTCAATTCATGTCCCCTTCTTCATCCCAACCCTGGTTTAAGGGTGGCACAAATTCACACTGAAGCTGTTTTCTGCATTCAACAGAAGAAACAGTTCAGAGATTCTGTTGTCCATGTTAAAAAAATAAAGAAAAGGCTTTTCCCCGTGGAACACAAGTTCTTTAACCAAAGGATGGTTTTACATCTGCCTCCCCTTACCTCAGATATTAATGAAGTCATAGGAATCAAGTCAAAACTGCCTCAGAACATCTGATTGATAACATGTTTTTGGTGAAAGACATGTATACACTTTTTCAGCAATTGTTTGTAAAGTGGTGTAAATCCCTTTGCTCTGGCCAGAATATAATAATATGACCTGCCTTGTGATATGTTTGTGTTATATTACTCTTCCCCACTGATGGTGGATTAGAAATGTTTTTTTAACAAAAGCCAGTTAACTAAAATGTCTCTGTTAGTGAAGAAAATGATTTTTTAACATTCTTTAATAATTGTTTGGTTTGTTAGAATTTGTATCCCTTTGTAAGGAATAATGGATTTCAAGCCTGTGGCAGCAAATTCAAAACACAAAGATTTCTGCTTAGTCCCTTAACTCATTCCCTTTCTTATAGCACAAGGGAAGAATACATATTTCTGGGGGGACTAAGCTCCCAAAATTATGAAGAGAATGTCTCTTTTTAAATGATCAGTGTACCTTGCAAGGTAAAATAATGAAGGTTAGTCATCTCCATTCTCAGCTACTCCTGGAACTGCACAAGTAATTGATTCCCCTCCCCCCATTTTTTAAAAATGAATTTTCAAAAGAAAGTTATCTCAAATTCTGCAAAATACAGCGTTATCAAACAGAATCTGATGATAGTACACATAGTCCATATACAATTATAGACTACTGTCAAACAAAACTAACATAAAATAAAACCAAATAAATAAACTACATGTATGTGACTGCACAGAAGGCAGCGACTGGAACTGTTTATAGTATAGACACAGTGCTGAAATAAGACAGGATTATAAAACATGGACCCTATTATAGAAAGGGAAATTAATTGAAGTATTCAAACGCCCTGAGACACTGTATCAGCTGTATTCATTTGTAGGCCAGGTGGGGTCCTTGGCAATGTACTTCCTTTTTCTTTAGTCCTTGAGGACTCTCAGCTTCTTCCTTAGTTTTTCCAGCAGGGCAATATACCACACAGTAGTTTACCAAGTAGTAAGATTGACCCCACCATCTACATTTTCCCAAAACTCTGTGATGGTCATTCTTAAGCCTATTTAGTGTCTGGGTTCATATTTGAGCAAAATTCTATAAATATTTTAAGTAACAACTTTTGAATAGTGTGAAGAAAAGAATCAAACTTTCAGGAAATGATTCTGTTAAATTCCAATGAAAATTCAATAAAAATATTGTCAGTTATTGTTTTACCAATAAGTCAGTTTTCTGTTGAGCGGTGCAGGGTGTCTTCAAATCTGTGGGCACCGTTAGGAGTCCCTTTCATTTGGGCCCAAGTAGGT
Organism: Zootoca vivipara; assembly: GCF_963506605.1. Classification (NCBI taxonomy): domain Eukaryota; kingdom Metazoa; phylum Chordata; class Lepidosauria; order Squamata; family Lacertidae; genus Zootoca; species Zootoca vivipara. The sequence continues at coordinate 20,909,398 of NC_083294.1, forward strand.
TGTTAAGTATTGATGAAGAAAATGTATTTATGTAATAAATTGGTGTATGACATGACTTTGATTAAAAATATACTGTTCTCATAAATAGTGACTCTTCTAAACTTTTAACATATTAGGTTGATGACATTTAGTCCAGATACACTTACCTGTTACTGTTGAGTTCTAGTTCTGTGGCATTTTCTTTGTTCCTATTGCAGGTTTTTCTCCTTAAGGAAGCATCTGGTGGAGAGCTGTAAATAAAGAAACATGTTAGCAGATGAGCACATTCTGTATACTTTGGGCTTAAGTTCAGTTTAAAAACTGTAAATGTGTTCTCATTCATTACCTTTACCCTAAAGGAACAGTGATACTTTGTTAATATCCTTGATTTTGTTGAAAAAAAGTAGTAGTTTTGCATTATGGGTGGTCTTCACATTTTGGCTTTTGATATTTGCTACAAAGCTGGCATTGATTATTTTTTTACACTCATTTACAACTTATTGAATACTTATATTGGACCTGGTAGGATTCCATCTGAGCTCAAATGTCATTTGTGTATATAGAAATTGCAAGGCAATCTTGGTTTTGCCTTTTGAGGCAACTGGATGTTGTAATGTAACACCAGTCTTGCCATGCAAAACACTGAAGCTGTTTAATAGTCATGGACAACAGCTGTAAACGTAGAATCTCTTGGCTCTATAAACATATCTGCATATTCTAATGATGCAAAGATGGGTCATTTTGCTGTAGCTCAACCAGATAACAAAATAAAAAGCATATAACATCAAAATGGAGCAGGATAGATAATGGTAAGTTCTACGGGATCTCCCATTTCATTGCTTGCCTCTTGCCTGCAAGCTGAAGTATGTGGAGTACATGGTGAAAGCCAATACCTGTTTTTCACCCAGGTAGAGACCTAGATATGAACTGGTGTCTGATCTGTCCCCGTGTATGCCTTTGTAGAGGGGAGTAGTTCACGGCTTTAATTTTTTTTTGCTTCTTCTAACATCTTAGACATAATTCCTAAATAGTTGCAATTAATGGGCAAACTCCTTAAAAACAGAATGCTGTGAAATAGCCAGGGGGGATGGGATGCTGTTAGCCAACACATTGGCTGTCAATAGGCATACCTCTGGAAATTTCTTTTGGCTTTTATTCCTGACTGCATTTTTATTCCTAATAATATCATTTTTTAAAAAATGAAATTATATCAGGTCTTTATTTCGGTTGCAACTTGTACAGTACAGATAATAGTGCCCCCCCCCAAAGCACCCATAGTAAAATTGTTGTATACAAAACATTCATCAGGAAGTTACTTTATCATCATTCATTTATTGTGTGTGTAGATAATTATTACTAGAATAAATTATTTCTGAATACAAATGAGTGTCCTGTTAACATGGCTTATTATAGTAGCCAGCTTCAACATCAGTTCCAAGAGGGGAACCCAACATTTTCTCTGTCCCTCGTATGGAAAAAAAGCCCTGATCACATCTGCCCTGACAGAGCAGTCTTGCAATTATTCTGCAACATAAGTGATATGAGAAGAAATTATAGTGTTTTGAGTTCTAATAGTGGTTGGTGGCATGTTCTGGTCCATGGGGTCACGAACTAAATGACTAAACAACAACAGTGGTTGGTGGAAAATCTTGCATGACTGTTTAGAAGAAGGGAGAGTTCTTTATGTGCCTTGTCACCTCCCACAATTATCTTTCTCATTATTAGAAGTATGGAAGTTGCTCTGCCTAATGATTTTAGATCACACCTTTTAATCTAGCTATGGTCACAATTCGCCTTTAGCCTATCTGTGCCAGGGAAGATGTTGCCAGATTATGTATATCAAAGCTTTGTAATTGTGCAGCCACAAAGTATTTATATAGATCAGAAAGATGTTATTGGATAGGAACCTGTTTTTCTGAAAGTAGCAAGGATACCTTCTCTCTTCTGTTCTCTCGCCTCACCAAAGAAAATCCTTGAACTCAGCTTGGAAGTGTTTGCAATATTCACTAAGCTTAGCTACAGCCACCTTGTGGTTTGTTTTAATTATACTTTCCTCCAAGGAGCTTTCCCTACTTTTTATCCTGACAGCAACACTGTGAGGTAAGTTCAGCTGGGAGATAGTGACTGGCCATTAATTGCCCACTGAGCCTCATGGCTGAGTGGATTTGAATCCAGGTCTGGTAGTGTAAGCACTACAGCATACTGGCTCTCGACTGCAGTAGGAGTGAGGACAGAGCCTGTATTGAGAGGAAAGGAGCTGGAGGCAGCTGGAGGAAATTGATGGAGACCTGCATCCCCTCCTTTTGTCAGAACCATCCAGAAAGCTGGCTAAATTCAAAAAGTGTCCAGGTAAGTATATATGCCCATGTATTAAATTTACTCCCCTTGCCTTAAATTTACAATTCATGGTAAAGTCTTGCTAGGCTTGCAGAAACAAGTTTTTAGCAGGCACGGAAAGCACAGTGAAGGTGCCTACCTAATGTCAGTGGTCAGGGGGTTCCTGAGAAATAGGTGGCATCACCCTGAAGAATTGGTTCCTTGCAAGTGCAGAACAAGCATTTTTTGGCACTCATAAAGGTTTCAGTTCCATGGATTGAAGCAGCCAAGTGGGTCCTAAGCTGTTGAGGATTTCATTTACTAACAGTATAACCTCCCCAATTTAACTCTGGGGAAAGTGGACTCACCTCTTACTGGCAGTTCTTTCTAAGATTAATTTAAATTGATAGGGAGCTTCCTGGCCGGCGGTGACCCAGGTTGGCAGCTCGGTTATTAATCAGTTTTCAACATTTGTATCCTGCTTTTCCATTGGAATATTCAAGGAGCTATTCAAGCACACGTGAGTTCCAAATAATAAGACCAGAGGCATACAAATTTAATTAATTAATAAATAATAGAATTACACTACACATACAGCAGCAAGTGGGATCCATCTTTTAAAGATGCCTGCTGAGGACAATATGTCTTGGCTGTCCAGACACACTTGTTTCTTTTGGTGGGGCATTCTAGCATAAGACACATTTGTTTCTTTTGGTGGGGCATTCTAGCATCTGGGAGCCACCACAGACAAGTCTTGTCCAAATACCTGCCATAGTTCAGACAGTTTTGGTAGCAAATTACTCTTCTGATGGAAATTTTGCGAGGGCAGGTTGATCTGCATGTACAGGTATGTAATTTCTTATGCACCTAGTAGATTATTGGGGGGGGGAACTAATCTCTTGACTAGTTTTTATTAGGAGATCTTCAGCATTTGTGAAACACTCCACAGAAGCTTAAGAAACGCTCTGCTGCCTTGCTAGCTTAACTTGGGTTTTATTTATTATTGATTTCTCAAATTTCTTCGTTGCTTTTTAACAAAAGTAATACAAAGCTACTTGCAACAATGAATAAAACATATATGGGGGTGTGGGTTTTTTTGCATTTTTTGAAAAACTGGAAATCAAGTGAAGGGAAAGGAGAATGTTAGCCGCTTTGAGACTCCTTCGGGTAGTGATAAAGCAGGATATCAAATCCAAACTCTTCTTCTTCTTCTTAAGGGTTTTATATATATGAATACCTTGAACTTGGCCCAGGAGCAAATCAACCAGTGCTGATCTGTGATGAACACTTGTCCCTGAATCAGTTTCTGGTAGGTTTAGGATGAGCTGATGCTCTGCATCCTTTCAGCATGTAGCTCCAAGTCCACCTAAGTTTTATTCGATATACACAGCCACCATCATTGCGTTCTGCCTTTCATCCATCAGGCACAACCCATTGTACTAAATTGTACTGGTTTTTTATGATGGGAAGAAACAACATTTTTAAAAGCTGCCTGAGGCCATACGTAAGGCTGAATCTCAAGAACTGACATGAATTTGCCATCCTAGCAGCATGGCATGTTCACTACTGTTCTTTCATGCTTTGTCACCATCAGTAAAATGGTCAATGAGAACACATCACCCCGGCCTTAAAACATGCCCTTTAAAATAGGGGTCAGCAACCTTTTTCAGCTATGGGCTGGTCCACCGCCCCTCAGACCATGTGGTGGGCCGGACTATATTTTGAAGAGAAAAAAAAAGAATTCCTATGCCCCACAAATAACCCAGAGATGCATTTTAAATAAAGGCACACATTCTACTCAGGTAAATACACCAGGCAGGCCTCACAAATAACCCAAAGATGCATTTTAAATAAAAGGACACATTCTACTCATGCAAAATCTACTCGCTGATTCCCGGACCGTCCGCGGGCCGGATTTAGAAGGCGATTGGGCGGGATCCAGCCCCCGGGTCTTAGGTTGCCTACCCCTACTTTAAAGTTTTTGGGTTTGTGTGTGAGGGTTTTTGTTTGTTTGTTTGTTTTTGGAAGGGTGTTACCTACAGTATGAAGAAGTAAAATGTAGTAAGGACTCTGGACTCTGGTTTGTGCATACAGCATCCTTTTGAATCTCTATTCAAGCAACATGCCTTGAGCTCAGATTTATAGGCCTTGTCCTAACCCAGGGAAATTCTGAGAAACAGAAAATAAACATGAATATAGAGAGAGAATATAATGTGAAGGTCAGCTGCTTCTACCAGCACTAGTTGAAACTAGTAGTACATTACTGGATTAAAAATGGAAGAAAGAGAACTTGAAGCTTTTGAAATGCAGTCTTGGAAGAGCAAGTGTAGAGTTAGAGAGGAAAAACTAATAAAGAGATATTGGAGAGGTACAAGGGCTTAATGCAGAGCGCAGACGAGGCGATCAAGTATGGTAGGGCAAGCTCTAAGAAATACAGGACTAATTGAAAACATAATGGATGGTAAGTTGAAAGAAAGGAGAACAATAGGAAGGCCTGGATAACAACTCCATAAGGAAATTGAAAAGGAAAAGAAGGAGAAAAATATTGTTGACCGTAAAATGGCTTGACAGGGATAAGCCTTTAGATTTAAGCTTTCGGAGCTGGAAATGGATTGAATACTGAATACTTATACCAAATGCAAGAGGGCACTCAAAATCTGCCAGAAACCGAAAAGGAGGGTCTCTCTCTTCCATGCCAGCTCGGGCTGATGGGAATGGTAGTCAGACATCTCTGGACTTCTATGTTCCCTTCTATATTGACTAGTAGTGACTCTCCAAGGATTCAAGATGGAGTGAAATTATAGAACTGTAGAGTTGGAAGTGGTCCAAGGGGTCATTTAGTCCAACCCCTTGTGTTATAGGGATTTTTTCTACTTACGAATTTTTAGATAGGGTTGCTTCTACTTACGATTTTTTTCTCCCAATGCATTCCTATGGGATTTGACTTACAATTTTTTTCGACTTACAAATGTGCGTTCGGAACGCATTAAATTCGTAAGTAGAGGTACCACTGTATATAAACCACGTGTCTGAAATAGTACAAGAGAACCATCCCGAAGCCATTTTGACTCCTCCAGCCACCTCAAAAATTATCTGCAGTGAGGAAGGAAATTGGAAAACCACCCCATTGTCTCTTTGCTCACAAATCCTGTCTTAAGGGTGTATTTCTGTATGAATAGGGTGAGCCTGTGACCTGGATTCAGGAACTAAGTATATTTAACATCTCAAAAGGAATGGCCAGGCTGCCCAGGTAAAGTCATCAGTGACCATTATCAGGATCCTGCCAGACAGGATTTCTATTGTAGACCACCCCCTTCAGTGATATATGTGTGATGTTTTAGGGGATAGTCTTGAGCAGGGGTAGGCAACCTAAGGCCCATGGGGTGGATGTGGCCCAATCGCCTTCTTAATGCAGCTCGTGGACAGTCTGGGAATCAGCATGTTTTTACATAAGTAGAATGTGTCCTTTTATTTAAAATCCATCTCTGGGTTATTTGTGGGGCATAGGAATTTGTTCATTATCCCCCCCCCAAAAAAATAGTCTGGCCCACCACATGGTCTGAGGGACGGTGGACTGGCCCACAGCTGAAAAAGGTTGCTGACCCCTGGTCTTGAGCTACAGGGTGGGCAATTTCAAAAGTCTATACAGTATAAGGCAGGCATCCCCAAACTTCGGCCCTCCAGAAGTTTTGGACTACAATTCCCATCTTCCCTGACCACTGGTCCTGTTAGCTAGGGATCATGGGAATTGTAGGCCAAAACATCTGGAGGGCCGCAGTTTGGGGACGCCTAGTATAAGAGTTGGCACACCATTGTTCGGGGTTCCTCTCCTCTGCTGCATGTGTTGAGTAGGGGACCCTGTTGCAACAGTTTAATAAAAGATCATGCTTATTAGCTGCCTTGCTTCTCAATATTCTCTGGTTGGCCTCATTATTTTCTCCTACCGATAGAGAACCTACATAAGGACTCTATACGGCTCATAAGGGAAAAGGAGCAGTTTTTTCTTATAACACCCTGCAGTGTAGGAATCAGCTAAATAATCCCTGACAGATGGCTATCTAACCTCTGTTTAAAGACCTCCAGTTAAGGAGAGTCCACCACATTCCGAGGGAGTCCATTCCACTGTCCAATATCTCTTACAATTAGAAGGTTCTTCCCAGTGATTATTCAGAATCTCCCTTCTTGTCATTTGAATTCATTGATTGGGTCCTTCCCTCTGGAGCAGAAGAAAACATGTTTGGTCCATCTTCCATGCAGCAGCCCTTCAGATATTTGAAGAAGGTTATCATGTCTCCTCAATCTTTTCCAGGCTAAACATCCCCAACTCCCTCAACCATTCCTCATAATGCTTTGTTTCCAGAGTCTTGGTCAGTCTCCTCTGCAGATGTTCCAGCTTGTCAAAATTGTGCAAATTAAATTCAAGCAAGATGAAAACTCTCTTTACACCAGGTCTGCTTGGGATTACCTGGCATGAAAAGAGCTTTTAAGTTCTCTGCCTTGCTTGGTGGGCAAGGCCCACCTGGTATGCTGGCTCTGTGAGTACAGGGGATTCATTCTATCTCCCCCCTCATTCCCTAGTCATGGGGCAGCTCCAAGGGTTTGTGTATATGTGATTTTCATTTCTATGTGGAACCCTTGAAACCGAACCTGAGCATAAGATGTGATCGTACTGTATATCTAAACACACATACAGAGGAAAGGGGAAATTATGAGAGACCAAGAAGTGGAGGAGAGCCAGTTGGTTTGTGAAATTTTATGCAAAGCTGAAACACATACAAAAGCCGCCAGGATGAGATTTGTTCTTATCTTGTATACTTTTGAGCTTTGCATGTAAAGTGTCACAGACCAACTGGATCTCTTGTGGTTCATTGCCTTTTGGGCTCACTGTTTGCAACTTTTATCTGTGCCTTCCAACTGAGGATAGCTCTTCGCACATACGATGAAGTGAACTTTAGTCCATGAAAGTAAACAGCACAGCAAATTGTTCTTTTAAAATGGTGTGTGTGTTTAACCTGTTTTGATATACTTCTCTCCCCCCACCCCATGAATTTATCTGTGGCCCTCCACAAGGCTGAGTTTCCTGCAACATATTATCAGTCATCCCTCTGGAATCTGAGAACCTTAAGGCACATTAGCAGAAATTGGCAATGGTTCTAGTGCTTAAATTCTGCTACTGGCTGCTACTTTTTTGTTTGTTTGTTAAGAACTGGTGGAGGACTGCACCAAAGTGCTCTGTGCACACTGTATGCAAAAGTTTACCTGTGGCTACACATTTTTAGCCATTAAATATTTGGGCCAACTTAGAGTGTATGTAAAGCTTCTAGGGACGCAGGTGGCACTGTGGGTTAAACCACAGAGCCTAGGGATTGCTGATTAGAAGGTTGGCGGTTCAGATCCCTGCCAACCTAGCAGTTCAAAAGCACATCGAAGTGCAAGTAGATAAATAGGTACCGTTCCAAGCGGGAAGGTAAACGGCATTCCTGTGCACTGTTCTGGTTCGCCAGAAGCGGCTTTGTCATCCCTCAGCCAATAACATGAGATGAGTGCCGCAACCCCAGAGTCGGTCACGACTGGACCTAATGGTCAGGGGTCCCTTTACCTTTTTTAATCTTCTAACAATGTGAATGTTCTGATTATTCATAGGACAGGAGACCAAAGGCCAATCTATCCATTCAGAGTAAGAACACAGACCAACCAAGTTACGTAGGTCTGTGCAGTGATAGACCACATGATTAAATTATTCTCTACTTAAAAAACCAAACTAAACCCTATCCTTGAAAAGACAGCATGCCTCACCTTCTCCATATGCTTGGTTTTCTGTGTTCCGAGAGAGCAAGAGTGTTATATGGTATTAAGTATTAAAGCTCTCCCCCCACCTCCACATTCTGAGGTGGTACAGTCAATGAGGACAGCACTCTGCACTGCATCATCATCATCATCATTTCATGATAATCAAGAGTTGAAGTCAAAGCAAAATAAAACATATAAAGCAAACTTTACCAAAATAATGTGTTAACAATATAATTATCCTTTCCAATTCTGGGTTAATTAAAAGGTCAAGGTTTACTTCATTCGTCTGAATTTTGTCAGATAGGTGAACTTCCTTTTGTTTGCTCCCACCCCCGCTCGAAATATGCAGATTTGCTATAAGGCACCTTTGTATTCTTGCTTTGTATAGGGAAACTTTTCCAGCCCTTCAAATATTTTTCAATTATGCTGAAGCAAGGAGGTAGGGGCAGACATGTCCTTGTTGGGTCCCCATTTTTTCCAGTCTTGAGTTCAGTTCAGTCCACATTTCCACACCAGTCTGCAATTGTTTTTTTATGCTCTCAGCAAAAATTTATCAATAGTGCTGATTTCTCCTCCTATACACATTTTTGTATGTAATTTGTATGCCGTTTCACTTAATATACATATACATATTTCACCCCACCCCACCCCGCCCTGCCCCATGGTCCTGTATTTTGCCAAAACAATGGTGGCAACCCTAGCAATACTGACTAGGACTGATGGAAATTTAACTCCAGCAAGGTCTGGAGGGTATTGGGTTTCCTAGACAAATCCATGTGAGAGAACGCATCTCAATGGATGTTGGCCATAACACCCAAATGGAGCCTCAGTTTCCAAAGACAGGAGGCCACTCTAGAGTATAGCTTGTGATGCCAGTCTTCAGGTCTGAACTGAATTCTCCAGATTTTTACCATCCCCCACCTCCAAGTGGCAGGTACAGGGCTTGAGTCTCCAGGTGGGCTAGAATGCATTTACTTTTTTAAAAAGAAGAAGACTGTGCATGCCGCTTGCAAGCTTCAGCTCAGCAGGAGCTTATTGCCAGTTACAGCACAGACACTTGGTGGGAAGGGGTCTGCATCCCTCTGTTCCCCTCTGCTTCCAGTGCCTACTCCTGTGACATCACCAAGGGCCACTCCTAGTTGCTTCTGCTCAGACAACCCTGAACCTAGATGTATTTAATGCTGCTTCCAGAGGCATGCAGTTGGTCACTGTAGGAAGCAAATGTTAGACTGAGCCAAATCCTGGAATTCTATCCCCAGTGGCAGGCATCAACAAGGCTGGAGCCGGCAACAAGATTCCTAGGCTTATTGGAAAATAATTGCCAAGGTACTAGAAGTCAGAGTGCTCTCCTCAGAGAAAAAGCAACCTGTGAAGGTTGCTCTGAACTCCCTGTTGCTTAGGGAGCTGCAAAGCAGCCTAACTATAAGATCTTTTTTATCCATTTGATGGCTGTAGTAAGCCTTAAATGCCACCAGAGAAAAGACAAAGTGATCCTGTTAGTTCTGTGTTCACTAAAGGGACTATAGTTATCACCAATGAAGTGTGGAGGGGGAGATCCTCTGAGGTTGCTTGAGCCAAGTGTGCGTCTCTGCCAATTTAGTTTAGTACCTGCAGGGAGGTAATCTGGTGTTGTTCCTGAGTCATTAGATGGCACCTGAATGCTCTTATTGTGTACAAACCATTTTTCCTGTCTGGATTGTTTGTGCAAAGGTTCTGTCCTTAGGATTTTTGCCAGACTCTTTCAGTGGGCAAGAGAAGGCAGCACCAAACCCATTACATCTCTATTTATTGTAATCCCTCTATTATTTCTCTCTTTTTTTACAGGCACTTTTTTTTCAAGTAGATACTACAAAATTATGTGTGCATGAAGAGCTTTTCTCTTACTCAGGGTCCCAAGGAAATTGGGGTTTATCACTGTAGTACTGGCAAGATGAAAACAACAACTAAGCTATGATGGACTGAAAAATGTTTATTAAGTTGGACCATTTTTTATTTTTTAAGCCAGCTGTGGAAGGGCTGAAACTCAGTGGGCTGTTTCAGTAAGGCATTGCTACTAATCTCCATGGCATGGATTTGTACAATGCTCCCCTGTCTTCTGAAAAGACACTTAAAATTGTTTGCATAGATTTGGCATCTGCTGTGTAAGAGACACACTTAAAGATTACACGATTGACCATTTTTGGCATATGTTGGTGCAAGTTGTTCATCCATTGGCAGTCGGCCCATCGTGAACAAAGTCCAATTCTTTGTAGGCACGTTTCCATCTGGTCAAGCTTTAGGACTCAAGCTGTTTATAAATATATGTTCAAAAAGGCTCTGGTACCAATAGCAATCTGCCAAAAAAACAAACCAAAAAACCCCCACCTACCATTCCCTCCCCCCCTCGCCACTTTCTAATGCATTTTGAAATTTTATGTGCCTTCTTTCACTTGAAAATTGAAAGGCAAAATAATGGTTCTGAATAAGGAAGAACATTTGCTCTCACTAGAAATCTTGAAATGATACCAAGTGAAGTGTTTGATTTCTTAAATCTCCACAATGCACCAATGTGTGTGCCAAAGCTGAGTGATATTTTTAATGTTAGATGACACAAGCTTAACTACAGTTTTCTGTATCTGAATTGACAAAGCGTGATATGTTGCCAAGCAATCAACAATGGAAACCATGTTTTGAAGTGGGTTAGTGCTAATTAAGCTGTGAAATCAATGGTATGGCATGGTGTGAATCCTGGATCAAAAAACCTCAGTTATGGTTTGGGTTAGTACAATCCATGGTTTGATGTGATGGCTGAATTCAGCCACAGATACTGTAAAGACAGGTGTGGCTGACTCATGCTCCACTCCCAATCAGCCATCTGATACTCCTCTCTCCCATCTCTTACCACAAAGGCTTGACCAGTTGGGTCACAGTGGGTTTGGCACCTCGGGGGCATTGCAGGGGACACTACAACTATTGTTTAGATTAAGGAGCGCAAGAGGCAGGGAGTGCTGAATTTTTATGTCGCACAGGGTGCCGCCGAAATTTGAGACCCCAAGGTCCCCTACTACTCACCAGATCTAAACCAGAGCAGGCTCTTACCCTAGAAGGTATAGAACTGCTTCCACCCACTCACACCCAGCTAAAGAATCATAGCACGCACAACTTCAACTGCCACAAGAGGGGTGTGGGGCATCTTTTAGGGGAAAAGGAGTTTGCTGCAGGAGGTGCTAAGTGGATGTAAACATACAAAGTAATGCAGAAATACAGCAATACAGAACTTCGAAACAGCGACCTAAAGCAGCAGCTCATTCAAACAATTAAATTGAACTAAGTTGGAAAGAATTTTTGAAAAGCATATATCAGCAGTTCTTTAAGGTTTCCAGGAGGATGTCCCAAAGACAGGGAAACACAAACATCCCACACAAAAAGGGATATAGGGGAAAGAACTGCAGCTCAGTGGTGGTGCACCTGCTTTGCATGTCAAAGGTCTCAGGTTCAATCCCCAGCATCTCTAGGTAGGGATGGGAAAGATCCTGTCTGAAACCCCAGAGAGCCTCTGCCAGTTTGTGATGGTAATACTGAGCTAAATGGACTTTTGACCCGACTCCCAGTGTTGCTCATTCCCGTTGCCACCTGCTGCCCTTCAGAAGGTGAGGTTGGGGGGGGAGCTGAGAATAACACATCTCAGTGGACAGGTATGGGACAAGGCAGTTCAACAAATAAATGCAGGACTATCTCAGAAACCTACTGGGAGGCAGTGGAGTTGTTTCAGTACAGGCAATACATGGTGCCTCTCCCTGATCACTATTAGCAATGCAACTACTGTGCTCTGGACTAACTGCATTTTCCAAATTATCTTCAAAGCCAGCCTTATCACCTGTCCAGATGTGGCTCCCTCATTACTCACCCCTGGCTCCCTATAATTCATGAGAATTTTAATTGGCACTAGCTTGTGATGGAACCTCACTGTGCCACCATCCATGGTTAACCTTTTTCTCTTTCTTGATTACTTTGAGAGAGAGAAAGAAAGAAAGAAAGAAAGAAAGAAAGAAAGAAAGAAAGAAAGAAAGAAAGGAAGGAAGGAAGGAAGGAAGGAAGGAAGGAAGGAAGGAAGGAGGGGACTGTCAAGGAGAAGTCAATAGGCCAGATTACATCCAATGATGGCCCTTTCATGCTTGTTTGGAGGTTTCCATTAAAAAGATACTTTTATTCCTTTCACAGTGGCCAGGCTCACAATGGCCAGACACTGGACGTTAGCTACAGGTGACTTGCAAGATTATCAGTACCTCCAGATCTGGTACCATTGTTTTAAATGAAAAGTTAGCAAAACGTACCCAAACCCTATGGCATTCAAAAATGAATGACATTTGTTTCTTCTTCTAAAGCTTGGCATTCATTTACTGAAAACAATAAAGTAAAGAAACATGATTGGCAGCTGCCCTCTTCTCATGAATTCCTTTGGAAAAAACATCCTTGGGTTTTATGTTTATGAAGGGCAATTGTCAGGAAGTATAATGCTGTTTTGGGAATACTACCACTCAGTTTAGAGAAAAGGCAAGTAAGAGGTGACATGGCAGGAGTTTATAAAATTGTGCACTGAATGGAGAAAGTGGATAGAAAAATGCTTCCCTTCCTCTGACATATCAACTAGAACTTGTGGGCATCCAGTGATGCTGAATGCTGAGATTTAGGACAGATAAAAGCAAATACTTCTTCGTACTGTATAGTGCAGAGTTAAACTTTGGAACTTACTCCCTTAGGAGGCAGTGATGGAAACCAACTTGGATGGCTTTAAAAGATGATTACAGTCGTACCTCGGGTTACGACCACCTCGGTTTGCGAACAATTCGGGTTACGAACTGCGCAACCCCGGAAGTGTTTTCGCCGCGTGTGTGTGCGCAGAAGCGGCGCACGCGGTCTGCACATGCGCAAAGCACAAAAATAGCAAAAATAGCGCTTTGCGCATGCGCAAAATGGCGCTTCGGGTCGTGTTCGGGTTACGAACTTTTCGGGTTACGAACTGCGATCCAGAACGGATCGTGTTCGTAACCCGAGGTATTACTGTAGTTAAATACCGGTATATGGAGGAGGAAACTAGCAATGGGTACTCATCAAGATGGTTATCATCTGAGTCAATATATTCTTTTTATGTGGTCTCCCAACTGTTGTCATACTGCACTCAAGGCAGCTTATAAATGACAACAAAACAAAAGCACACTATTATTTTGAAATAATTCCAAGCCATGCTCATAAAATGCTGCTGCATCAAAAAATTTAATTAAAAAAACCCCAACATTTTATACCAATATGTAATTTGGGCCTTTTATGTGGAAAATACTGTCCAGGGATTTGAAAAACCAGCAGATTTACTTTATAGCTCAGGTCCTTCTTGCTGGATCTTCACAGGCATCTAGTAAGCCATTGTGAGAACAGGATGCTGGCTCTCCATCTTGCATGTGGCAGAACTTGAGATGTTTGAAGAAGGCAGAAGGCCTTTTCAGTAGTGTTGCTCACCCTGTGCAATGCCCTCCCAGCAGATCATAGAATCATACAATCATAGAATCATAGAGTTGGAAGAGACCACAAGGGCCATCCAGTCCAACCCCCTGCCAAGCAGGAAACACCATCAAAGCATTCTTGACATATGGCTGTCAAGACTCTGCTTAAAGACCTCCAAAGATGCCAAACAGATAAACAGCTATGCTATTTTTTAAAAGACCTCTGAAAGCAGCCTTGTTCAGGGATATTTTAGTTTTAGGGAAGTTTTTAGTTTTGATGTTGCCTTGTGTTTTTACCTTTTTTTGCTGAGAGCCACTCAGAGTGGCTGGGCCAACCTAGTCAAATTGTTGTCTTTGTCATCATCATCATCATCATCATCATCATCATCATCACCACCACCACCACCACCATCATCATCATATCTCCTCTCATTGCCCTCTTTTCTAGGCTAAACATACCCAGCTCTTTCAACCGCTCCTCATAACGCCTGCTTTCCAGACCCTTGATCATCTTAGTTGCCTTCCTCTGTACACATTCCAGCTTGTCAATATCCTTCTTAAACTGAGGCACTCAGAACCACACACAGTATTCCAGGTGTGGTCTGAACAAGGCAAAACAGAGTGGTACTATTACTTCCCTTGTTCTGGAAACTATACTTCTGTTGGTGCAGCCTAGAATAGCATTAGATTTTTTTTGCTGCTCCATCACACTGTTGACTCATGTTAAGCTTGTGGTCCACCAAGATTCCTAGATGCTTTTCTCATGTAGTGCTAGTAAGCCTGATTGCCCCCCCCCCACATCTTATATTTGTGTGCCTGGTTCTTCCTGCCTAAGCGCAGTACGTTGTTAGTTTGGGCCCAGGTTTCTCAACTGTTAAGATCATTTTGCAAAAAAGGAGATTCCGACTAAATATCAGGAAGTTCTGTAGTTTCTGATTGTAAGAGCTGTTCAACAGCAGAATGGTTTCCCTCAGGAAGTGGTGGACTCTCCTTCAATTGAGGTTTTTAAACAGAGGTTGGATGGTGATCTGTCATGGATGCTTTAGTTGAGATTCTTACATTGCAGGGGGTTGGACCAGATAACTCTTTGGATCCCTTTTAACTCTACAATTCTATGATTCTAAGATAAAGAATTGTGCAGATTGGAAAACTGTTATAATTCTTCAGGTCTTTTCTGGGAGAAAATGTATATTCTGCTAAGAGCAAAAAAATATAAATTGTTAGTATTATAATGGATAAAAGATAACTACAGTGGAACCTCGGTTTATGAACACCTCGGTTTACAAATTTTCGGTTTATGAATGCCGCGGACCCATCTGGAACGGATTAATTCACTTTCTATTACTTTCAATGGGAAAGTTTGCTTCAGTTTATGAACGCTTCAGTTTATGAACAGACTTCCGGAACCAATTACACCCATGCTTCGGGTTAAGTACGTTTCAGGTTGAGTACTCCGCGGACCCGTCTGTAACGGGTTAATCCACTTTCCATTACTTTCAATGGGAATGTTCACTTCAGTTTATGAACGCTTCAGTTTAAGTACTCCGTGGACCGTCTGGAACAGATTAATGCACTTTCCATTACTTTCAATGGGAGAGTTTATGAACGCTTCAGTTTATGAACAGACTTCCGGAACCAATTGTGTTCATAAACCGAGGTACCACTGTACTGTTAAATAGATGAATTGTTTGCAAATTGTTGCTTTTCTTTTCCTGATTTTTAAGAATGTGAGTTGTATTTGACCGTAAGTTATACTGAGAGAAGACTTGCTGAAATCAATTAACAAGTTAGTCTAAACTAAGCCCATTGATTTCAGTGAGTCTATTCTGAGTGTTGTGAATTGAGTCAAAGGATTTTATATCTGTATTATTATTGTCTCTATTTGCATTAGGATAAAGTAACTGCCTTTTGGCATAGCTGCCAAGTTCTCCCCTTTTTTAAGGGAAATTCCCTTATGCTGAATAGGCTTCCTCACGAGAAAAGGGAAAACTTGGCAGCTATGCCTTTTGGTTCCAGAGGGTACAGCTACTATTGGTTCACTTAAGCTGCTGTATTTGGATCCTCTGTCTCATTGGTTTCCTCCAAAAGGCAGCACTGTGATTGCCTGATATTGTTCCCTCCAAAATGTATCCCTTTCTAGCTAGTTCCCTGTCCCTATAAATGTAGCCTTCCTGCCCTCAGAGTCAGTCTTGTTTACTTTAATAAAGAAGTGTTACTAGAGAACTGTCTCCAGCATATTATGTCAAGAGAGCTGAAATCACAACCCCCACGTCACAACACTGAGTATGGTTTAGTCATATATAACACTCGATTTCTAAACAAATCTCATGTGTAAATAAATCACAAAGTGAATCCTTCAATGGCAATCTTTAGGAACCAAAAGTGTTCCTGCAGCGTGTATATTCCCTAGAATCTTATCTTAACTCTTTGTAACTGAAAATCCTTTCCTGCCATGAGTTTAAAGTTTATTTACCTTTTCATTAAGTTGTAAATGCACAATGCGGAAGGCCAGCTTGGTAGTTTTGGTCACTTCACAGTGCTAACGTAGCATAATATTCTTGGATTTGCAAGTTTACGTGAATGTCTTTAGCTCTCTTTGTGAAAAATGGACATGTTTTCAAATTATGGCAGGCAACTCTCCACTATTGCATTTAAAATGATCTGCGAACCTTACATTTTCTAGTGTAAACTATCTGACAACATGCCCTTTAATTTCACTTGCACAGCAGACTAGCTGACTTCTACAAATGAAGTGTTGACCTTGCTACCTATGTTGATGTAAAGCCTGTCTTTCATTTCTTCAGTGAGTGATTTTTCTCTTCCCTCCCTCCTACTCCTTTCGAGTAATATCATAATAATTGTATCATCAATTTGCTGCTCCTGATTTTCAAGAGGTCTCTAATTTAGTTTCAAATCTATCCTCATGAATGTGGTGTCCCTCCTGATTTGGACAGGTAGGCTAATGACTTTTCATTTGCAGAACCCCATTTGTTCAAATTAAATGTATCAAGAGACCCCCACAGCTGAATTTACTGCAAGAGTTCTCCCTACTGTAATTGTTAAAGTACATTCTAAAACCATTTTTAAAACTATTAAAAAATAAATACATCTAGATTCAATTCTGGAAACGTGTGATGCTGCTGAGCTCTTTGCTGTTTTCTGTGGAACGACAATGGCCACAAACTTAGATGGCTTTCAAAACAAATTCATGAAGGATTTGGTGGTATATCAGTGGCCTTACTCCACATATACCCACTTGACCACTTTGATCTGCAGGACTAGCATTGTTTCAGGTGCCACGTAATCCCCATTCCACATTTGTAGGAACTTGGTATTTTAGTGTGGCAGCACCTGCACTCTGGAACTCTCTTCCTATTGGGCAGGATCCTTCACTGTACTGATTTCGGTGGCTGCTAAAAACAGACAAGTCAACCCAAATATTTACAAAGTTGATGTGAGTTTTAATTTGTTTTGTTTTTGAAACTTTTCAAAGGTCATATATTATTGTTGCCAATCCTTATTTACAATTTTATTGTTTTAGCTTTTTATGAGTTTGGGTGGTGGTTGTTTTTTTTTTTAACAATCAAGCAGTGTATCCATTTTATGATATAAATAGCAAATAAAATATTTAGCCATGGGAGCTAAAGGAAGGCAGAGACTGTGTATCTTCAGATTAGTTAGGGATGGTAGTGGAATTCGCTAATGAACTGGCCAGGAGTCTGCTTGTCCACTCTGCAGCAAGTAGATGTAGATTTTTTCCAAACATGACATTTGTTACAATAAAATTTAGTCAGTTACCCTCATAATCAACAATTGATCTTAAGTGTCTGCTAACTGGGAACTGCTGAAATGTGTATTCACTGTAACTTCTGCCTCATTGATTCACTGTTGAGTTGATTATGTTAGCTATTAACTACCGTTAACATTCAATTTTGATGTTGTTGACCTGCCTCTTTCGCTTTTGCTCCCTGTGACTTAGCTAAACACACACATGGGGAGTGTAGCCATTGTCTCACACCTTAATGTGAATCTGATATTTATTAATAAATAAATATCAGGTCCTGAATGGGGTAACTGTGCCCCTGAAGGACCAGGTGTGCAGCCTGGGAGTCATTTTGGACTCACAGCTGTCCATGGAGGCGCAGGTCAACTCTGTGTCCAGGGCAGCTGTTTATCAGCTCCATCTGGTACGCAGGCTGAGACCCTATCTGCCCGTGGACTGTCTCGCCAGAGTGGTGCATACTCTAGTTATCTCTCGCTTGGACTACTGTAATGTGCTCTACATGGGGCTACCTTTGAAGGTGACCTGGAAACTACAACTAATCCAGAATGCGGCAGCTAGGCTGGTGACTGGGAGTGGCCGCCGAGACCACATAACACCGGTCCTGAAAGACCTACATTGGCTCCCAGTATGTTTCCGAGCACAGTTCAAAGTGTTGGTGCTGACCTTTAAAGCCCTAAACGGCCTCGATCCAGTATACCTGAAGGAGCGTCTCCACCCCCATCGTTCTGCCCGGACACTGAGGTCCAGTGCCGAGGGCCTTCTGGCGGTTCCCTCGCTACGAGAAGCCAAGTTACAGGGAACCAGGCAGAGGGCCTTCTTGGTAGTGGCACCCACCCTGTGGAATGCCCTCCCACCAGAGGTCAAAGAGAATAACAATTACCAGACCTTTAGAAGGCTTCTTAAGGCAGCCCTGTTTAGGGAAACGTTTAATGTTTGATGGATTTCTGTATTTTAAAATTTTGTTGGAAGCCGCCCAGAGTGGCTGGGGGAACCCGGCCAGATGGGCGGGGTATAAATAATAAATTATTATTATTAAATTATTATTATAATGAAACAAAAAGGGGCTTTGCTTGTATTTTGTTAGTGTTACCGTGTTTCTCATATTATAAGACATGTCTTATATTAATTTTTTTCTCAAAAAAACACACCATGTCTTATTTTCAAGGGATGTCTTATTTTTTAATTAAGTATGGTAAAGCAAACTACCGGTAGGCATTGTATGCATGCAGCATCATAGAGTCGTCACTCTGGGGCACAGTGCCATTCTGAAGATTTCAATACCCTGCCACTGTTGTGTACTCTTACTCACTCTCTCTTTGCAAATAACCTCAATTTGTTAAGGAAGTTACTCAAAAGAGCAAAACTCATCTGAAAGCATTTGCATAGCCAGCCTTATAGAAAATGAAGCTTTGCTTTTGAGAATGTGTGTGGTGTTTTTTTAAGAGGTTGCTTTTAAAAAAAGAAAGAAGCAGAATAGCATCAAGATGGATTATGAGATAATCCCTTGTACTGCTGATGTTGCAGAACAATTTATGATTTGCAGCTAAGTTAAAACAAGAAGGGGAGAATCTGTTCCAAAGGCAGCGTAGCTGCAATATTACTGGGTTATGTTCTCTGTTTCTTGCATCTTTAAAAACACCACAGCAATTAAATTTGGCAAACGTCTTCATGAAAGTTCATTCTTAAACCAGAATCACAAACCAACAGTTTTGATCTTAAGGAGAAATGTTGCTTACATTGTCCCCCCCAAAAAAAAAACCCACCTGGTATGCTAGGCTGAGAGTGTGGTGTGATTGTGTTCTGATTTATAGCTATTCTAGAAGCAACAGTTGGACACCCAGATTTTGACAGCAGTCATTAGCTGCTAATGATCTAGAATGTGTAATATGTGTGTGTGTGTGAGAGTTCATTGTATGTCTAGCATGTCTTAAGCAGAAATATCCATAAGGCAGTTTAGAAAGGAAAAAAACCCACACACACAACCGTGTTAGAGTTAGTAATTAAAGAGAATTGTAGAGCAGATCAAATTGCAAAAACTGCCGGGGCTTATCAGATCGCGCGCTTTGAGCTGCGGCTCCAGCCAGCTCCCGGGCTTCGCGCGCTGCCCGCTAAGGCTCCTGCTGGCTGCCGGGGCTTATCAGATCGCGCGCTTTGAGCTGCGGCTGCAGCCAGCTCCCGGGCTTCGCGCGCTGCCCGCTAAGGCTCCTGCTGGCTGCTGGGGCTTACCGATCGCGCGCTTTGAGCTGCGCCTCCAGCCAGCTCCCGGGCTTCGCGCGCTGCGCACTAAGGCTCCTGCCGGCTGCTTAGCAGGGTCCCGATCCTTTCTTCTTTGCCCGCCGCGGCTCCTGCTGAGCCTTCGCTGAGGCTCTACCTTAGCCGGGCTTCGCACTGAGGCTCCTGCTGCAGCTCTTGCTGTGCGTGCTGCAGCTCTTGCTGGCTCCCACTCGGACGGAGCTCCACGTGGCAGCGGCATCCGGTTCCGAGGAGGCATCTTCCTTTTCTTACGGTACCATATTTTGCACAGACCTGCTCCCACCACAACCTGGTACTGGTACGTCTTATTTTCGGGGTATGCCTTATATTTCTCCAGGTCATGAAAATACTGCCATGCCTTATTTTTTAGGGATGCCTTAAAATATGAGAAACACGGTAAAATGTAAGCCTGGTGCATTTATTATTTACATCAGGCATCCCCAAATCCAGTTGTTTTGGAACTACAATTCCCATCATCCCTGACCACTGGTCCTGTTAGCTAGGGATCATGGGAGTTGTAGGCCAAAACATCTGGAGGGCTGCATTTTGGGGATGCCTGATTTACATGATATCATTATAACTGTTAACTTTCTAATCACCCTGTTTTCGCTTACAACTTTTCATTATAAATCTTTCATCGTTCTTGTTATTTTTTTTCTGGGGGAAAGTGTGTGACTGGGTTTGGGGAGAAATCATAAGCACACCCTGCAAGCTTGAACAATGTGAACTGGGTTTCTTTGGGATGCTGGAGGTTGTGTGTTGCAGAATCATAAATACACAGTGCCCTGACATCTGTCTCATTCTAGAACTAAGTGGTGTATTTAACGGTTTGGGGAAAACATAGCAGCCCCATCACTGTTCTAACCCTGCCCTGTCGAAACCCATATAAAATTAATTCTACCCCCTCCTCCATTTCCCACCAGTTCATCCTAAAAAAAAAACCAATGTAGTTTCCATTTCTGGGGGACTGTGCTCCACGTACAGTAATTTTTATGTATAAATTCAGCGAACATTAATTTTTACAAACCACCCTTTTATATTAAGCCACTCCTCCTGCAATTCATTACAATTTCAACAGTACCACTAAAAATGATTGCACCCAGTGGAGCCTCCACCTTCAGTGGCAGTCACTCTTTCTGCTCAGCAAAACAAAGTAACCTGCTGCAATAAATTCACACAGCATCCACTGTGCCCAAGTTTAGCATGTGTGACTGGGGGAGGGGAAATTACTGGCAACATTAAACTACATTTTTTTATACCACTCTTTAATTTTGGCCCATGCATAGTGTTATTTTGCAGAACAGTCTGCACCACTTCAGTTCATGTTGTGGGGGGTAGGGCAGGACGGGTTTGAAAGCAGGATGAGTAGTGCCCACTCCACCTAGGCTTGGAGGCAGGTGACCACCTGCTGTGCTTTACAAAGCACTGAAGGCAGTAATTTATACAGCCAATAAATCAAAACCCCACACAGAGATAACTGCATTTGCAAATGTAATGCTATTTGCAAACTTCCCTGATGGACACCAGCATGTCCATAGGTCATTATATTTATCACTTTTGGATTTTGCTTCAGGCTATTATAGTTTCCCCTGCCATTTGCAGAGTATTTCTACAGGTCACTTTATAAAAGGGAAGTTAAATTGTAAGTTTGGGTTGCTCTGGAGGTGATGGGGTGATGGAAAAATGTGTAGGCTTCAGTGAGGTAGCCCATGAACCGACCCAGCTGCACAAACTCCATTCTGCGGCTGAGCACTCCATTTAACTTCAGTCTCGAGTCCAAGCCCTGTGAACTTTTGGGGGGCACTGCCATTTGCAAGCAAGAACTATCATGAGCTCAGCTCAGCTTAGAATACTTTAGGTGCTTTTCTCAAAGAGGAGTTGGTGGTGGTTTTTTCCGCCAAATGCAAACCAAGGGTCATAGACATAAGCCACTCACTTGCTTGACAAGATAAGCTGTTAATAGGCTAGTTAGCTGACAAGGAACAGGAACTGGAAATTGGTGGGTCCATCACCTCCTCATCCTCACATAAGCAGGCAGATAGCAACCCTGATAGCAAGATGCATACACCATGTTGCAATTATTGGCTCATTGAGTTTTCAACCAGCTCTGAAATCAATAACTGTTATTTTTGAAAAGCTAACGGATCAGATCAGGAACAGTTAAAAATAGCGAAGTGAGAACCCAAGCAAAATGGCACAAGTGTCCGTTGAATCATTAGAATTGCATTAGATCCATGGGCGTACCCAGGATCAAAACTAGGGGGGGGCAAGGGGAGGGGCCAAGGCACGGAAGGGGAGGGGACACAAAGTGGGCGGGAACGGCGAACTCGCGCTCCGCCGGGCTGTGCCCCTCCCTAGAAGCAGGGCTGGTGGGCGGAGGCGGAGCCCAGCCCAGCGGAGCGCGAGTTCAGCGTTCCCGCCCGCCGCGCCGCGCTCTCTGGTTCCCCGCCGCGCTTGGCTTTGCCAGAGGGCGCGGCGGGGAGCTGGAGGGAGGGCGCAGCGCGGCGGGCGGGAATGGCGAACTCGCGCTCCGCCGGGCTGTGCCCCTCCCTAGAAGCAGGGCTGGTGGGCGGAGGCGGAGCCCAGCCCAGCGGAGCGCGAGTTCAGCGTTCCCGCCCGCCGCGCCGCGCTCTCTGGTTCCCCGCCGCGCTTGGCTTTGCCAGAGGGCGCGGCGGGGAGCTGGAGGGAGGGTGCAGCGCGGCGGGCGGGAACGGCGAACTCGCGCTCCGCCGGGCTGTGCCCCTCCCTAGAAGCAGGGCTGGTGGACGGAGGCGGAGCCCAGCCCAGCGGAGCGCGAGTTCAGCGTTCCCGCCCGCCGCGCCGCGCTCTCTGGTTCCCCGCCGCGCTTGGCTTTGCCAGAGGGCGCGGCGGGGAGCTGGAGGGAGGGCGCAGCGCGGCGGGCGGGAACGGCGAACTCGCGCTCCGCCGGGCTGTGCCCCTCCCTAGAAGCAGGGCTGGTGGGCGGAGGAAGAGCCCAGCCCAGCGGAGCGCGAGTTCGGCGTTCCCGCCCACAGCGCCGCGCTCGGCCTTGCCTGAGGGCGCGCCGGGGAGCTGGAGGGAGGGTGCGGAGCAGCGCGGCGGGAATGGCGAACTCGCGCTCCGCCGGGCTGTGCTCCGCCTCTGCCCACCAGCCCTGCTTCTAGAGTAGGGCAGCTGCCCTAACTTGCCCCGTGGTGGGTACGCCCTTGATTAGATCCCTCTTTTAGGGAAGACTGCTCCATCCATGCCTTGCTTGTGTGACAGACAGGTGTTGTGCAGAGTATCTCTCATGTAGGACACTGAGGGTTTGGTGCCCTGTCAGGGAGCTCCCACTTCTTTAAGGGAAGTCTCCATAGCTCAGTGGTAGAGCCTATGCTTTGCGGGCAAAAGGCTCCTGTTTCAATTCCTGGGATCTCCAGGCAGGGTGTTGGAATCTGAAGAGCTCAAGAGATCGTTGGACTACAACTCCCATCCTCCCTGGTCACTGGCCATGCTGTTGGGGCTGGTGTGAGTTGGAGGCCAACAACATCTGGGGTATTGTTGGTTCCCCATCTCTATGTTACAGGATTAAGGATTTCTAAGGAAGAATCCCCAGCAATTTGACACGATTTAGCAACATATCAAAACCATACTGAACTTTCTGGATGCCATAAGACAAATGGAGGCAACACGTTGACCAATTCCATGGGCGAAATATATCTGTTTTTATCTTTGCAAAATATAACAACATGCGAGGCAGTGATCCAAGGTAATCATACTGTTTCGGTTTGGTCTTCTTCAGTTTTTTAACTACAAAAAAATAAATCAAATAAATATATATCATTAATTATGTCATACATCATATTAAGGCCAATGGCCAGCATGAACACGAGTCTATACAGTCCATAATATTTTAACATTGAAAAAATACAGGAAAATACAAAAATAAAACACAAAAATAAAACACAAAAATAAAACATACCTTAGCGTTTTTACGCAATCTGCGGAACGGAGGTCATACACATATGTAACCCCTGCTGCCTGAAGCAAGACATAGAAAGCTTAATATACAGTTCTACCACAGGTAACACCCTAGTTAATCAAGGCTATTGAAATTTTAAAGTAACATGCAACCTCAAGATCCTGAAAGTAATATAATTAGATGAAACAATTCAAATCTAACTCAGAGTTCAATCCTTCTGGATAGAGCGTTTTGAACATAAAAATAAATTGTGATTCTTTTTGTCTTAATAATTTTACATAATCACATTTAGCGTTCCCCTTCCTCCTGTTAATCCACAATAGGGTGTACAGTAAGTCCGAGTCTGAATGATTCTTAGCTAAAAAATGCTCAACCAGGGGTGCTTCCTAAACTCCATTCCTAATGCGGGATCGGTGTTCACTGATTCGTGTTCCCACAGACCGGATTGTTGACCCTATATAAAATAAATTACATGGGCATCTAATTAAATATACTACCTCTTTTGTTTGGCATGTACTGAAATGGTTGATAACAAACTTAAATTTGGTCTTTTCATTATAAATTGCTTTGATTTGCAAGGCCAGAGGGCAAGCGGGACACCTGCCACATCTAAAATGTCCCACAGGACCCCCAGGGATACGGGTGCAAGATGGTCTGTTAACGTCAGTATGCACTAATAAGTTCTTAAGAAAATTAGTCCGTTTAAGTCCTATCAAAGGAAAATCCGAGCAACCTGGCACATTCCTAAGTCTGCAACACAGGGGTTGTTTCATTAGCATAAGACAAATGGAGACAATACCTCTAGAAGGACTCTTTTGTCCATATTTCATTTCATCTTACATAAAACATTATTATTTTTACATCAGAGTTAACTCCCACAGCTTGTTTACCCCATCACCACTCTTAATGTTAATTTTGAGTTTCCATTTCTGTCATGTTTCCACACCAGTCTATTATTTTTCTTTTTAAAAAAGAAAAAAGAAAAAGTTCTCACATAAATTAACCAGCACCCTAGGGCTTCCTTTTGTGCCACGTTTCTAGAGACAGGTACATGCTTTAAAGCAATGTGTGAAAGTGTTTTGTTTTGTTTTGCTCCAGCGCTTTCCCTGCAAAAAAAACGTTCTTTACCTGACTGCAAAAAATGTTCTTTACTTGACTTGTTTGTGCTGACTTGGCACTAACAACAATCCAATGAAAAATCGAATTGTCATTTGTTTTGATTGGGCAGTACAACACTGTGAGGAAAAAAAAAGAGCACTCAGACCCGACACTTTAAAGTGAGGACCTGTGCCTGGAAAGAATGGGGGGAAAGGTAAGTCTGGATGAGCCCTTGGTGTTTATTTCTCCTAATTTTTGTATGTAATATTCACTAATATAATGCATTTCTGTATACAGTGGAACCTCGGTTTACGACTACCTCCGTTTACGAAAACCTCCGTTTATGAACGCCGCAGACCCGGAAGTGTTTATATCTGGGTCCCGCGGCGTCGGATGCGCAGACGCAATCTGCGCAGCGTGTGCGTGTGCAGAAGCGCTCTATCAGCGCTTCACGCACATGCAGAAGCGTGCCTTCGGCGAGTGAATGCCTCGGCGAGCGAACGCCTCTGCGGAATGGATTGCGTTCACAGACCAAGGTACCACTGTATATCATTTTCACTAATACAAGCTTTTTAAATGAACACTTTCTCCTAACATATGCAAACAATACACAAACAGAAAAGTTGTTGTCCTTAAAAAGTCATATTTCTCTGAATTTTGTGATGCAAAAAACTGAGCATAAAAATGCCATGGATTAGTAAGATTAACATAAAAATCAAATATATTGGGTGGAATTGCTTGCAAAAATATGTATCATAGACAAACTACACACAGATACGCTACAAATTTTCATGAGGATTCCTTCAGGGCGGTGGTGGAATTGCAGCAAACTGCAATTTAAGATTGGAAACATAGATACCAAGATAAACCTAAATTGACAGTTTAGAGACCAACTAAGTTTGCCATAGGTATGAGCTTTCGTGTGCATGCACACTTCTTCAGATACACTGAAACAGAAGTCACCAGACCCTTATGTACAGTCAGAGGGTGGGGAGGGGTATTAATCAGAAGGGTGGTGGGAATGGGTGATTGGCTGATAGGAGTGGTAAACCTGTTGACTGTTAATGACTGTTAACGACTGCAATTGGTCTTGCTTTCCTTCTGAGTAATACCCTCCTCACCTTCTGACTATACATAA
The DNA here is from genome assembly GCF_963506605.1 of Zootoca vivipara. Classification (NCBI taxonomy): domain Eukaryota; kingdom Metazoa; phylum Chordata; class Lepidosauria; order Squamata; family Lacertidae; genus Zootoca; species Zootoca vivipara. Next base: position 20,935,173 of record NC_083294.1, read on the forward strand.
GGGTCTGGTGACTTCTGTTGCAGTGTGTCTGAAGAAGTGTGCATGCACACGAAAGATCATACTGATGACAAACTTAGTTGGTCTCTAAGGTTCTACTGAAAGGATTTTTTTAATTTTTTGTTTTGACTACGTTAGACCAACACGGTTACCTACCTGTAACTAAATTGACCCCTATATTTCCAGATTGTTCTACCAGCATGAGAGGAGTCCAAATTCATGAAGTATTTCTATGGCAAACAGTTCAGCAAACAGGTGAGTTCAGCACCTTTTGAAAAGAAAGTAAGCCCTATGCATTTAATTTATCTTCCTTACTTGAAAAAACTTGAGTGTTTTCAGCTCTGTTTGTGCTGTTTGAGTGGCTTATCTAAATTTACTTCAACCAGGAACCTAGTTTTGGAAAATGGGTAGAAGATGTACTTTCATCCTATGACTCCATTTTAATGTGACAAGGACAACAATGTAGACCTAACCAGTGGGAGAAATCATCTTGTAAGCCAAACGTTTTAGGCTTAATATGAAATTTTTAAGCTTAGGTGTAGACACAGTTCTGTTTTAAAGCTTAGTTTTTTTAGTTGAGTTTTAAATATGTTGCACACTGAAAACTGCATATCAAGGGAGGTGCAAAGGGGGTTAGACCTTTGCATTATCAAAGAAATTCAATTTGCCCAGATCCTCTCCTTATTCAGTATTCATTGTTGACTCACACAATAAAAGTTGCCATTTCTAGGTTGGGTGGGGTCAGCTAAGTTAAATCCCCCTTTAAAATTATCTTTCCAGTGCATCAATATCAGTCTTTTGGACATAGTGAGGGCACAAAAAATCCATCTATGTTGTCTAGTTGTCAAATTCTGTATGGTAGGCACATAATTCAAGAGAATATTTTCCTCTGAAAATTTAAACAGTTTTCTGCAGTCATGCTTATACAATCCAATACTTTCTCCCAAAACTTAGTAAGCATCGGACATTGTAAAAAACATGTGCTTCAAAGAAGCATTATCTTTTTAACATCTCCAACAGCATGCTGTCTTCGACGGTCCTTATCTATATAAATGTAATGAAATCCAGTAAATTCTAAATATTATTTTCTGTTGTATAAGTTGTACTTTAAGATCCATAGACACCTTTACTATGGAAGCTAAAACACTTTCCACAGTTAGGTAATATATGAACCTCTAATTTTTTGTTCCACCCTTTTCTTAAAATCTGCATATTGGATTGATTTATTGATAACAAATAGGTACTGTATAAAAAAGAATTGTGGGCCTTTTTGTTTCAAAGGATCTGATCAATTGTTCTAATATCTCTGGTATTCCAGAAGTTGTAAAAGCTGCCAGTCCAAACAAAGTTGTTAACAAGTGTCGCAGCTGCAAATATTGCCATTGGGCTACATCTGATAGATGGTATTTATTGCTTAAAACAGCATACGTGTAAAATTCATCTTCCTCATCTATCAGTTGATTCAAAGTCAGTATGCCAGCTTCCATCCAATTTTTCCATGTTACCATATTTTTCCAATTTTTGAAGTTGGGTTTCTTCACGAAGCCAATTTAGCATGGAGAATTTGATTGAAATTATTTTTTATTGGACATGGTATATGCCATATCTTTCTGACAAAATTGTTTTGAGAGGCTCCCAAGTTCTAATATATTTGATCCTAATACTGCCCATCCAACCAGAAAGTTATATATATATATATATATATATATATATATATATATATATATATGTGTGTGTGTGTGTGTGTGTGTGTGTGTGTGTGTGTGTATATATATACACACACACACACAAAAATACACATAAACATTCTAAAAGCTCAAGATTCATAATACTGAATCCTCCTTCAATAATTTGTAGTTGCATTTTTTGTAACGTGTCCAGAAGAGGGCAATGAAAATGGTCAAAGGCCTGGAAACGATGCCTTATGAGGAATGGCTTAGGGAGCTGGGTATGTTTAGCCTGGAGAAGAGAAGGTTAACGGATGATATCATAGCCATGTTCAAATATATAAAAGGATGTCATATAGAGGAGGGAGAAAGGTTGTTTTCTGCTGCTCCAGAGAAGCGGACACGGAGCAATGGATTCAAACTACAAGAAAGAAGATTCCACCTAAACATTAAGAAGAACTTCCTGACAGTAAGAGCTGTTCGGCAGTGGAATTTGCTACCAAGGAATGTGGTGGAGTCTCCTTCTTTGGAGGTCTTTAAGCAGAGGCTTGACAGGCATATGTCAAGAATGCTTTGATGGTGTTTCCTGCTCGGCAGGGGGTTGGACTGGATGGCCCTTGAGGTCTCTTCCAACTCTACGATTCTATGTAAAGATATTTTCGGAGTCAAATAATTTATTTTTCGGAAATATTGTCCAGATATTTGAACTGGAATTCCCCTCAGAATATAGATTAATTTGGGAATAATATTCATTTTGAGAGATTTCACCCTTCCCCAAAGGGCAAGGTGTACCAACTCCCATCAATTAATATCTGAAGAAACCTATTTGATTATTTTATTTATATTACATGTTACTGAGTTATATCCTAAACACAACGAAGTTACAAATACAAAGGGTTGTGAGGCCTATCATACCTTATGATTGCTGGACAATTGTTGTTTGGTGGATGCCATGGAACAAATTCAGTCCCTTGAGACCAAGGCAGTTGAACCTGAGAAGCTGAGGGATGCAAAAGAACCTTTGGACGAGGGCTTCAGGGAGAAGATGCTAGTGTTCCACCACCAGTGTAATACCGTACTTGGAAGCAAGATTAGGCAAGCCTTTGCCCATTAATGTTCAAGTGGACTCTGAGTGCACATGTGTCCTGCTGCTTTTATGGGCTGCTGAGTCTAAGTGGTGGTGCTATTTTATTCTGCTCCTATCATGTTTCTATGGCTGTCTTGGGGGAAGTTATTTTGTGCTGCCTAATTCTAAGCTTTATGCTGTTATTGTGATCCAACATGGATCAGACAGTAGTGGCCTGGTAGTGAGTCCCAACATATCAGATGAAGAATAATGAGATAAACCACCTAAAACTCTGCTTCCACTAGAATTTATCAATATTATGCAATAGGTATATCATACAGTGGTACCTCGGTTTATGAACACAATTGGTTCCGGAAGTCTGTTCATAAACTGAAGCGTTCATAAACTGAAACGAACTTTCCCATTGAAAGTAATGGAAAGTGGATTAATCTGTTCCAGACGGTCAGCAGAATACTTAAACTGAAGCGTTCATAAACTGAAGCGAACTTTCTCATTGAAAGTAATGGAAAGTGGATTAATCCGTTCCAGACGGGTCCGCGGAGTACTCAACCTGAAGTGTACTTAACCCGAAGCATGGGTGTAATTGGTTCCGGAAATCTGTTCATAAACTGAAGCGAACTTTCCCATTGAAAGTAATGGAAAGTGAATTAATCCATTCCAGATGGGTCTGCAGCGTTCGTAAACCGAAAATTCATGAAACCAAGGTGTTCATAAACCAAGGTTCCACTGTATATGTATCTTATAACACGGGTTGTTACTTGTGAAGCATGCCTTTAGTTTGTAGAGTCCCCTGCCATGATTTAAATTTGCCTCCATTCATTAATTATCCAAAGGTTTAGCTGATTGAAGTATCGGTTACACAGATTAAATTCTGCCATCCAATCCAATGGTTTCTCCCTTTTCCTCATTATTTGGAAAGGGCCTGGATACAAGGGGCACTGTGGATGTTTGTAGCCTTCTCTTTATTTTGAGATTCTAAAATCTGCTATTTGGCAGTGGAAAGCAGGTATGGGACAAAAATCCCTGTTTTGAATGTGAGGTGTTGATTCTACACATACTGCCATTATTATGATTCCATAGCAATATGCGTTCAGAAGATATTAGTGCTGTATCAGGTAAAGGAACAAGCCTTTTGCTTTATTATACATTGGGTGGGCACAGCTTCATATGTACTACAGAGCAGATCAACCCAATATACTTTATTTCCTCCTTTCTAACAGAAGCGTTCTTTTTATAATTATGACTTTACCAGATTTTAGTGATTTTTAAAATTAATTTTGTTGATATGTAGGTTTTTAGAATTGTAAATTGCCTTCTGGCACACAGGTAAAGTTCAAATATTGTTACCAGATAAAAATGGTATATAAGTCTAGGGGGACAAAGATAACAACTTGGTGCCCTCCAGATGTTGTGGACTAAAACTATCAGCCCCAACCAATGGATGGGGGGTGGATGGGAGTTTTGGCCACTACATCTACATGGTAGCTACCTCTACTTTACAGCAGTCCGGCATGCAGAAGAGCCCCCAGGTTCAATCCCTGACTCTCCTGGTATGTCTGGAGAAGAATGTGGTGTAGTAATGTGTTGGACAAGACCTGAGAGACCAGGGTTCAAATCCCCACTTGGCCATAAAACTCACCTTGTGACATCAAAACAGTATAAATTAAAAGCCTTCGCTGGCGATTTAGTATTGACTTTACAAGAACCTGAGACCAGTGCAGTAAAGGCACTGGAAATAATCCAGGAGTTTGGACAGCTTGCAGGGTTTAAACTGAATCAAGCGAAAACCAAAGTACTGAGTAAGAATTTAGTACCAGAAGAAGTTAAAAGGTTGCAAGAGGCCACAGGGTTGACATTCGTTAAAAAGGTGAAATACCTGGGAGTAAATATGACTGGAAAAAATATAGATTTGTTTAAAAATAATTATGAGAAGTTATGGAATGAAATTAAGAGAGATTTAGATATATGGTCAAATTTGAAATTATCTTTGATGGGCCTAAGTTCAGTGATAAAAGTGATAAAAATGATAAAAATGAATGTATTGCCAAAAATGTTGTTTTAGTTTCAAGCATTACCTATTGTGGACAAGCTAGGATGTTTTAAAGAATGGCAGAAAGTTTTATCAAGATTTATCTGGCAGGGGGAAAAGCCTAGAATTAAATATAAATTGTTAACAGATGCAAAAGAAAGAGGAGGTTTCTCACTGCCAGATTTAAAGTTATATTTTGAAGCCACAGCGTTTTGTTGGATGAAAGAATGGTTCCTGCTCGATAACACTGATGTTTTAGACCTAGAAGGTTATGATAATGCATTTGGATGGCATGCATATTTGTGGTATGATAAGATCAAGGTTCACAAAGGTTTTAAATGTCATATTATAAGAAAATCATTGTTCAATGTTTGAGATAGATATAAAGATTTGATAGAAAGAAAAACACCCAGGTGGATTTCACCTTTAGAGGCTAAAGTACATAAAAAGTTAAATATGGAGACCAGATGGCTGACGTACAAGGAATTATTGGTGGAAGAGAAAGACCAATTTAAGTTAAAAACATATGAGCAGTTGAAGATACATTTGAATGATTGGTTGCAGTATCACCAAATAAATGAATTGTATAAATTGTATAAAAAAGTTGGTTTTCAAATAAAAAAATCCAAATTGGAAACGGAATTGTTAGAATCTAAAGTTTAGAATCTTTCAAAGATGTATAATCTATTAGCAAGGAATTGGAAAAATGAAGATATACCCACGGTAGACGACTGGCAGATGAAGCTGATAGAATTCATGGAACTGTCCGAGCTGACTGGGAGACTCCAGGACCAGGGGAAAGAATCAGTGGAAGAAGATTGGAAGAAATTTAAAGTTTATTTAGAAAAGAATTGTAAGATTAGTAGTTTTTAGTAAAGGATTTGGAAGTAAAAGGAGGTTGTAGAAGAGTTTTAGTCAAGTTTATTATGTATTAAGATTTAGTTAAGTGTTATTATTGTATTGAATTTTAAGATATAACTAGAATAGAATTGTATTCTGAGACAGGTATAAGAGATTTACAGTATTGATAATCCATTAAGAGTATAAATAGGTTTAGATAATTGTTAAAAAGATTGGAATTAAGATTTGGAAAGTACTAAGGAAGTAAGATAAGGAAACGTAGTTGGGGGGAATGGAGGAAGTCAACAAACATTTGTGATATAAGATTGATTTGATATCTTTTTTATTGTAATGTTGGTATTTTGTTTTGTTGTGTATATTCTGTGTTTCTTTTTCTGTTTTTCTGTCGTGTTTTTATAAAATCAATAAATATATATTTAAAAAACAAAAACAAAACTCACCTTGTGACAGTCACTGCCTCTATGCCTAACCTACTTCATAGGGTTGTTATGAGAATTAAATGAGGAAGGGGGGACCATGTATGCCACCTTGAGCTTCTTGGAGGAAAAGGTGTGATATAGTCACAATAAAATACATAAAATACATACACACATGAATGTGGATTATTCCCAACCTGATGTCCTGTGATGCTCTGGGTGGAGATGATGAGAGTTGTGGCCCAAAACATTTGAAGGGCACCAGCTTGGGGAAGGTTGCAAAGATGGTGCTGGGCTAGAAGGGTCACTGGCCTGACTTCGTGGATAATATCTTCTTCTGTTCTTCCTTTAGCCTGTAAATCAGAAAAGTCCCTTGTTCAAATCTCAGTAAGCGGAGCTTTAAAATGCTTGACTCCTCTCTCATACCTCCAACTTTAGGAACAACGTGGAGACTGCACTGATCTTCTTTATAGGCTTGTCATAAGGATAGGTTAGGTATTGCAAAAGTTCCAGAGGGTAGTCATGCTAGTGTTGAGTCTTGTGGCACCTCGAGCACGAAGTATGTGTATTGTGGCATATTTTTTTTGTACTGTAGTCTAAAGACAGAAAAAACACATAAATCTGGCTCTAATGTATATGGCAAAGGGTATATCATTTGCTTTGTAAGCAGAAGGTCCTAGTTTCATTTCCCAGCCCCATCTCCCTGGAGGGCTTCTTCCACTTATTTATTTACCTTATTTATAGAAATACCACCTTTCTGGTGGTGATGTACTTGGTCCTCCTCTCCCCACATTTTATCCTCACAAGAACCCTGTGAGGTAGGTTAGACTGGGAGTGAGTGCCTGGCCCAAGGTCACCCAGTGACCTTCATGCCTGTGTGGGGATTGAACTCCGGCCCCTCAGATCATAGTTCAGCACTCTAACCACTGCACCACACAGGCTCTGCAGTTAGCACACGTAACGCTGATCTAGATGAACGAGTGTTCTAACTTGGCATGAGCGAAGTAGCTTCCTAAACCCATTTTAATATAAATACAGTACGAGGTAAGGCAGGAGAAGCGCTTGGAGACGAAAGAGCCGCCGGAGTTGCTGCCGTCGCCTTTACGTTGCCGTTGCTTCGAGCGGCTTTGAGGAAAAGGGCCATTCCTAGGAGCGGCCCCTCCAATTTCAGAACTTTCTGCTCTCCTCTGTACAGTAATCAATACTCTGTGGCGGCGGCTATGCAGCTCGCGGGAAACGGGAGCGGCAGCGGCGGCGGCGGCGGCGGAAAGCAGGTAGCGCAGGGTCGCCGCTGGCGCGCGCTCGGTTGTGCAGCTACCGCTGCCTGCGCCGCAGCCTTCTCCAAGCGCGCCTCCAGAGCGCCGGGGGTTGCGCGCCCTTTATATGCCAGGTGGCCGCGCGTCGTTGCGCGCGCCGCTTTTCAGTGGGGTGGAGGAGGAGGAGGAAAGGCTACGAGTGAAGAGAGGAGAGAGACTTCATAGTATTAAGGGGGTGTGGGGGAGAGAGGGAGAAGGAGTAAAGCGAGCGCCGGCTCTGCCTGCCTAGCGGGCGAAGGGAAGCCTCATCTGCCCGTGAGAGCGAGACGGAGAGCGGCGCGGCTGAGGCAACAATGGCAGCGGCGGTGGCGGCGGCAGCGCATTAGGCACCTTCTGAATGGGCAAAAGCAACCCGGGTGGGGGAGGCGGAGGAGGCGAGGAAGCCCCAGCAGCCGCGGAGGAGGAGGAAGGCGGCGGCGGCGGCGGCGAGGAGGAGGAGGAGGAGGCAGCGGCGGCAGTAGTAGTAGCGGCAGCAGGAGCAGGCGCGCCCCCCTTCCTGCCCGGCCGGCGGGAGCTGCGCGGGGCCGAAGCTTGCGGGAGCCGGCTAGCACGACTGCGGGGACCCTCGTGCCGCACGAGCCGCGCCGGCGGCTCCATCATCTCCATCTCCATCCTTTTCTCCTCCCAGAGGAGGAGTAGGTGGCGGCGGCGGCGGCAGCAGCAGAGGCACCAGCAGAGGCAGCAGGAGAGGAAGGCGCGTCCACCTGCACGCGCTGGAGCGCTGGGCTTATGGAGAAGCGGCGGCAGCTCTGAGTGCCGCAGCAGCAGCAACCGCCGCCGCCGCCACCACAGACTCGCTCTCACGCCTGCTGTGGAGGAGCCCCTGCCCGGGCAGGCCTCTCCGCCTCCTTCGCTCCAAGGTAAGCTCCCCCCCTCCCCATTCTCGTATCAAGGCGTCGCCTACTCAGGGTGGGTAGACCCTTTTGTGCGAATCCGGCGGGGACAGCAGCGGCTCATCTCTAAGGCTTGCTTGGCACTGCAGCTGCATCAGACCAGGAAGGAGGGGAGGGGAGCGCTGATGCAGGCAGCCCGAGCACTGCAATCCTTCGAGGGAGGGCCCCCCACCTCGGCTCTTTTTTTTTTTTTAATACAGAGAGGAGGCCAAATAAGCTGCAGGGATGCGCGCGCGCGTTTGTGGGGGCAGATGATGGCTAGGAATGGCTTTGCTTTCTCTCTCTCTCTTAGGAGAGAGCCTGCAGGTCTGGGTTGCTGGGTGGGGGGTGTCCGCCAGAATTGAAGCATAAATTGTGCCAATCAAAATACCTCCGATCCAGGGCGGTGGGCGCGAGGGGGATTGTAAAGGGTTGAAAGGAAAGGAGGGGGGAGCGTGTGAAGATGGTGGGGGAGCGCATGGTGTTTTAAGTTCATACATCTCTTTTTAGAAAATCTGTCAAAAAAGAAGGGGGGAAGAGAATAGAATGAAAATCACATATCCTGCCCCCCTTTGTTAAATGTGGGCTGCTTTAAAACCTGAATCCTCCTTGCTGGTTTTCTGTGGAATGCTGGGGCCAGAGGTTACCATAATTAATTAGCTGCTATTTTAATGTATGGTCCCCTGGGTGGGGAGAGGGTAGAAGAAAAAGAGAGACTGTCTGTGCATGTGTGTGTGTGTGTGTGCGTGTGTGCGCGCGCGTGCATGGCACTGGAAGTGTTGGCTTGCTAAAAAGTGAATGAGTGCTCCAAATTGGATGTTTCTCTGTGCGTGGATGCATGGAATCTGCTGATTTGGGGATGAAATTATAGGCCCCTGGATTAAAGATTTCAAGATGCCTCCTTCTTGACATCCTGTAGGCTTTCAAAAGTTAAATACAGCAGCATTTTTAGCCATTTATTGAGAAGGATAATGCCCACTTTATTTGTGTGCAGAGAAAAATGTTTATCAGATGGTTCTTCATCAGGGGTGTGATTATTTCATGGTTCATGCTCAGGAATTTAGTGTTCTGCTAAATTTTTGAATTAAAGCACTGTGTGCATGTGTGTGTTCAGTGCAGGGAGTGGGCTGGAAGTGGATTTCCCTAATGCAGGGGTTGCTCCTCTGTTGGTCAGCAATTTGTTATAGGTAGCAACTGAGAACTGCTCCACATTATGAAAAGGAAAGAGGTCACTAAGTAATCCTTCCTTGCCATCTTATTCTTTTTACACACTGGCCAGCACATTGTGCTTCTTGTTTACTGCAGATAAGGTTTTAATGAGGGAGAGAATTACTTTATGGGGGGGGTGTAGTGACCAAGGAACGCCAGAAGACCCTAAAACCATTAAAGTTTATTGTCACTTCCCATATTAAACAGGGTAATTGGACAATGCTGGTTGACTATCTGAAACTCTTCCCAAGTGAGAAACGCAGCTATGAATATAATTAACCATCTGTCCAGTGAGAAATTGGAAATTGGGCTTTTATCCTTCACGTTCTTTAGTTTGATGCCTAAATTTATTGACTGCTTGTACACATGTGCCGCACAAGAAGAGGGCTTTGACTTGGAAAGTGCATTTCACCTGTGTGAATATTGATCATGGACTTTTGGTGGTGGTGGTTTTATTAACTATACAGTACTAATTGCAGCTGATATGATAACAGCATGTCAGAGCAGCTCTGCATGATGCAGTAAAGGGTCCACAGACATTGTCTTAAGTACCACCTAGATAAATGTAGTTCCTTCTGAAGATATTTCTTTCTGCTCCCAGCGAATCCTGTATGTTCACATGAATTGAAGAAATGTGCGGAGAGCCAGAAGATATGTGTCTGATTTTTTTTTGGTGGTGGTGGTGGGGGGAAGGGACTCATTCTGTGGTCATGTTTCACTTTTCTTTTTATAGCTTTTCCTACCCCTTTCCCCAGTGCCCTGCTAGCTTTTCTCCATAGCCACCTTCCCTTCCTTACGACAAAAATCCTTGCTTTGGTGGCAGAGCATCCACTCTGCCTGTGGAAGGTGCCACGTTCAACCCCTGGCATCTCCAGGCACAGTTGAGAATGGCTCCTGCCTGAAACCACGGATAGCTGCTGCCAGTCAGGGTGGACAGTACTGAGCAAGATGGACCAAGGAGATGACTTGGTAAAAGGCAACCTCCTATGTTATTTAGGCACCTATTGACAGAACTTTAGTGTTGCCTTGTAGTAGTCACCTAGCCAACTGTGTGTGTGTTTGTGTGTGTGTGTGTGCCAGCCTAATTGCTAGTAAATGAACTATACATATTTGGCGGTGGGCGGGTGGAATTTTATGTTTTGTAGCTTACTCTTTTCAATGGCCTTTGGAGTATGTGATGCATGTAAAATACCTGTCCTATCCAGGGAGTGACTTCTGTTTGTTTTCCATCAAAAGATTCTGAAACCATTCAATGGATTGTGTTCCAACAAGTTATCATTGCCTAAATGGTAGCCTTTCTGAACCTGGTGCTTTCCCCATGTGGTTTGGACTACAAGCAGTACAAGCCACTGTGCTGACAGGTGCAGATGGGAGTTGTAGTAGTCCAAAACATTTGGAGGGCCCCTGGTTGGCAAAGGCTTGACTATGGTGTCCAGGTAATGCTTTATTGGAAGAAACTTGTTTTTTAGGTTCCTAGAGCTACAGTTTTCAGAGTGCTTTAACAACCAACCCCTCTTCACAGGTATTGTGGGAAATGTACCTTTTTGAGGGGGTTGGGTCTCCTAACATCTCTCAGCACCATGGGTGTAGTTGGCCGGGGGGGGGGGTCCAGAACTAAGAACTGAGCTATCTGTGACGCGATTGGTCAGTTAGTTAAGTATTTTTATATATGGTATGTACTTGATGGGGGGGGTCAGCTGCATGGGAGCCATGCCATGCTCAACCTTTAGCAAACTATGGTCCCCAAGATTCTTTGTAGGAAGCCAAAACTCTACAGAGTGGTATCATAATGCTTTAAATGGCATTTTCTTCGCACAATATACACAATATATGTATTGGAGTTTGGGAAGGGGGTATCTTGTGGACTTCCCACAGGCATCTGGTTGGCCACTATAAGAACAGGATGCTGGATCAGATGGGCCCCTGGCCAGATCCAGCAGGGCTCGTCTTATGTTATTTATCAGTAACAAAATCCAGAGAAGATCCAGTTTTGACTTTGAGCTGACTGGAATATACTGGGACTGAATATATGGGCCATTGCAGAAAATGACAATCATCAGCACACTGCTTTTTTAAAAACAAATATTTGACAAAAGAACAGACTGGTTAAATAGTCAACAATTATGTAAGCACATGAGTAGGGTCTGACGTGCTGCGTCTCTGTTGAATCAACCTGTTCAGTGAATAAATCTGCTATGCACCACTGCTTTTGTTTCATTTCTAGGAGAGAATAAACTTAACTTGCACACTCTGAATCTCTCTTACCTGTATTATAATCTTCTACCACCAAATCCTAACTTTGGGGAAAGGAGTGCCTATCCTACACACACACACACACACACTTTAGAAATCATGTTGACAGTCATTATCCATTGGTCTATGTCTTGATTATTGACATTGAAAATGGCAATGGGCCATGCAAGGCTACATATATTTGGGGCTCTTGGCTTGCAGGGGCAGTTCCAGTGAATAATTATCCTCAAAGCGTTAGCCAAAGGATGGTCACTGAGCAAGTCAGTTGTGCATTATCTTTTCATACATCTGGCTTACAACAAAGATGATTCAATTGTACTTTTTCTAGCCAAAATGAGATAGTACCACAGAGGTTTGCCTGTTTTTCCATTTGTTTGGGACTCTCCTTACAAAGTGTTTATTATGTTTGAATGGCTGTTGTGTGACTTTTCATTATTGATGCTGCTCAGAACACTTTATTCACAAAATTGTCCATGCCAATAGGATCTTGAACTATATTCTGCTTTAATTGCCATGGTTTATGTCTCATATCATGTAGAATTTTATTGGAATGAGAGCATTCGGTAGAAGGATTTCTTTTAACCACAGGATTTAAATTTTTCATCCTCTTATTCGGGCAAGCTGCATATGTCCATTGCCCTTTCTTGAAATCCATTTGTACCTAAGAGAAGGTAATGAAGACCAGGGCTATGAAGCAGTAAGTACTATTGGATTCAATCGGGCTTACTCTCAGATAATTTTAGTTAGGGTTGCAGCCTCAGATTTTCAAACCTTTGCAGAATGTAGCTTATCCTATTTTCTTGGGAATATAATGTCTGTTGTTCTGTATTTGTTAAATTTTGATCTGCTTCCCATATCCCTAAGTGCCTTTTTATATTCCTTCCTGAAGACTGGTTGGGCATAATCTGATTCAAAATCTATCAATGCCTCAAGGAAAATTTCTGTAACTCTGAAGAAGCAGAAGACTTGGAGGCTCCATAAAACTTACTCCCCCCCATTGCCTATCATATTTGGGTCTGCGCTTCAGGTGAGTTGGTGGTAGCAGTTTAAAGACCTTAAAATTGGTGTGTGAAGCAATCAGAATGCCATTGCTGATTAGCAATTGCAATTTACAGCCCATTCATGGCTTTAGACAATACGACTAAAGGAATACTGGGAAGCAGCTCAATCTAACGTGGTACCTATTTTCATTTGGAAGGTAACCATGTATAAGGTGCCAGGCATTTCAAAAGGGGTTTAGCATCCACAATATAGTCAGATTTTCAAAAGGTGATAATCAGTTCTTGTTTACCGAAGGTGAAGTTTTGGGGATAGATGCTGCAGTGGGAGCTGTCTCTAAACCTTGGATATATATATATATATATATATATATATATATATCCCATTTATGTATGCCAAATATCTAAAAGTCATTCTCTGTAGACTTACTAGGATTGTAGAGTTCGAAAAGACCCCCAAGTGACATCTAACCCCCTGCAATGCAGGAATCACAACTGAAGAATCCCTGATAAACCTCTCTTTTAAAACCTCAGTGATGGAGGCTCCGTCCCACTACTGAACAGTTCTCACTGTCACAAAGTTTAATTGGAATGTCCTTTCTTGTAGCGTGAATCCATTCGTTGGGTCCTACCCTCTGGAGCAGCAGGAAACAAACTTGTTCAGTCTTTCGTGCATCTTCTTCATGCCATATATGAAAGTCTCGTCAAAAACAAACAAACATTTTCAGGTATCTTATTGCATGGGAGGCCTGAACACCTTTGGGGCACTACAGAACACTGAGCGAACCATTTTCTTCACTGGTCCTTTTTCTAGCCCTCTTTCACTGCAAGGGCTACACCATTTAGTTCTCCTTCACTGCACACAGTTATGAAAGGATAGAGAATAGAACCATTGAAAAGAAAAGGGGTAGGAGGCAGAACCGTAGCTGCAGCGTTTTGGAGATGAGAAGAACAAGAGCTCTTGGGAGTACGAGTTTGCACAATTAAAGCCACATATACTGACTTCTCTTGGGCCGTACCTTGCACCTCTGTTTACGGAGAATTGTCTGGTTGTGCTTTCCATCTTCTGATCCCAAGAGGGTGGCAGAAACCCTGAGCAGGTGTACGGGGACATTTTGGTGTGGGTGAGGGCAAACAAGCTGCAATTAAGTGTTGTGGGTCACAGATATGCATGGAGATGTACAAATGTTTCTGGATGGCATTGCACCGTCCCTTAAGGGCTAGCTATGCACTTTGGGGGATGCACCTGGACATGTGCTTCCTCCCTGAAGAGCTGTAACTCAGTGGCAGGGCACCTGCCTTGCATGCAGAAGGCTCCAGGTCCAGTTCCCAGAATCTCCAGGTATGGCTGAGAATTCCTTCTATCTGAAATTTTGTAGAGTGGCTGCCAGGCAGTTTAGGCAATACTGAGCTGGATGGACCAATGGCCTGACTCTATATAAGGCTGCTTCTAATGTTATCACAGAGATGCAGGTTTTATTGGTGGATAGGTGTGATTTCCTCCCCAGTCTTAGCTAGTTTGTCAATTGCCACTGTATCTCAAGAATTCCAATCTTGACTCAGTGACACTTCAGTTGGTTATGTCCATTATTGTAATGGGACATTGTAAAGGCATATGCAATTCAGTGTAAGCAGGTGTAAAATCCTGCACAGTGGGGCAAAGAATCCTAACTTAACATATTTTGCTAATGAGGTCTGAATTTGAGGTGACTGACCAGGAATCTTGGTTGTCATGACTATTCATCAAGATCATGGTGAATAGCTTGATGAAAATGTTGACCTAAAGTGTGGCAGCTGTGGAAGGCAAATTCTCTGTTAGGGATCATTACAAAAGGAACTGGAAACAAATCTGCCCCTATCATAATGCTGTTGAACAAATCTATGTTGTGGCTGCACTTGGAGTACAGTTTTGGTCTCCATACTTCAAAGAAAACCACATATAGCTGGAAAATGTGTAGAAAAAGGGCAATCAAAATGATCAAGAGACTAGAGTTTGCCAGACTTTTTTTTTGCCCATGGGCACATCTACAAAACAGAGAAAATGCTGTGGGCACCAGACGCACTACAACCAAGTACATACCCGCAAGAACGCTCTACCCCACATGTGCTTACTGAACTATTTCCATCTGTGGAACTGGCATTGTTACAGGTGCCATACAGTGATGTCTCTGCATTTGTAATAAATCAATCTTTTAGCAGCCCTCACACTTTGGAACTCTCTTCCAAAGGAAAGGCACCTTCGCTGTCTTCTTTCAAGCTCTTTCTTTAAACATTTTGTTCAGGCAAGCCAACCCAGATACGTAGAGTGTTGATATGTGTCTTAATATATTGGTTTTAATTATTTGAATGTTGTAGGTCATTTGTAACTGATTTCTCTCTCTCTCCTGATAATATCGTTGTTTTATTCTTTTTGTGAACTGCTTTGAGGGTGCTTTTGAGTTGCTTTTACAATCAAGAGGTATATAAATTTGGTGAAATAAAACAAATACATATCCAGCACATTTTCTATTGACTCCCATAGAATAGAGCTTAGTTTCAGAGCAGGGAGGGGAGAATGTGGGCACCAGACAAGGCTCTGTGAGTGCATGTGCACCCATGGGCATCAAGTTGATGACCTTCAAACTAGAGCAACTTATTTGGTTAACTCCCCTTCCCAGTTCACTAGAGGGATTGAACCTGGGACCTTTCACATGAAAGGCACAGGCTGTCCCATTGTGTGTTTTTGGGAACACTCTATTGCCATGCAGTGCAAGGTTTTGAGAACATAGCACTGTTTTGGGGTTTCTTGACAAGGTTTTATCACAATAATTTCTAGGCTGTTGCAGGAGTTCAGAAAAACTAATCATTGTGAGGTTACTTGCAGTTGATCCTCATTCAGTGGATGTAGAGGTAACAAGCTGTTCGTGCATGCATTTGGTGGTTTTAGAAAATTTCCCAATGAGAAAAGGTTACAACATTTGGGCGTGTTTGATGGGAAAGATGTGTAAAAGGTGGTGGGGAGAGCATGGTACAGCTTCATAAAGTTATGTATAGCATGGGGACCGCAGAGAGGTTTTTCTCCTCCTCAGTGTTAGAACCTGGTTCATCTCGTGAAACTGAATGTGGGAAGACTCAGGACAGAGGAAAAGAGCTATTTTTTTTCTGCCTTGTAGTGATGGCCACCAACTTGGATGGCTTTAAAATAGGATTGTATAAATACACGGAGGAGGATAAGGCTGTCAGTCGCTGCAAGGCATGATATCTATGCTCTGTCTTCACAGTTGGAGGCAGTAAATGTTTCTGAATGGAAGTTACAGAAGCGAAAGTGCTCTTGTGCTCTAATCCTGTTTCCAGACTTCCCATTAGGACCTCTGTTCAGTCAGTTATGAGAACAGGGTGCTGGATTAGATGGGCCATTGGCCTGATCCAACAGGGTAGTTTTTATGTTGCTTTACATAACGTGCTTTACATGAGGCTGCCTTTAAAGACCGTTCAGAAACTTGGTGCAGAATGTAGGTAGCCAGAATAATTGTAGGAGCCAGAGGCTCAAACCATACTGCACATGGTCTGCGTCAGTTGTATTGGCTGCCTGTTCATTTCTGGGCCCAGTTTAAGGTGCTGTGTTTTTTATTTGGTAACATAGTTTTTATTCATTTTAATCTCTAAGTCATTTAACGTGTTACAAGTAGGTAGCCGTGTTGGTCTGACGTAGTCGAAACAAGTACATGCACACTTCTTCAGATACACTGAAACAGAAGTCACCAGACCCTTATGTATAGAGCCAATCCTATCAGCCAATCACCTATTCCCATCACCCTTCTGAGTAATACCCCTCCCCACCCTCTGACTATACATAAGGGTCTGTTGACTTCTGTTTCTAGTGTATCTGAAGAAGTGTGCATGCACACAAAAGCTCATACCTATGGCAAACTTAGTTGGTCTCTAAGGTGCTACTGGAAGGAATTTTTTTTATTTTTTGTTTCATTTAACGTGGTTGCATTTAGATATATCTTTGTTTACATTAAAGCATATGACATGCAGCAGCTACATAAAATTGAAAATAAGACAACAATAAGCAGATAAATGTTTCTGAATATATCAACTAAGTTGTCTCAAAGTTATTACAATTTATTACAGATATGAAATGATGTATAGTAATGTTTATTGCTTAGATCGGTGACCATAAGTAAAAGGCATTTTGTGTCAAGAACAATTAGACTGTGCTGCAAACTATTGAGTAAAGCAGTACACCACAACTAGTACAACTACCACCTACCCCAGCAACGTCGTCAGTGGCTAGGGTTTATGGGAGTTGTAGTTCAGCAATATCTGGAAGGCCAAAGGTTCCCCAGACCAATTCTAGAGATTGCTTATCAGTGGGGTGACTACTCTGAGTCCATAGAAGCATGTTATGTTGCTGTTCTTTGGCCTGGACTTGAACCTTTTGGTAATGGCGTTCTTGAGGACTGGGAAATGAGTCTGCCTCCTCTGCCAGCTCCAAGGGTTCTTCAGCAGACCTCAACACTGACAGAGATTTTAGGGGAACTTGTCCACTCATCAAAGTCTATGAGCTGTCTGTTTTGACCTCTGTGAACTCCATAGAACCATAGAATTATAGAGTTGGAAGAGACCCAAAGGTCAGTCAGTATCTGATGCCTGGCCAGGGCTAGGCGTGACACTGTCTGGATATCAATAGATGGATTGCTCATGATGTTTGATGGATGCTAGTTTGTGGGGAAGATGAGGATTAAGTTTGTAAAAATGTTTTTTGTAGTTGGCGTGGACAGTACCTGTGATGGAGGGCTTGTTACATGTGTTATCTTCACTCATAGAATCATAGAATCATAGAGCTGAAAGAGATCACAAGGGCCTTCCAGTCCAAACCCCTGCCAAGCAGGAAACACTCTGTAAGGTCCTATTCAGCTCCTCCATTAGTGCTTTATTTATTTACTACATTTATATTCCATCCCATCCCTTCCTCCAAGAAGTTCAAGACAGCCCAGTATACACGAGTTGCAGTGAGTTGCCCTTTGATTTTATACACTAAGTATGGATCATACTTCTTAATAGTGCTTTTTAGAATGCATTGAATTTCCCAGACATAGCTGGAATATTGCAGTTGGAAATCGAAAAAAATGTCTGGGATGTATGGCAACTTCATTTTTTTTGCAATTTTGCCAAAAATGCTCAACAACTTTTATGTCCGGATTTTCACATTTTGAAATATGGTAACCCTATATATATGTGGGATTGGCCTTGGCCTAGGGTTGATGCAATGTTCCTGGAATGGTTCTTGCACTCTCTATGTTATCCTCGCAAACAGCTCTGTATGGTAGGTTAGGCTGAGATGAAGTGACTGGCTCAAGTGACTCCAGTGGGCTTCGTGGCTGAGTAGGGATTTGGATTCCCTGCTCCTAGTCCAACACTCCCTAACATTACCTCACACTGTTTTAACCCCCGGTGCTTTTCAACAAGTTGGCTATTGGGTGGCCAACCTGTTGGAGGAGGACAGTGCGGGGAGTCATGACTAACCTATAGAAGGAAGCAAGTCGGCAGTGTCCATGTGCTCCTTTTCATTTGCAATTATGGCTGTGGAACCTGTGGTGAACTTCTGTGTTTTTAGGTTGGCTTAATCTTCTGCCTCCTCCTCCTCCTCCTCCTCCTCCTCCTCCTCCTCCTCCTCCTCCTCCTCCTCCTCCTCCTTCTTTTTTTCTTTAAAAAGGTATTCTTTTATCCAGCACCATCTGTGCACATGGTGCTTTTACCTTCCAGTTGTTGGAAGCCACAGGAGGGCAGAAGGGTCTTGTGCCTGCAGGTTTCCCGCAGGCATCTGGTTGGCCACTGAGATCAGGATGCTGGCCTAGATGGGCCATTGGCCTGATCAAGCAGGCGTTTTTGTTCTTAATGCAATAGAATAGGTCCTTGCCCCTGTTTCTCTTGTGTCAAAACTTACATCGTAAGCTCCTCTGGAGGTTATTGAAGGCTGCAGCAGGGTGCAGGGAGGTGAGAGGTGACTGGTTTTGGCGCCAGGGTACTGGACAGAGGTCAGAAAGCCAAGACAAGATGATAAAAGACCAGAAAACAAGGGAACTGAGAGAAATGCCACAATTTTGCTTCTTAATTTCTGTTGGGTTGTATCTTTTTTAAAACTGTTGAAAGCTGTGTAGAATACAGTGTGCACAGTAGAATGGCTGGATATATATGAATATTCAATTGCTGTTGATCTATGGGTAGGCTAGCCTTCACCAACCTGGTGCCCTCTAGATTTTTGGACTTTGACTCCCATGTGCTCGGTCTGAGCTGATGGGCGTTGTTGTCCTAACATATGGACGACACCAGGTTGGCAAAGGCTGGTATAGGAATGCCTGCATGAAAGTGTGCAGCAGAGATTGGCCACAACAATAACCTGATTGCCTTGTTGGTTGTATGGGAGACACCTGTATGAAGTCTATGTAACGGGGTAGGAATCACTGAAAAAGCCCTCTCTTTTATTGCTACCTTCAGAAGGAGGGGGCACCCTCAGGAGGTCCTGTGTAGATTATATTGGGGCTCCATTAGGAACTCATGGGAAGAGGCATTTCATTAGGGGCAGGGGTGTACCAAGCTGTGCGGAGCTGTATAGGTTAAAGTCAGTACTTTAACTGAGCCTGGAAGCAAACCGAATGCCAGTGAAGGACCAACGTGCTATGTACATGATGGATGTTTTCAGTTAGTAGCCTTGTTGCCACATTTTGCACCACCTGAAGTTTCTGGACTGTTTTCCAAGGCAGCACTGCAGTAATCTAAACAGGATGTTACCTGAGCATGGACCACAGAAACCAGGTTATTTGGTTATAAAGGGGTATAGCTGGCACAGCTCAAAGGCACTCTGTGACACTGAGACCACTTGCACCTTGAGTGTCTGTGTTGGATCCAAGTGTACTCTGAAGCTATGAACTTGATCCTTCAGGTCAGGGTTGGGTAGAAGGTAGCTCAGGATCTGCTGGTAGATCTCTATCTACGGTAGGTGGTTTGCAGGATTGGCTAGGGTTTCTTAGGGTTTTTTTAACAATAGCAGCAACACAATGATTTTTCTTAGGAGAGGTTTTTTTTGTGTGAGAAACTATGAGCCCCATTCAGTTTTGGTTCTGAAAACAGATTCCTCTACTCAGAACGTGCTTAGGGCCACCCTGCTGTTTAATTTTAGCTGTGGTCACATCATTTAATGTGCATGGCATTCCCCTAAAGAATCTTTGGAACTGTAGTTTGTTAAGAGTGCTGGAAATCATGTTTGTGAGAGAGGAGGAAGCCATGCTTTAAATGTATGGTCTGGTGTGACCTATGTTTCCTTGCCCCAGCTCTGGTTGGTAAATCTTGAGGTTCTAGTAAAAAAGAAAGGAAGTCCAAAAAGATTGCCCACCCAGCTTTAGTGGGAGTGAGCCCCACCCAACCCCAGTTAAACACTGCTCATCTGGACAGAGGAGCAACCTATTAATTGTGTCTGGGTTGAGCTTAAGGTTGATGGTTCTCATCCAATCCTGACTGATTATGGCAGGGATGTGGGACTGGCTTGGACATGACTCTAAACAGGGGTGGAAAACCTTTGCGAGACTAAGGGCCACATACCCTTCTGGCTGACCTTCCAAGGGCCACGTGCCAGTGATGGCAGATATGGCTGGAGCAGCAAGTTTGATTTTCAACTTTGTGCAGGGGGCTACTTTCTACATACACACCTTCTCTCTGTCTTCCATCTACACAAGTAAAAGGCATGATTACAGTTAAGAGATGACAGGGAAACACTTGTGGGTGAAGCAGGGGCACTGGTCTAGGGAGAGTTTGAGGGCTGGATAAAGTACTAATGTTAAATCACAGTTAAGCTATGCAACAGGAGGGATACAATCTGTGGGAGACCTCCAGATGTTGCTGGACTACAACTCCCATTATCCCTGACATTAGACATGATGGCTAATAGGAGCTGGAGTCCTAACAACAAAGGGAGGGTCACAGTTTTCTCCAGTCTCTGGTTAGGTGTTACATTCAAATTGAGCGTAGCCTTTCAGAGTGGCCTGAGGAACCCCCAGTAAGTAGCCAAGGAATCCCAGGTTTCTCCACAGCATAGTTGTGACAACCACATTCTTAAGGATATTTGCTAAAGTTATTTTGCACTTCAGCTGAATAGCAAGATGAGCTATCTTTGGACGGTGTAAATATAACAGTCTTGGAGAAACTGATTATTTCACGTTTCAGGGTGTCAGAAATGGATCTTTGCATATCGTATCTACTACTTAAGGGAAGCTTTTGCAGAAATTGTGTTGATAACTTCAATTTCATGCCTGCTAACATATCTGTCTTTGCTGATAACCTAAGGCACAACTGGATACTATTTCATTTGTTCTATGCTTTATTTTTTGAGGAGGTGGGATCTTTGGCCCAGAAATAATATATAATAGGGCTTCCTCAGAAACCAATTGCTTTAGTTTACTTGCGTTGCAAAGCACTGTGGCTTCTGGTAGTCCCAGTTACGTTTTCATTTTCGTTAGTGCATTGCGGGGTTATTATAAGCATGTTGGCCTCACCAGGTCTAGGAGTTGGAAGAGATCTGTTGCTTCAGCAATGAAACAGCTCTCATTGAGTGAGGGCTTACGAGGAAAGGAACTGAAAATAAAACTGCCAATGTCATGGCACAAATCTATGGCACTTAGAATACAGGTCTGGTCACCTTACCTGCAAAAGCTTATGGTAGAGTTGGAAAAGATTCAGAAAGGGGCAACCAAAATGATAAAGGGGATAGAACAGCTCCTCTATGAAGAAAAGGTGGCAGCGTTCAGGACTTTTTGGCTTAAAGAAAAGGTGAAAAAGTGGAGACATGATAGACACTCAAAAAATTATGCATGGCATGGCGAAGAGCCCCTGCCCTCCAGTGGCAGAGCTTCATGCTCCGACACTTGGGGGGGGGCAGAGAGCAGGCAGGGCAGGGCTGGTGCGCATCCTGGGGGCGTGACATGCCACCTGTTTTGCTTGGTGGGGGAAGCTGCGATGGCATCCCAGCAGGGTTACGCTGCTGGGGGCAGTGCACTCCCTCCCACTCCTCTTCCTCTGCCAGTGCCCCCCCCAATAACACAAACTCCTGGGCATCTGAAGAAGCTGAATATTGGACGATTCAGGAAAGACAGACTTCTTCACGGTGCCTATTTAAATTATGGGATTGACTCCTACAGCAGGCAGTGATGGCCACAAACATGGATAGCAAAGCAAAATCTCTGTGTCAGCCAGCAAATGGGTGGAGTCCTGCCCTGAGCTTGTTAGATAGTCAGCAGAGACAAAGCAGAGTGGACAGTTTCATATTGCAGTTGGAGATGATGCGGGCTGGAGGAAAACGGTTGCACTCTGTAATATGCAGCAAACTGGAGCAGAGGGTCAGAGAGCCATGTTGGATTTCTGTTTGGATCCAGGGCCGCAGCTCTGGGAGAAGCAAGACCCTCTTGGGTTTTTTAATGCTGTGAACCCCTCCATTGTAGGCTCAGGTTGTATATACGTGTAAATAAACCATATATCCCAAAGACCACACAGTCTCTGCTGTGCCTCATTTCCAAAGGAAAAATGAAACCTGAGTGAGCACCCGGAGCCTTGGAATCTCGCACCTTTCAGAGATTGGGGTGACAGTGTAACAATACTCATGCTACACTTGTAAGAACTTGTGGCAGCACTTATACCTTGGAACTCCCTGCCTACTGATATCAGGAAGAATGATATTCATTGTACAGTGGTACCTTGGGTTACAGACGCTTCAGGTTACAGACGCTTCAGGTTACAGACCCCGCTAACCCAGAAATAGTACCTCGGGTTAAGAACTTTACCTCAGGATGAGAACAGAAATTGCGTGGCGGCGGCTGCGGGAGCCCCCATTAGCTAAAGTGGTACCAGGTTAAGAACAGGTTAAGAACGGACCTCCAGAACGAATTAAGTTCTTAACCCGAGGTACCATTGTACTCTTTTTGCTGCCTGCTAAAAACAATCTTGTTTAGACAAGCCTACCCAGAAGCCTAGAAAGTTGCTGCGAGTTTAAATCTGTACTGTCTATTTTTTTATTTTAGCTTTTAAAAAGTCTTAACTTATTGTTATTTTTTTCTTATTGGTCATTTGATTGCTTTATCATTTTTTGTAAACTGCTAGGTTTTTTAATTTTTTTTTAAAAAAATAATAATCGGTTGGTGTATAATTTTTATGAAGTACATCATTTATTTATTTATATCCTGTCTTTCCCCCAGATCAGGGCTCAAAAAGATGAAAGAATTGCAAATAAATCAAACAGTATGGAATTGCTTCATTCTGGCAAGTTGAGAGGCTGGGTCTTCAGTCTGAACCACGTCCTACTCACACTCCCTGACTGGACCTCATCTCTTCATTTTAAGCCTTCATTTTTGTGTCTCTTTATTCTTATTTCTTGCCCCTTTGTCTCTGTCCTTCAGAGTAGTAGCCTGCCGACCCTCTCAAAGAGTTTCCAGGACATTCCGACGAGAACTTCTGTACCCCTGCATGTATTGCACTCAATGTTTTGTCTGTGATCCCATTTCTTAAAGAATATTCTATGAAAGTGTTTTTTTTTTTTAAGGGCACTGAAAAAGCAGCGAAGAGCCATTACTGTGTTGTTTGGTAGGAATTTCTAAAAGCTGCTTGTGAGTCAAATTTCCTTGTAGTTCTGAATTTGATACTTCATACATCTCATTCTGATGATGGCTCTTGACTAAGCAATAAATCTTTTGGTTTGATATGACATACATTTCATTCTTTTTCTCTGAAAGAGAGAGAGGGGTGGGGACAGCAACTAAATGTTGCAGTGCTGAATGCTGCTGTGTTGGGTGCCAGTCTTTCCCTTCCTCATGATATTTCATTCTGTTCTCACCCCACCACATTTTCTGTTTTCCTCACTGTATTCTGTACCTTCTGAGCATGCACATTTCTCTCTAGGCTATTTTAGGAGCCCTCCCTCTTTATGTCCCCCATTTTAAACATCTGTAAATGTGGGTGTTTCCCTGAACCCCTGATCCAGTCATACCTCGGTTTAAGTACGCCTCGGTTTGAATACGTTCAGTTTAAGTACTCCTCAGACCCATCTGGAACGGATTAATCCACTTTCAATGGGAAAGTTTGCTTCAGGTTAAGTACACTTCAGGTTAAGTACGGACTTCCAGAACCAATTACACTCATACTTCGGGTTAAGTACACTTCAGTTGAGTACTCCACGGACCCATCTGGATTGGATTAATCCACTTTCCATTACTTTCAATGGGAAAGTTTGCTTCAGATAAGTACGCTTCAGTTTAGGTACTCCGCGGACCGTCTGGAACAGATTAATCCACTTTCCATTACTTTCAATGGGAAAGTTCGCTTCAGGTTAAGTACGCTTCAGGTTAAGTACAGACTTCCGGAACCAATTGTGTGCTTAAACCGAGGTACCACTGTACTTATTTCTTGTGCACAACTGTTGTTGTTTTTCAACTTTGTAATGATCTACACCTGGAGAATGGGTTTCCTGTTAGTGTACAGGTGACTCTCACAGGGGTTATGTTCTTTGGATAGTGTGTGTGAAGTCAAATAGCAGCATATAATCAAAACACACAGGGTTCAATGGCAGGTGGGATTTCCAAAGTCTTTCCCTCCAGATGCTCGCCCCTTTCTACCCATCCCTTTAATTTTATTTCCCCAAGTGCGTAAAGCTGAATGCGCACAAGTTAAAACATGCGCAACTTGTGAGTTACCTGTATAATATCCCCCCCATCTGTATGTTTGTGTAGATTTAAATAAGGGTCAGGAAGCTTATTTACTAATACAATAAAAGTTGCAAACCAAAGAACTGTAGCTGGTATTCATTAGTTTACAGAGTTGCCCCAGACTAGTGGTTGCTTTCTGAGTACATTATGTTTTTTTAATGTGCAAAACATTTGTTTCATGCCTGAAAAGCTGTGCTAGATTTTTGCTGTGCAAGTGGGAAAGGACATTCCCAGTCATCGGCCTTCTGCATGTGCAGGTCACAAATGTGCTGTTGAATGGGAGTAAACAGGGCAGCACTTTGGGACAGGGGCAGCAGATGCATTACAATATGTGTATAACTGTGTGCCAGTACGATCCTGGCACTTTCCCAGGTGTGCCTTTCCTGCTTCTCTCTCTCTCTTTATGCAGAGCTACTCTCTAGTAATTAAACTGGTGCCACTTGGCAATAAAGGTTTTGCAATTATAGAACACAAAGGTTGTCGTTCATTAGCAGAGCTCATGCAGAGCCCATGCATTACATGTAGAAGGTCTGTGTCATTGCGATCTCGGGTGGTGGGGGTTTCTGGAACGCAGCTGCCGGTTGGAGCAGGCAGCACTGCACTAGGTGCCCCGGTTAGTAACATAGGAAGCTGCTTTATACTGAGTCAGAACCTTGGTCCACCCACTCAGGAGGGAACCCACTTCACAAATATAACATGGGGGACACCTGGCTTCCAGTAGTACACATGGAAAGGATCTAGGGGTCTTGGTGGACCACAAGCTGAACATGAGTCAATAGTGTGATGCAGCAGCAGCAGCAGCAGCAGCAGCAAAGCAAAGCTAAACAAAACAAAACCTATTCTATTCTATTCTATTCTAATGCTGCATCAACAGATGTCTAGTGTCCAGATCAAGGGAAGTTATAGTTCCGCTCTATTCTGCCTTGGTCAGACCACACCTGGAATCCTGTGTCCAGTTCTGGGCGCCACACTATAAGAAGGATATTGACGAGTTGGAACATATGTAGAGGACGGGGAGACCAAGATGATAAAGGGTCTGGAAACCAAGTGTTATGATAAGGTTTTGAGGGAGTTGGGTATGTTTGGGCTGGAAAAGAGGAGACTGAGAGGAGATATTATGGCCGCCCTCAGATATCTCAAGGGCTGTCACATGGATGAGGGAACAAGCTTATTTTCTTCTTTTGCAGAGGGTAGGACCCAAACCAATGGCTTCAAGTTACAAGAACAGTGATTCTGACTAAACATCAGGAAGAACTTTCTGACACTAAGAGCTGTTTGACAGTGAACTGATTACCATAAGAGGTGGTGAACTGTCCTTTGTTGGAGGTTTTTAAGCAGAGGTTGGATGGCCATCTGCAATGAATGTTTTAGATGAGATTCCAGCATTGTACAGGGTTGGACTAGATGACCCTTCCAACTCTACAGTTCTATAATTCTATGTCTATTTTGACTAGAAATGCCTCTCCAAATGGGGGGGGGGGATCCTCTCCTAGCCCAGCATGCAAGGCAGATGTTCTACCTTTTAGCTACAGCCCTTCCCTGTCTCAGGAAGGGCTGTAGCTAAAAGGTATAAGGAAGGCAGCCTTTGCCAGATGTTTCGAATGACAACTATCGGCCCCAGCTAACACAGTCCGATATAAGACAGCCCTAAATGCTCTTCAGGCATCTTGGGTCATGGATGCTGCATTAATTAATGACAAAACCCGAAGAGGGGAATTAAACATTTGAAGTCCTCACAACTTTTAAGAAGTAATGTTCTTTGCTTTCAGAATGCAGCTGTGGACTATCTTCTACCAGATATTGATTCCTGGACCTGTATTACCTGAAAGGCGGCAAGGTGTAGTGGTTAGAGTGTTGGACCAGGACCTGGGGAACCAGGGTTCAAATACCCACTTGGCCATGAAGCTCTCACTGGGTGACCCTGGGCCAGTCACTCACTCTCAGCCACACGTACCTCACAGGATTGTTGTAAGAGTCATATGGGGAGGAAGAGAATGATGTACGCTGCCTTGAGGTCCATGGAGGAAAGGTGGGATAGAAATGCAATAAATAAATAAATAAATAAATAAATAAATAAATAAATAAATAAATAAATAATAACTCCAAAGTAGTAGAGTTCCACAACAATTGAATTGCCTTGGGAAGTTGTATGTAGCCTGTGTGTTGTTGGAAGGCCCTGTACTATTCTTTTTTGAATACTCAGATAAGGCCAGCCCTCCCAAAACATATAAATAATTGAAGAACTTGGCTTGGATAAGTCCTATCTGGCCATTTCTGATAGTGGTCTTCTGAGATGTTTCAGTGAAGGCTTCATTTCCACAACCCTATGCACTTCCCCTCCTCAACTGGCATTCAAAGGTATTCTGTACATGGAGGTCCGATTTAATTCTCATGGCTTATGCCCATTGATAGGCCTGTTCTCCTCCATAAATTTGTCCATATTAAAGCTATCTAAGCCCACAGCCATCACCATACATTGGCTTCTGTTGAGCATAATCTGCCCTCATTAGGTCTGTGTGAAGTTTGAGGTGCATTTGCACCAGTGAGAGCCAGTGTGGCATAGTGCTCAGAGAGTAAGACTAGCACCGTAGCTGGGCAGACCAGGGTTCAGATTTCCAGTCAGCCACAAAGCTCACTGCCTCTCACCCTAGCCTACCTCACAGGTTTTAAGCTCCTTGGAGGAAAGATGAGATAGAACAATAGAATTGTAGAGTTGAAAGGAACCCCAAGGGTCATCTAGTCCTGCAATGCAGGAATCACACCTGAAGAATCCCTGACAGATGGCCACCCAACCTCTGCTTAAAAGCCGCCAATGAGGGAGAATCCACTACCTTCCGAGGGAGTCCATCCCATTGTTGAACAGCTCTTACTGTCAGAAAGTTATAAATGTAATTTTTTTAAAAAAACCCAAAATGAAGTAAAATTTGCTGTCCTGAGTACATCTGAAAAATGAAACAAACATTTTTCATACTTCTGGACAATCCATCAGAAGTGGCACTTGGCATTTCAAGTGCCTTCATGGCAACTACAGACCTTGGAAAACTAAGCAGAGTTTTGTGCCTGGTGCAGTTTACTAAGAAAGGACAAGTCTTTGATGCAAAAGGAAGTAATAACTTTGCGAGAAGCTTATTTGTTGGCATCAAAAAATATTTTAGTCAATTCAGTATCCGCGAGCAGCCGAGGAAGAGCCCAGAGAAAGAATATTAAATCTTCAGAAGTTCTCTCCTCCTTCCAGAGATTGCATTTTTCATAAGTAACTTGTGAGAGTTGAAATCTAAAGCTCCCAAAGCCTTTTAAATGTCTTCAGAAGTGCTACTGAGGCTTAACCCCCCCAAAAAAAACTGGGGTTAGCTTTTAGTATTTTAGCTGTGCTTAGTTCCATAAATCAGCAAGGCTTCTCTCTGCTGTATCATTAGCAGTCCAGTCGTATATGTGTTCACTCAGAAGTAAGCCAAGCTGAGTTAAATGGGACATACTCCCAGGTAAATATGTATAGGATAGCAGCCTAAACGAATGTTTTGGCCTTTGGCTTGGACAGTCATTCTTCCTCCCATGTTATAATATTTAGAACTCCCTGCCTAGGGAGACCAGACTGGCTCCCTCCTTGTTGTACCTCTGCTGGCAGATGAAGGCTGCTTTATTCTGACACACCTTTGGGAACTGACTGTTTTGTTTTGTTTAAGGAAGTGGCTGCTGATATTCCAAGAGCACATTTCCTCTGGCTTGGTGTTTATATTTGCATGTGTGAGGAGGGAAGAGGGCTCTTACGCTTAAATCCTGCTTGCGGGTTTCCCACAGGCATCTGTTGGCCACTGTGAGAACAGGACTTTGAACCGGATGAGCCATTGGCCTGGTCCAGCAGGCTTCTTCTTTTATTCTCAATGTTCAGATCCATTTCAGCTGCATCACTCTTTCAACAGAGCCTAATTGTTGAGTAACCCAAAGCAATGAGACATGGTTTGATGTGTTTATTTATTAAATTTCTATACAGTGGTACCTTGGGTTGCGGACCCGTTCCGTTCCGGGGTGCCATTTGCACCCCGAAAAGTCCGCAACCCAAGCGGCGCTTTCTTGCATGCTTGAAGTGCGCAGAACACTTCTGCGCATGCGCGTGTGGCGGAACCCAGAAGTTACTTCCGGGCTCCGTCATGTTCGTATCCTGAAAGAATGCAACCCGCAGCAGACGCAACCCGAGGTATGACTGTACCACTCTTTATCTGAGGATAACAAGCTGGTTTACAGTAAAAATATATAAAAATGCATATCATAGAAACAAACAATAGCAATAACAGCCCCATGCATGTACATGCATGTGTGAAACAGGTCAAGGAGAGAGTCTAGCGCACAGCCACCAAAATTCTACCTTGCATTAACTGAGACTTTATCCGTCTCCCACCCAGACTTTAAAGTATTTTTTCTAGTTCCTGGGCAACCAGGTGAGTGAATAATTGGGCCTGAAATAGGTACACCTCTCTCTCTCTCTCTCTCTCTCTCTCTCTCTCTCTCTCTCTCTCTCTCTCTCTCTCTCTCTCTCTCTC
The DNA here is from genome assembly GCF_963506605.1 of Zootoca vivipara. Taxonomy (NCBI): domain Eukaryota; kingdom Metazoa; phylum Chordata; class Lepidosauria; order Squamata; family Lacertidae; genus Zootoca; species Zootoca vivipara. The sequence goes on from NC_083294.1 coordinate 20,964,145, forward strand.
TGTGTGTGTGTGTGTGTGTTGGACTTCAGGTTCTTGCAATACATAAACAGCACTTTAAATGTTCCCACTTCCAACTTAAGCAGGATTGGTGGGAGCCTGTGGGGTAGAGGTGCCATATTTCAAAAAGTAAAAAATCAGTACACCCTGAAAGTTGTTGAGCTTTTTAAAGACAATCCCCAAAGTAAAAAAAAAAAGCTTACACAAACACCAAAACCAAAAAAGCAATTTTTTGATTGACTTGCCTAAGATCCAGGACATAGTGCCACCTTTCGGGACACGCCCCCCCAACAGTCAATTCCACCTTTGAAATTCCGGTAATGTCCGGTCATATGTCAGCCCTACTGTGGGGGAGCCTCATATGTGCTTTTCTGAAATGCTACATGAACAGCAGTTGTTAATTAGTGCATTTCTAATTGCAAGCCCTTGTGAAATTTTTCTTCTGGAGGGCAAGGCAAGAGTGTTTAAGGAAATACCTTTCCTGAAAGTCTTCTTTCCTGAGCTTTGATATGGCTTGTGGTGAAAATATGTTCTGTACATGCTCAGACACTGCTTTTGAGGGACTTGCACACACTTCACAGCTTTTGGTGTCTGACTCTGGTTCAAGGTGAACTCTTGCCACCTTACCAGCTTCTTAGCTGTAGAATTAGGTGAATCCTCTGACAGTGGCTGAGCTGGTGTAATGGCACAGAATGTTAATGAATATTTAAACAGCTCGAGGAATAAGCTGGAGGAAATCTGCATTACAGCTTCTGCGACTGGCAGCAAAGTTGACAGTTTGCCTAGGATTTTTTCTCTTTTAAATGCACTCCTATGAAGTGGACAGGAGAGGGAGGTGTTGAGATACTGAGCAAGAAAGACATGGGATTTGTGAACTTACACTTTGACAGAGCACTGTTCCTTTACATAATGCATGGAAGGTGAATTTTGTCAGCTCTGCATTCTACTGTAATGCAGCATCATGGTCTGAAAACCCAATGAGGGTCAAGCCCCAGTTGGGCTACATTTCACATATTGATTCAAGCAATATCAACTAATCATTTTGGCTGCAGGCTTCTAGGGTGTTTTGAAGAGCTTTAATGGGTGCTCAGAAACAGTAACTTTGTGCATAGCCAAGAACTGGGTAAGCCATCATATCAACTCTTGTGACTATTAATACTCCTGAAATGTCAAATGCTTTAAGTGTGTTGAAGGGAATGAAAAGCACCCTGTATAGTCAGCCCAGTCAAGCATGACAATGTGGAATAAAACTCATCAGCTGAAAAGGCGCTCTCTGTGTGTGTACACGCGCGCGCATGCGCCACACACGCATTTGTTACCGAAACACCCAACATTCATTCATAAGATAGTGCTTTCATTCATTCATTCATAAGATTGGTAGTCCTAAAAAGTAGGGTGGCCCTCTAGGTATTGTTTAACTCCAGTTCCCACCAGCCCTAGCCAGCATGGCCAATGGTCAAGAATGGTGGGAGTTGTAGGTATAGGTTCTCCATCCCTAAATAGTTTTTCTAGTGCCCCAAAAACAGAATAAGCATTTGCCTCCACCCTGTTGATTTCCATCTCTACATAGTGATCCTTGTTTGAACCTGCTGGAATGTATGCAAAGGAGGGGAACCAAGCCTTATGAGGAGCAGTTGAGGGAGCTGGGTATGTTTAGCATGGAGGAGAAGAGACCAAGAGGTGATACTATAGCCATCTTCGAAGCCATCTTCTGAAGGACTGCCATATAGAAGATGGAGCAATCTTGTTTTCTTCTACTTCAGAGGGTAGGACCAGGACCAGATTCTGACTAAACATTAGAAAGTACTTTCTGACAGTAAGAGCTGTTTTACAGTGGAAACAATTCCCTTGGAAGGTTGTGGACTCTCTTTCATTGGAGGACTTTCATTGGAGGAGGTTGGAAGCTCATCTGTCAGGGATTTTTGAGCTAAGATTTCTGCATTTCAGTGGGCTGCACTAGATGATCCTGTGGATCCCTTCCAACTCTACAATTCTGAGGAGGGAAGAGTATGTATAGTGTAGAGTATGTGTATACTTCACCAATACTGCAACAGAGTCCTGGAGTGTGGCAGCTGTTCCTTTGTGCCAGGAACAAAACGCTGGGAAGACATATAGCTTAAGCATCTGCCTTGCATGCAGAAAGTCCCAGGTTCAGAAAGACCCCCAGCATCTCCAAGAAGGACTTGGGAAAGATTCCCTGTCTGAAATTCTGGAGAGTTGCTACCAGTCAGTGCAGGCAGTACTGCGCTAGACAGACCATTAGGCTTGGCTTTGTACAAGGCAGCTTCCTACATTCCCTCACTCTTCTTTTGTCAGGTCATTTTGCTCAACCAGTATCTGATGTGATTAGGCTCTGAATCTGTTGGGCTTTGTAATTTGTTTCCAAGAAGGATAATACACCAGAGAGAACCAGAGCTGTTTCCCTCTCTTCCAAAATCATTTCAAATAACACCTTCTCTTGCAACTCCCTTTTCTCCTGTTCTTCCACTCTACTCTCTCTTCGAGCATCCTGGGAAGTTACTTGCTAGAGTCAGTCAGTTTCAGCACCTGAGGGGCAGTCTTCCAACTGCAGAAAGGAAATAACCAACAACCTCAAAACAACCTGCAGTTATTTAGGATACAGCAGATGTCTTAATTTTAATTTAAGGAAAGTAGGAGATTGCAAGGTTGTTCTTAATGCCTGTATTTAATTGGACCTGGGCCTCTGCTGTTTCATCTATGACAGCGATATATTAATGGTATTTATTATTTATTTAGCAAATTTGTACTGCTCTCTTCAGCCAATCAATTAAGATAAGACAGTTCCTGCCCCACAACCTAAAAACACATGACACATAAGGGAAAGGGGACAGAGAGGGAAGAGGAAAATAGAAATCAAACACAGGCACCAATTATTAAACACAGTTGTTCTTCTTCTTTGGCGATCACTTGTAGCCGAGTAAGACTGTCTTCCATAAACATGGTTTTTAACAGTGAGTCCATGAGTGATTGTTCTTATAATGCCCACCTGGCACAGTTCAGGGGCAGGAGATGCCTGGTGGAGCTAGAAGGAGTCCTTCTGCTTCCTGTCACTCCCACTGAGGCAGTCTGGTGGAGCTGGAGTAGCACAGCAGAGTGAATGGAATGAGCCCCATTTCCCATCTCTCTCACTACTGGAATGGCTGCTCCCATGCAGCAGTTGAGGGGAGAGGAGGCTGGTCTGTCACAGCAGAGCCAACGGAATGAGCTCAGCTTCCCAGCTCTCCCACTGCTGGAGAAGGAGGGGTTTTTGAGGTGCTGATAATTAGCTAGCAAACCATCACAGGCTTTCAAAGTCCTTATTCAGATGATAGTCTCCTCCCAACAGTTTGCAGAGTACAGTACAAAATACAAGCCTATTTAGGCATTAAGTAGTATATAAATTAATAAATAGTAGTAATCTTGCTCCATTCATCTGATTCTGTTCTCTCAAGTTAAAAGTCTGCCGATGTTTCTGTTTTTCTTCATATCTCAACAAGTAAAATTGATGTGTAAAAATGATACATGAGACACTGCACTACCTTTGTAACCCAAGAAAATCCTTAATAAAAATAATTATTAAATAAATAAATAAATCCTGCCACTATCTCTGCAGGAAGACTGCAGGGTTTGTTGTGTACTGCTTGATGAACTGCCTGGTGTACAAATATCTTGTGTTGCAGTAAGGCAGCCTTCACCAACCTGGTGCCTGCCAGATATTTTAACCTACAACTCCCATAATCCCTCACCATTGGCTGTGCTGACTGGGACTGATGGGAGTTGTAATCTAGAACATCTGGAGGCCACCATGCTAATGAAGGCAGCAGTAAAATGTACAGTTAAACCTCAGTTTACACCTACCTCTGTTTGCGACTGCTTCGGCGAGCGACTGCTGTGGACCCGGAAGTGTTTACATCCGGGTTCCGCGGCGCCGGATGCGCTAACATGGTCTGCGCAGCGTGTGTGTGCGCAGAAGTGCTCTATCGGCGAGCGACCGCTTCGGCAAGCAGCTGCCTCCGCGGAACGGATTGCGGTCGCAAACCGAGGTACCACTATATTGGGAACAAGAGCCAGGAGCTGTTCTCCCTTGTGAAAATATAAAAGCCGGCAGTTACTCTGACTCTGTTCCTACTGCTAACCAGCACTCACAGTCCTTGGTAAAGCAGAGAGTTGAAGAAAATTGATAGTCTTCCTCTTGTTAAAAGTGAAGGGTGATTTAAGGTGATGTGCTCGGCCCTAGGCATAGGCTGTTTAGAAGGCAAAATGGGTGGTGTTGGTTGTAGTACATTTTCTTTCTTTAGATAAAGTGCTGACTTTGTCTAAAGGTGTTAAAGAGTTTGGTAGAAATAATTAAAACATTACTGGACCAGCCAAAAATTCTTGCCCCCACCCTACAAGGAACTATATACTTGAAATACACTTTAAGCACACTACTAATCTCAACAGAAATAAATTCGCATTATGAACATCAAAAGTTGAAACCATGTGGGAGACTAGCCAGTTTACTCATCTTGATTGATTAAGCATTGATTATCAAATCTGTGATGGCTGATTTCCCAAAAATGTTCTGAAGGCAACCTGCACAATCCTATATAATAAAGTGCAAGTGTCTCTGTGTCCAGTATTCCCTGTGTCCCTGGGTTTGCGCTACTGCGCATGTGCCCCACGGACACAGGGATTGGATGCAGAGACTTGGAACGCACACTCGTGCGCACGCTCTCCCCACCCCCCCACCCCTGCCAACCGCCGTTCCCGGCCGGACAAGCGCCTCACTGCGCGAGGAGGAGGCTGCTTCCTTTGCCGCCGCCGCAGAAAGAGGCCCAATCGCGGCCTTCTCCTGGGCGCCTGCTGCCCTGCTGGCCTCAGCGGAGCGCCCCGACGAAGGGGCAGTCATGGGAGGGGCCAGCTGGCCCCCCCACGCACCGCCGTCGCACAAAGAGGCCGAATCGCACTGTCAGGCGGGGGGAGGGAGAAGCGGAGGATCGGATTGGTTGGCGGTGGGGGGGGGGAGAGGAACGAGCGGAGAGAAAGGGCTGCTTTCTCTCCGTTCGTTCCTCTCCCCTCACCGCAGACAGAAAGGACAGATCCCAAGATGTCTCCTTCCTGTTGGCGGCTGGGTGAGAGGAACGAAGGAGGAGAAAGCAGCCCTTTCTCCTCCTTTGTTCCTGTCCCCCTGCCGCCGACAGCAAGGACAGGTCACGGGGTTCGGAGAAGTGCTGCGCAAGCACTTCTCCAAACCTTGGAATGTCTCCTTCCTGTCGGTGGCTGGGGGAGAGGAAGGAAGGAGGAGAAAGGGCTGCTTTCTCCTCCTTCGTTCCTGTCTCCCTGCCGCCAACAGGAAGGACAGGTCCCGGGGTTCGGAGAAGCGCTCGAACCCCGGGATGTTCTAGCGCCCGTTTACTTAACGGGCTGAATTACACTAGTTAAAAATAAAGCTCAAGAGTAGAATTCCATTGCAGTATATTTTTAACTGTTCAGTTTGGTTCCTGTTGGGTAACTGATGTGCTAAAAGACAGTGATTGCTGAAAGACTGCAAACTTGAATAGTCAACAATCTGGCGATCACTTGTAGCCAAGTAAGATTGTCTTCTATAAACACAGTTTTAACAATGAGTCCGTAAGTGACTGTGAAGGCCAATTCTGGATCCGCACATCCTTCCACAGTGGGGACATTGGTTTCCAGGAGGGAGTTGATCAATGTGTGGCTTTGCCAAGCATGCTTTGCCTTAGCATGATTCTCCCTTGTGCCCTGAGTTTGAGTGTCTTAAAAGCCCATGACACCTTTGTTAAAGGCTGTTCTCCTATAGGAGTGCTCACAGGCCATTGTTTCCCAGTTGTTGGTGTTTATACTACAGTTTTTAAAATTTGCCTTGAGACAGTCTTTAAACCTCTTTTGTTGACCACCACCATTATGATTTCCATTTTAAAGTTTGGAATAGAGTAGTTGCTTTGGAAGACGATAATTCTAAAGTCAACAATAAAAAGAAAGCATTGTAATTGTGTGAAATGGCCCACACTTTGCACTAATTCCTCGATGTTCTAAGGAACAGTGATTTGTTATAACTATTCACACAGTCATTGGTGACTGCTGCTGCAACATTATTGATCTGAATGCAACAGAATTCAAGAGCTTGCATTGGGAAAGATGCATTAGGCACGATCCAGAAAACATTATTATTTATCTTACTAGTTGTTGTTGTTTTGTAAACTGCTGTGATAGCCCTCTGTGGAATGTAAATGTTAATAATTCCCATGCACTGAACTTACCAGGTCATTGGACATTCACCATGTGAGTAACATAAGCTATGAACTTACTCTGACATCTCACAAATATGTTCACTCTTGCACTGAGGTCTAATGTATGCAAAATGGCTACTGCATGGAGAAGACTTTACATCGTTTCTGCATGCCAATTCTGTCCATGCAGCAGACTGTGCATATGCAGTCATTTTGCTATGTGGGTTGGTGAGTATGGCTTAGCCTCCCAACCACAGTCTTCATGATGAGCTGCTGCACATACAATACCATGTTCAAACATGTTCAGCACAAATAACCATTAAAAATTGCCTCCATTTCAGTTCAGTGACTGATCCTGAGGAAATAAACATGAAGAGGGTGCTAGAAGAATGGAACAGACCCCCCCCTTCCCTGGCTGAAATGAAATAGCTGAAAATATTTGTTGAAAGTGTGAGGCTCAGAGTCATGCAGAAGCTGTGTTTACTTTTTCAAAAAGCTGTTTATTAAAATAAAGTCCTCGGGACTTTTTGAATCAGGGCTGCTGTCAGATCACCATTTCTACAAATAGTGCTTTTCAAAATTACTTTTTAAAAGTTGTTACCTATGCAATTTGAGTTGGCAGAGGTCACAGTGCTCCCCCATACTAAGGTCGTTCTGTAAGTGAAGAGAATCATGGATGAGATTAATATGTTGAGATTCCTCCTCCCCCTCAGTACTTTTGATGTAGTGAATCATGGTATGACGCTTTTTAACATTCCTTAGATATTTGCAGTCCTATATTAATATAGTCTTGTGTAAGCAACATTCGAAATTACTCAGACTTTGGTTTTACCAAAATATATCTACAGGTACTTAAGGTGTTTATACTGCTGTATTGAAGACTGTGGAATGTGGCTGGGAATGAAGCAGCAGAGCACATGATAGGCATACAAAATGTCCCGGTTTGATCCCTCATGTCTGTACGTAGCATAGCTGCCAAGTTTTCCCTTTTCTCACGAGGAAGCCTATTCAGCATAAGGGAAAATCCCTTTTAAAAAGGGATAACTTGGCAGCTATGGTACGTAGGGCTAGGAAAAGCTTCAGCCTGAAGCTCTGGAGAGCCAGTGTGGTAATACTAACCAGTCGCCATATTGATTTTTTTCCTAAAGCAGCTCCCCGCAAAGCAAAGCATCTGTTTTGCATGTAGAGGGTCCTACAGTCAGCCCCAGGCATCTCCAGGTGGAACTCAGAAGGGTCCCTGTTTGAGACCCTGAAGAGCCACTGCTGGTCATAATGGAAGACAATACTGATCTAGATGTATTATGTAGCCTCTCCTTACTTTGCTGTGGCTACCTACTTTGAAACCAGACATTAGAACTCACACTAGGACCCAGCACCTCAAAAAGTCTATGCTTCACCCATTAGGCAGCTGAGCTAACATAGTAACAGGATTGTGATGAGGCAGGCACTACAAATCCTTCAATGGGGACTGTGTGATGACAGCTTTACATTTTTATGTATATAGAAAGAAAAGAAAATTGTATGTGTGTGTTTTTCCATTATCATAAATGTAGGAGATATTCCGGCAGAAATTATGGCTGACTATTATAGTTCTTAAAAACTAACTGTAGAGGATGTTGGCTTTGGACACAAGAAGACTGCAATCATAGCTGGTGGGTGATCACATCCATTTTAATAATGTTGTTCATATAACCAGCCTCACATAACCAACATACTTAAGTCTAATGAAGGGGTTAAGACCATAGAGTAAGCTGTCCGGCCAGGCTTAGTTCACCTTGGGAAGGACCATCAAGTCTTTCTTCCCCTAGTCTACCTGAGAAGCTCAACATGTGAGGAGGTCTGAGGGGGTTGCTCCAAGCTCAGACTGCATAACTCTCACAAGGCACTCTTGCGTTCCCTTACTAATTAAGCCAGGTTTTCTGGTTGTGCAACTTTTTCTAACTACTACTATATGGAAAAGCGCATGAATCTGTCTTTTGGAGCATTCATAAGTAAAACATTTTTAACTGATCAAACTTATCTTTTTCTATGCCAGGGGAAGAGGAGAACTTTGGAAGAAACTTGGAAGGGCATATTTTAAAAGTCCAACCCCTATATTTCCATGTGAACTTGGGGGCATATTATGTGTTTATTATCTGTGCCCCTTGCAGTACCTCCTTCAATATGCTCTGGGGTTCCTCCAAACCCTGCAGAGTAGATTTGGGAGAGATGCAGGAGAAAGAGAGGAAGGTGAAGATAGTTCTGTGGCATAAGTGGAAGTCACTCCACTCACATAGTGACCTGGTTGGGATGAAACTCTGAATTCCCAGCTTATTATAAATGTTAATGGCTTCAGAACTGAACACATATCAGAGACCCGGTAGAGGGCATAAAACAGAGTAAATTCATATGGTGAAGTTGGATGACTCTTGGTAAGATAAGTGCATCATCGCCTGGATTCTAGTGCTTGTGATGACTTCCTAGACCTTGCCCCCCTAGTATTGAGCTATCAGAGAAGTACATTCATACTTGTGCTGTATGACGAGTAATAAAGATGTTTCTCCAGCAGTTCTTTACAAAGGAGAGAAGGCTTTTGTAAGAGGACCATGAGTTCACTTTGAAGAATCATATCCTAGGAGTAAGTTCAGATTTCTCTTTGAATCAGGTTGTTTCAAAAGACAATTTTATTATAGCTAGGTGTCTTCTTTAAAAACCTATTTAATTTTTATTTCTTTATTTACCTTAAAAATATTTACTTTTACCTGCTTTAGGTGGATGCATGAATTCACAAATCAATGCCATTCCAGTTTGTGTCACTTAGAGTCTGTTCTATCTTGTTTCTGCAACAGTGTGCAGATTTGTGTTAAAGAAATGAAACATTCACCAAAATCAGAACCCACCCCCAACGCCAAAACAAATACAGTGGTACCTCGGTTTACAACCACAATTGGTTCCGGAAGTCTGTACTTAAACTGAAGTGTACTTAAACCGAAGCGAACTTTCCCATTGAAAGTAATGGAAAGTGGATTAATCCATTCCCGATGATGAAAAACAACCCCTAAAAGAGCAATTTAACATGAATTTTACTGTGAGGCCATTGATCCATAAAATGAAGGCAATAATCAATGTACTGTACTGTAATATCAAACAGACAGTATTTTAGGTGAAAAAAATTATTTTAGGTGAAAACAATTAATATTTATTTCTTACCTGGGCTGATGATAGTCATTGCTTGGATAGGGGCTCATGGTCCTCTTCTGAAGCCATTAATGCCTTTGCGGAGGCTGGGCCTTCGCTCCGATGCCTCCGCGGAGGCCTCTGTAGGCCTCGAAAACCTTGGTTTACTTACTTCTGGGTTACAATCGTTCGTAAACCAAAAATTCGTAAACTGAGGTGTTTGTAAACCGAGGTTCCACTGTAACTTTTACAATGTGGTCAGAGTGCTTCTTCTTTTTATTATTATTAAAGAAACTGTTTTAAAAGCAAGTAATAACTAGCTAGAAAATGTGAGGACTTAGGCTTTAGGTGCCCCTGGGTGTGAGGGGATGCCATAACATGCCATCCCAAACATTTACATTTTGCCATCGGAAAATCACCATGAATCTGTGCATTCTGGCTGCTTCAACTGGCAATTGCTACTTTTAAAAAGTATCTCTCTTTCTTCCTCCTGCTTTTCCTCCTTTTTTATTCTTATCCAGCCCTCAAACCTCCTTGTACAATTTGTTGTGCAGATTCCTCAGACCTGTGTTTCGATCTGAACATTAGTTCAAGAGGTGTGACTCAAGTGAGTTTGCCTAGGAGCGAGTTTCCCCATAACAAATTCCTTAAGCGTTCCTACTGAGGATAGCTTTCATTTGTTTAATCAACTTTCAGCTTAATGAACCAGTGCTTCTGCTCCTCCTCAGAAGGAGAGACAGTCTTCAGAAGGGAACAAGAGAGAATATTACCATAAAGTACCAGAATGAAATTGTCTTAAAAAACAACAACCAAATTTGCCCTTAACCATGCTGATTATAATTGACCCCTGTAGATTAAAATCAGCCCCCTCTTATTAATCAAGTAAACTTTGCAGCCCTAGTTTAGAGGGAACATTCAGTCATCAAGGTTCACCTGTTGGAGAACATGAATTCATAGCATTGAAGCCTCATCTACTGTTTCTTTTCTAACTATTTCTAGTAATAGATAATTTGGGCAGCAGAATAGACCTACTGGAGGCCCCACTGTACAAAAACAGTTGTGTGTCTATCACCTGGCTCATGTCATTAAGATCACTGAAATCACTTGCAGGAGCGTGAAGCATCATTGATTGTTCCCCAAGTTGGCAAGGCTCATTTGGCAACCACAAGAAGCTGAACCTTTAATGTCGTTGGCCCAGTCCTGTGGCACACTCTGCCACCAGAGATTTAGCATACTCCTTCTGTGCCAGCTTTTAAATGCCTGCTGAAAACTTTTCTATTCTATCAGGCCTGTGCAGGCAATTAAGAATACACTCTTCCACACTGACTGACTGACTGATGTCTATTTTTAATCTTTTAATATGGTTTTTATTGTACTGTTTTATGTTTAGTTCCTGTAAACTGCTTTGATATATTTTTATGACATAGCGGTATATATATTTTTATAGATAAGTTGGATTTGAAATGAAGATTGTGGTACTTACTAGGTGGCACTAAGTTCTGACGTCCCATTTATGCAATGGACTACTTCTTGCATAAACATGATTTACCCTTCCTCCCCTCTCCCCGAATGCCCCTATGCAACCTCAAAATCTGCTTCAGAGAGAAGGGGTATCCTTTGGCACCCATGGGGAGATATAGGGAGGAAGAAGAGAGGATAGGTATTTCTGCCTCATCCGCTGGCATGTGGCCTGATCCAAGGTGAGTCACAACAGGAACACTACCATTGTGCAAACAAGAGGTCATAGCTGCCAAGTTTTCCCTTTTCTTGCGAGGAAGCCTATTCAGCATAAGGGGAAATCCCTGTAAAAAAGGGATAACTTTGCAGCTATGCAAGAGGTTAAGAATGCATGTTTTGGTGGAAGATACCTGGCTTATAGGTTCTGTTTACAATCAAGTGGCATATAAATGATGTTAAATTAATCAATGAAATAACTCATTGGAGCTACCCAACATTTCTGATGGTCTCACCAAGACACACAGTCTCTACATTGTAGTATTGCTGTCACTCTACTTGGGCCAAAGTCTTGAAAGGCAATGAAAGTAGTTTCCAAAAGGAAACACAGCTTTATAGGTACACCAGCTTTCCTGGTTGCAGAGGTTTTTTGTTGTGTGTGTGTGTGTGTGTGTGTGTGTGTGAGTGTGTGTAGCCTGGAGTGTCCAGTCAAATCTCCTCAGCATGATGTGAGTAGCCTGCATGCCTCATAACTGTAGAGAATCCCGAGTCTTTTATCTTGTGTTTTCAGCATGACAGTGACAGGTGGTAACTTGAAAAATTGCTGGAGTCACAGCCTCCCTTGACCTCCTGATCCTACACTCAGTCTTGCACAATTTCCTGAACACCTCTGAGAGCCTGTCATCCATTCCTCTGCCTGGCTGTTACCATCCTAGATTTCGGATTCATTTGCGTAGTTGCAGGGGTGAGGTGTTCTTCTTTCCTGCTAATGATAGGGGATTTGGAATATAAATTTACTGGTTGTACTTCAATTTGGGATACTGTTAGAATGCCGAAGTTCTATAAGCAATTTTACTTTAAACAAACTTTAATGCTGGTTTTAAATGTGTTTTAAGGTGTTTTAACTATGGCTTTTAACAAGTTTTTTTTATCACTGTGCGTTTTATAACGATCCTTTAAAGTGTTGTAAGCTGCTCTGAATCCCAGTTTGGGGTGGGGAATCAGGCTATAAATACATTAAATAAATAAAATGGACATTAGATGCATTTCTGTGGATTGTGATGTTTCTTCTAAGTTCATTTGAAATGCTTTTGAGTTTAAGGCTGTGCAGCAGTTAATCTGGTTCCAGTGTTTTTGCACCTCAGCATCCGCAGGAGTTTCTCTTCGAAACTGTGTTTTATTTCTTTTTTATTATTTCATAAAATTTATACACCACTTTATTGTAAAACAAACAAACCTTAAAAAGAGAATAAAATTATCATTAAAAACAGTTTAAAACAAACCTAAAGCATTTAAAACAGAAAATGAGAATTAAACTAAAAACAAACAAACAGACATACATACATGTCTAGGTGGGTTTGTTAAAACAAAAATGCTTTTAGAAGGAGCCAGAAAGAATGCAGCGAAGGCGCCTGCCTCATGTCAGTGTAGCTGCTGCCACACTAAAACACTGATTTCTTTACATTAAAATTATTTTGATGTGGTTTCGCATCAAGTGTCTTAAAATCACTTCGCTTATTCACTGGATGGTGAATCCTAGGTGTGTACTATGGAAACATTTGCTAGTTGGTCATCCCAGATGGATCTCTGATAACAGCTCTGTGTAATCTCACTTCCTACCTTCCACTTCCTGTTTGCTTCTTGGGATCATTCCATTTCCAGCACTCGACTCACCTGTACTTCCCACCCCACCTTGCTGGCTAGGAAGAAAAAAGGGTGCTGCAGCCTCACCTTCTCCTGCCTTTCTCCCCCCGCCACATTACAGGAGAAAATGGAGGGGCCCAATAATGTACATGGAATAAAAGTGTCTGGTGATTGGCTGTTGCTGAAAAAATAAACTCACAACTTATGAGTGATGAAAGGTACAGGGGGGGAAATGGGCAATTATTTTGCAGTATTTTGGCTATTGATTCAATATGCAAATGAAACTGCTCTTAAATATAAGCTTCCCAAAGCATTTTTACATATATGGCTGCTGTAGGGAAGGGAGGCAGAGGAAACAGCTTGAACCACACATGGGTCCTGGTTTCCGAACACTATGTGTTCCCAGGAAATTGTTTGTTAGGCAACTGTTCACTTAACAAGTTGGTGATTTCCATTATTTCGTATGGAAACATTTCTAATATGTGATTTGTCCATTCTGTCTCCCACCCACCATTCTTTCTGCCCCAAACTGCTGCAGCCAACCAGCAACAGCCAATGAAGGAAACTCTCTCCATGGTTTATGCCCCAAACAGCTGCCGCCGACCAGCAAAACACAAACAAGTAAGGAAGTGGGCAAACTCTGGCTGTTCAGATATCTGAATCAGCCGTTTGCGTAGCAAGGTTTGGGTATAATCCTTTGTGTCTGAGTAACTGAGATTTCGGATTACAAGCATTCTGATAGTGGAACCTGCGTGTATATTCTTCTGTCATGAATAAAACAACTTTTGTGCTATCCCTGGGACATTATATGATAGGCATTTGCATAACATGTATGGATTAAAAATATTAAATTATGTTAATGTACAACCTGATACCTGGGGATGGAGTATGGAACATTTTATGTTATATATTTGTTATTAAATGTAAAAAAAAATCCAATAAAATAATGTCAAATAAATGATATATTTCTCAATATGTGTGCTCAATTAGTCAAATGTTAGGGATGCTGGCTATGGCCTTTTAGGACACCCAGGACTATCAGATCTTAGGAATCAGGCCTTACTTCTCGTATGAATCTGCTCAAGATCTGTGTTCCATTTCTGAGTCTTGAGTTTCTCCTCACCGTCCCAAAAACAACTGCTGTGTTTTTGATGGAGGCAAAGCAAACTGAACTCTAATAGACACTTGATGCCCCCACTCTGAAGCAGATTACAGTGGTACCTCTACTTATGAATAACTCTACTTACGAATGTTTCTACTTACGAACAGAGCTCCGTCCGCCATCTTGGATGCGGTTTAGATAGGATTTTTTCTACTTAAGAATTATTAGATAGGGTTGCTTCGACTTATGAATTTTTTTCTCCCAATGCATTCCTATGGGATTACAATTTTTGTCGACTTACGAATGTGCGTTTGGAACGCATTAAATTCGTAAGTAGAGGTACCACTGTATTGGGGAAGGGCTCGGTGGTAGAGCCTCTGTTTTGCATGCAGAAAACTCAAGGTTCAGTCCCCAATGGCATCTCCAGGAAGGGCTGGGAGGGACCTCAGCCTGAAAACCCAAAGAACTGCTGCTAGTCAGTGTAGACAATAGGCTACACTACTTGGCAGACCAATGGCCTGAGGTAGCACAAGGCAACCTCCTGTGCTCCTCTGTTCCATTCCTTTGCAAAAAAAGGACTTTAGCAGACTGTGTCGAAATGTTTTGCTGAAGATGCTCATGGGTGGCAGGTCTCCCACAGCCAGAACTACAGGTAATATCTGAGGCACTGCGGAGAGCAGAAACAAACCTTCCAGATACTCATGGGGGGGGGGAATAGTGTATCAGGTGAAGTGGTAAATGTGATGTGTCATTTACCACTGTGAATCTATGGATTTTAATGACAGGGTCTCATTTACAGGTAATGATCAGTTTACTAGAAATATTTCTGAAGAATTGAAGATACTTTCCTGACTTTGGTAGGAATATGCAGACATTTATTCTCTGCTATGTTTCTTTTTTATTGCATTTAGACATTTATACCCCACCTTTCTATAATAATTCCAACAATAATTTGCAACAATTCCAGTTGAGGTGTCCAGTGCAATGTCTGTACCAGTGTTTTGGGACCATTTTCAGTTGATATGACCTGATGATGTGGACAGAATACTTGCAGTAATACATCTGACTATATGCCCCCTGCCCTTCCTGGCTAGTTAAGCTAGGCTGAGTGGGATGTCTTGGTAGGTTCAGGGTGTTGTGAATGCATTATAGTGTGTCAGAGAGATGCAAGTCACTATTAAAGAGGCAGTGACACAACCACTCCTTTAAAAGCCCACCTTGGATCCAATGGTGTGCAACAGCTCTGAGCCGATTGCAAAAACCTAAAAAACCTTGCCAATCCCTACACCCTGTCTAGCCCTGAGATCAGCAAAAGGAACCCTCTTGGTAGTTACTTCACCCTCAGAGGCTCAGGGTGTGTGCGGCCCGGGAAAGGGCCTTCTCTGTGGCAGCCCCTAAGTTGTTTAACTTACTCTGCCTAGAGGTACATTTGGCATCTTCATAAAACAAGTTTCCAGCGAATGCTGAAGACACAAATCTTTACCCTAGCTTTTGACAGCTGAAGTGTATTTTTTGGACACACTTTATTTCCATGACAGCAAGACTTTTAAACCATTTTTTAATGTTGTGGTGTCATAGTGTAACCCACCTTGGGACCTTAGAGTGAAGGACAGGAAAAGGACAGGTGTTGCTGGATGATGATAACTAGATCTGCTTTTATCTGCCTTGGCTGCCTTGATGGATGACCTGTGTCAGGTGAGGGACACGGGGAGTACAACCCTGTTACTATTACTCAGTCTCTCATCAGGTTCTGATACCATCAACCATGGAATCCTCCAGGATCGACTGTGTGGGGTGGGTGCTGGAGGCACGGTAAGATAGAGGTTCCATTCCTATTTGCACAGCTCAGTCCAGAGAGTAGCATTGGGTGAGTTCTGTTTGACTCTGCTATGAGGTTACACAGAGCATGAAGCCCCTGGGGGCTGTCATATGGAGCTGTGGAGAATGGTGCCATTAGTTCACTGATGGTATGCAGCTCTGCTTCTTCATAACATCTGAATCAGGAGATGATGTTCAAGCTCTGGACCAGTGTCTTACAATGTGCTTTGCATTATAAGACTGTATGGACTGTATGAGGGTAAATAAACGTGAGTTTGAATCCTGGGAAGATGGAGGCTCTTTAGGTGGGTGTCCTGTGTCCAGGAGTAGGCAAGCTGCCTGCTCTGAATAGGGTTGGACTTACTCTAAAGGAGCAGGTTTGTTGCTTGGGGATACTCCTGCATACAACTTTGTCATTAAAGGCCTAAGTGACCTCAGTGCCTAGGACTGTCTAGCTGGTATGCCAGCAATGGGTGTATCTAGATAACTTGACCACTATAGTCCATACAGCAGGAACCTCAAGACTGGATTGCTGCAATGTGCTGTTCATGGGGCTGCCCTTGGGCCAGATCTAGAAGCTCCAGCCATGCAGAATGCAGTGGCTAAGGAGGGAAGGCAGCTGACAACATATGACAGCTCTGCCAAAACATCTGCACTGGTTGCTGATATCCTACTGGGCCAGGTTCAAGGTTCTTGTGTTGATATACAAAGCCCTGAACAACATGGGCTTTGGATGCCCTAAACAACTCCCTGAGCCCTCATATCCCATCCCCATCACTGAGATGTTACTTGTCCCTCATGTTACAGAAGCCTAATTGACCTCCAGTAGGTGTCAGGCATTTAGTATTACCAGTACCATGCTGTGAAGCACTTGCAGCAGAAATTCAGCAGGCACCCTCACTTTTGACTTTCAGGCTCCCTTGGCATGTCCACACAGTTCTCTGAAATGTTCCTTGAGTAGCCAGGCATTTAAACGTTGGGCCCTGATCATAGCTGCCAAGTTATCCCTTTTTTAAAGGGATTTTCCCTTATGCTGAATAGGCTTCCTCGCGAGAAAAGGGAAAACTTGGCAGCTATGGCCCTGATGTGCCCACCTGCAGGCCTTCCCAATTGTTGCTCCCATACTCTGGAACTCGCTTCCTAGAGAGGCCAGACTTGCTCCTTCCTTCTTGTCCTTCCACTGGCAGGTGAAGACTGTTTTATTCTGGCAGGCCTTTGAGAAGTGACTTTTTTTTTTTTAGGGAAATTGCTCTGATAGTGCTGTGCTGTTTTTATTATCTGTATTTAAATACACTTGTTTTCTGTGTTGTTTTAATTGAACTAGAGATCGGTTACTTTTTAATGATGTTTTTAGCTTTTTATCATCAGTGTTGCTTTAATTTGTGTAAGCCGCCTTGAGTCCTGGTCTGGGGAAAAGGTGGGATGTAAATAAAAATATTGTAGCAACAACCTTTTGCAACAGGGTGGGGTGTATTAATACTTCTATAAATGAACAAATAAGCCTCATTTGCATTTAATGGCACTTACTCCCATTGCATTTAGTAGATAGTTTTGATCATGCTTTTCATGTTTCTTTTTGGCTTCTGAAAGAATATGCTGTGATTCCTTTGAGACCTGTTTTCAGTTGCCTGTTGCAGTGAAGTTAGACTACCTCCCATGCATGGTGCTGAAGTCTCTGGTTTCCATTTGTTACCTACATACTTAAATAATTCTACACAAGCAGCTATGGTCTGTGGCCTTCAGCCAGGTTTAACTAACACCCCCCCCCCATTTAGATTTTGGCTGTACTGTAGTTTACATTTATGTACTTTCAGGGACGTACCCAGGATCAAAACTAGGGGGGGGGGCGGCAAGCCATGGTCCTTCAGGTTGTGACATTTCAGCACAGAAAAGGCGAATGAAACCAAAATTACGGTAGTTATTACAATTATTTGCTTGAAATTTTTAAATTTTTTATTGTAGTTACATGTCTTATACTTATATAATTTTTCTTGGGTTTGAAGAAAACTTGTTCAAAACTTTCATTTCAATCCAGTCCTTATTTTCCTTGAAGAATTTACGATGGACACTCATCAAACACAACCCAGTCAGTCTGTCCTCTCCCATTGTACTTCTGAGCCAGGTCTTTACCCTTTAAAATTTAATTTTTTACAGAAATTACTTAACTTACCTTTTTGGAACCAGTTTCTTATATCCATTTAGGCAGCCTTGATGTCTTCTACATGTAAGTAAGAAGATAAACTAATAGCGGGCAGCTCAGTTTAGCGGCGGGCGGCTCAGTTTAGTGATGCAGAACTCACTAGACCCCTCTAGAAGATTCCCTCTTCTCTCTGCTAGAGCCCGCTAGAGACCTCTCCCTCCCTTGAATCCCAATGGCTGGCTGACATAGATTCCTCTACCAGTCGCTAGGTGGCTCTAGATACTTCTCGGTTTTTACACCATTTCAGTGTGGTAAACAACTGATTATTCGCCATCGCCCTACCTAATTTTGTTTCGTTTAATCAATTATAACCATTTAATTTTTTTTGCTTCTTGGGGGGGGCAGTTCCCCCCCCGCCCCTTGCTGGGTACGCCCATGTGTACTTTAGAGATTTCCCTGGGGAGGAGATGTTTTCAGCTTGCAAAGTTCTTATGTATTCAGCCTTTGGTTCCTTGATTCTGCTGCATTATTTCTATCAATAACTTTCAAAACTGCCTTTGGATGCCACTTTATTTGTGTTCAGTTGTGCACACAATCAAACAATCATCCAGCCACATCAGCAGTTGTGTGAAAATGTTTTTAAACCAACTGGCCAAGCTGGAAAGAGTGCCAGGCTATAGGAACTCAGCATGACTTTTCACGAGTCCACCATAAGCATGAACTACACCTGAACTAGGCGCCTATGCCCCTAGCAAACCCCAAACTCCCCACTGTTTAAAAGAGCAATAAATATAAATCCGAGTGGTTAAAAACAGCAAGGTATCCTCTAAAAACAGCAATGAAGAACCAACAGCTCTCCTCTGTGCAGTCCTGCACTTGGATGGTGTAGAGCAGCGGCCCCCAAAGTGGGTGGTATGGCCTCCTGGGTAGCAAAGGGGTTTACCAGGGGGGTGCTAAGAGGCAAGGGGTACCAGGGGTGCACTGGAGCTGGGCCCCTCCAAGCACGTTAATCGCTGATTTACAATTGACCAGGCTAGAGCCTGGAATGAAACACATTCCTCACTTCGTATTTAAAGTTTAACTGCTGTTAACACTTTTCATTTGGACACATTTGTTCGTATTAATGTTTCTGAGTTGTCACGAGCAACAAGACAACCAGTTATTGGTATTAGCTATTGATGATGATGATGATGATGATGATGATGATAATAATATATTATTTATATCCCGCCCATCTGGCTGGGTTTCCCCTGCCACTCTGGGCAGCTTACAACAGAATATTAAAATACAATAATCTATTAAACATTAAAAGCTTCCTTAAACAGGGCTGCCTTCCCTAACTAAAAAGGGCTGTCTTCTAAAAGTCTTGTAGTTGTTTTTTCTTTGACATCTGATGGGAGGGCGTTCCACAGGGTAGGTGCCACTGCCGAGAAGGCCCTCTGCTTGGTTTCCTGTAACTTGGCTTCTCGCAACGAGGGAACTGCCAGAAGGCCCTCAGCACTGGATCTCACTGTCTGGGCAGAATGATGGGGGTGGAGACGCTCCTTCAGGTATACTGGACCGAGGCCATTTAAGGCTTTAAAGGTCAGCATTATAAATTATTTGCAGTATTGTACATTTGTGGAAGCTGAATGTTTGTGCATGTGTGGCAAGTACCGGTAGTTATACATACGTATAAACAAGTTATGCTATACATTTCCTTCACCCTTATGTTTTAGTTGGTAAGAATGCGTAAAAATATTTTTCATGCAATGAATTTTATTGCCATTATCTTCCTTAATGGTTGGTGCAAACGACAGTTCTGAACCATGGTTTTTATAGGGTAAGGTAGGGGACAATGGGGATGAGTTCATGGAACCATGGGGGTAAAGTTTGTGAACTACCGGTACTTTCATAGAGCAAAGGGATGCTGTCTTGCTTAGGTGTGCAAATTGGCCTACTCTTCCCAGCCTACATCCAGGTTACTCTCAATTTTCTGGATTGGTTTTATGCCATGTATATTCAAAAGACTCCCCTCTCTTTATTCATAGGCAACCTTAGTGGAATTGCAAGGGCTGCCTTGCGTGTTATGCAACAGCAAACTTCTTGCTTAGGTTTGCCACCAGGGAATCTCAGCTGAATCCCAGCTCCTTGAGTTGCGTGATACACTGGTGTCCAAACTCTTAGGCATAATAGCTAAAGGACATGCACAAAGAGGCCATTGGCCCTTTATATCTTGGGTTAAAACAAGCTATTAAAACAAGCTATTAAATAATAAAAGCTGTGCATGTACCTGAAAGTGGACATAGCACAGCACTGCAGAAATACACAAAGGGACTTGGGTAGCGGAAAGTAATCTCAATTTAGCTTCTTCATTCAGAAGGGTTGGTTTTGCTAAATTTCTCCTTTTCAGCATTATTTATTTCAAGCGAAGCTCTATGTTTGTACATATTAAGCTGTTTTAGCTTCTTTTCCATCACTCCCGTCCTATAAAAGCGAGCTGTGGCATTGTTGAAACGATACTTGGGGCTAAACATTCTGAATGATGTTTCCGTCTGTGTTTATAACAAAGGAGGGGAGGGAGAAAGCTTAGCTTCGTCTGGTTCCCTTGGCTGACATCAAGGATGGCTCTTTGAAAAGAAGGAGCTTTTTGGAGAGCAGTAGAAATTGCGTAATGAAAAGGTTCTGGGAAGAATTAGTGAGGGAAATCAATATGGAATTATTATTATTTTTGAAGGCAGTTAGATCTCTCTCTAATTCCACCCCCACCCCTTTGCATTTTTAAATTGGCAATGAGAACTGTTAGAAATAACCCCTTACACCCACACAGGGTATATATAGAGATTACACTTACGGTACTTTGCTGTGCAGGCATCTACTGCAAGATGGCACATTAAAAATGTGAACAAAACAGCAGCTCATGATCTGCGCGACTGGATGCCGCAGTGCTGCTACTGTCTGATAAACAGTGTTTGAGCCTAGCATGTGCAAGTGGAGAATGTGCGTTATCGTTCCTTTGTCACAGTCTCTGTTCCAGCATCCAGCCCATTACTCTTTTTCGATTTCGATTTTGTATTGTTATTATTTAATTGCAGGGTGTAAACCCTCTCTATTCTGCACTTACTCTGGAAAAGGTCAGGTAGCATTTTTTAAACTCCTACAGAAATGGACCATCACTGATTTCAAGCAGCTTAGGGTTTTTTTTATTCATAGCACCCTAGAACTCCCAAACTACTTTATTCTGATTGCAGTGATTACCAGGGTTTTTATTCTTATATATTTTTTGGCCTGGGTATCTGGGTGGGGGAATGGCAAAGAGGGCAGATCAAAAAGCAAAATTTGGCTTTCCTGCACAAGCTTTTTAAGGTAATGGTGCTCTGTGCTGGGTAGGAAGGGACAATTCAAATGACTCCCCTCCCCAAACACAGCTTCCTGCACCATTTTTTAATGTGCACTGTTAACATAAGCAGAAATGTGTCAGCAGTAAGGGCCTTCCATATAATTGGGCAAGAAGCAGGTCTGAACCCAATCCAACGACAATACTGCAGTATTGGGGGAGGGGAAGGCTGTGTTCTTGCCTTCCCCTTATTTATTTATTTTTAAGGTCTCCAAAGGATGAAAAACACACACAAAACATGCAACCAGAGTCTTGCAAAAAAAGTGTGTATATGGGACAGGTAGGTGGAGAGAATTGGTGAGGGTGAGAATTTTTGCTTCATTCATTTCAAAGATAAAGGGACCCCTGACCATTAGGTCCAGTCATCACCGACTCTGGGGTTGTGGCGCTCATCTCGCGTTATTGGCCGAGGGAGCCGGCGTACAGCTTCCAGGTCATGTGGCCAGCATGACAAAGCCGCTTCTGGCAAACCAGAGCAGCACACGGAAACACCGTTTACCTTCCTGCTTGGAGCGGTACCTATTTATCTACTTGCACTTTGACATGCTTTCGAACTGCTAGGTTGGCAGGAGCTGGGACCGAGCAATGGGAGCTCACCCCGTCGCAGGGATTGAAACCGCTGACCTTCTGAGCAAGCTCTAGGCTCTGTGGCCTTCTGAGCAAGCTCTAGCCCACAGTGCTACCTGGGTCCTATTCATTGCTAGGGGGATAGTAAATTCTTGGCACACCTTGCCCAGTGCATGTGCCAAGGCATCCTTGCCAATGAGAGAATGCACCTGGACCAAGAAGGCGGATCAGAATCCTGGTGCAAGCTTGTTGGTTCAGGCAGGAAAAGTGGGTCGGATGACACTGGGAAGCTGGGAAGTGAGGGGGAGAGCCCAGAACTTGCTGGGCTAGTCAGAGGTGTACTTGGTTTTATTTAATTAGTTGCATTATTTATATGCCAACTTCATAACAGAAGTTCTCTGGATGGGCGATGGGAGAGGGAAGCATGGGTTGTAAGATGCCTCTGCCCCAGAGTGTTCTTTTCAAACACCAGGGAAGGGTCCTAGCTTAGTGACAGAGCATGTGCATTGCCTACAAAAGGGAGAAGAATGAAGCTTGAGGGACTGTCATGCTCCAACTCCCATAGTGGCATCTCCCTCCCCCCCTCCCCCATAATTGCCACCACAGGAGCATCTGAAGGACCACCTTGCCCTGAGTGTATGGAAGAAGAAGCAGTAACTGCTTTTTCTAAAGAAACAACTTGTCTTTTCCATTCTACTGTAACTTGAGAAATAAAATAAAATAATTGATGCTTGTTTTTGTAACCTTATGTATACTGCTTTGTGAGGTCCGCCTGAAAAGCAGTTTATAAATACTGTAAATAACAATAGTTGTAATAATAATCCCCAGCATCACCAGGTAGGGCTCAGAAAAGGCTCCAGTAAGAAACCCTGGAGAGCTTCTGCCAGTGAGTGTAGATGCTAGTGGGTTAAGTGAACCCAGTGCCCAGACTCAGGACAAGGCAACTTCCTGCGTTCCTATCCCATGTGCCTTCCTCACCCAGCTGTACTTCAGTGCCTACCTGTTGTGAGAATGCAATGGAAAGGAATAACAGAATTGGAAGGGGACCCAACAGTCATCTGGTCCAGCCCCCTGCAATGCAGGAATCACAGGTAAAGAATACCTGACAGATGGACAGCCAACCTCTGTTTCAAAGCATCCAATGAAGAAGAGTCCACCACCACCCAAGGGAGCCTTTCTCACAAGTCCCCTAACTTTAACTGGTGGCATTGCAGGACAGCACTTTCCATCCCACCATAATCTGACGGGGAGCTGTGACTTGGAAGGGTTTTCCCGGCTGGCACAACCTCTAAATCAGGGGTAGGCAACCTATGGCCCAGGGGCCGGATCTGGCCCTATCACCTTCTCAATCCGGCCCGCGGATGATCCGGGAACCAGCATGTTTTTACATGAGTAGAATGTGTGCTTTTATTTAAAATGCATCTCTGGGTTATTTGTGGGGCATAGGAATTCTTTCACCCCCCCCCCAAAAAACCCCATAGACCTGCCCACCACATGGTCTGAGGGACGGTGCCCACAGCTGAAAAAAGTTGCTGACCCCTGCTCTAAACGGTCCTGTGCAGGCCAGGGAAGTGGATTGCAGCCAGCCCACAAATTGGTCAATTGTGGATAGGCTGCTTGGCTGGCTCCACCCTGAGGGTGGGCCAGACTGAGCCTGTATGCTTCACTCCAGTCTGCCCCTTGGGTATTTAAATTGGACCAGCTTCCACCTCCTCATGCTGTTCCTCATCAGATCTCCAATCCCCCATCTCTAGGTTTTGGCAGTTACTCTGTACTTAACCTTGTTATGTACTATTCGTTGGTTGCTGTATTCACGACTGGGCAGGAATTTGTCCCTCAGACTAATTGGCCCTGTCCTTTCGTTTTGAAGGCGGGAGGTTGTAGCCTCTGCCTACCCCTCCAGTATTCACGGCTTTCCTCTTAAAGGGATCCAGAAGGAGATGCTTCTATCCAGAAGCCCATACAGGCTTCCTACTTGATGTGTTTCATAGGACCTCTTTGCCTGAGGTTGACCCCCAACAGGTGTATATATACACCCCAGCATGCAGGTTGGTGGTTTAATGGCTATTCCCAGTGCCTAGGCGAAACCTCTACATCTGTAACCAATAAAGTTGTGGCCTGATTTCACCCAAAGTACGGTATTGCTGTCCTATCTGTTTATCTGGGAGTCAGGCATGGTGGGAGGGGGGTACCTGTGCCACACAACTCTTATAGACAGAAGGTTCTTCCTAATGCATAATCAGAATGTTGTTGTTAACTGTGGGAGATAGAGGGAAGTGGAGTAGACGGAGGGGGGACACCCTTTTCAGTAGCAGCTGTGCACCCCAATTTTCAGGCTGGAATTAGCATAGTGGAGCCTGAGTCCAGTTGCACTAAGAAAGGAAGTCTGTAATGCAGGTGTAGAAGCTGAGGTGGGCCTGTATTGAAAATAACTGAGACGGATTAGTGCCCCCAAGCAGATGCGGAACTTGGTTGCTGCTGGCATGCAAGACAGCGGTTGGCTCTGTGTTGGATTTAATTTTATAACATCAAAGCACACCCTAAATATACAAAAGCAGGATCTGAGGGTGGAATTTCATCCTCATCTCACCCTCCGCTTGGTGTTATGAGGATTTACAGAACATATGGTATGTAAGAATAACTCCCTCTTCATTGAGATCCCAGCAAAATCTCGGTATAACAAGGTAAGTTATGTTGGGGGATTGACTTAACTCTTTATTGCCCTAATTTCAGTCACATAATATTAAACAAACACATACAACATACAGTTTGTTTCCCCAATTTCTCTTTAAATTACTAGAGTAAGGTGGAAAGACATATATAGCCTTTTTATCCAAAGTAAATTTTAGGAATATTTTGCATTGCATGTTTTCATCCTTAATTCTTTGGAAGTCATGATGCAGTTTTTATTTCATGGAGTTGTCATGCTAATTTTAAGATTGCTAATTGCCTGAGCTAAATCAAGGGAAACGGCCAGAATTCCATATGATGCATAGGTTTACAAAGAGCTGAAATTACACCGCTGGCACTCAAAGCTTAAATGTGTCCCCTACAAGGGACAAATATATGTTGTATATCAGATAGAACACAACTTAGCTGGCTGCTGTTTGTCTCCAGAAGGCATATTTTAAGGAAACCTTGGTAGCTATAATAATGAGTATCAAGCTGAACTGTATCCCCAGAAAACAGAATGTTTACCAATGTTCCGCAAAGCACGTGAGAGAGTGATATTTGCAGATGCATTACTTTGCCTTTTTTCTCATTCCACTTCTACAGTCTCTACATGTACCTGTGGCTTCCAGTAATAAGGTGGAAAAGCCAATGGGCTAACTGTAAAGCTCTCCTGGCCAGCTGTGTAACCGGCTGTTTGCTCTGGCTGAGAATCTCTGGTGGTCATGGTGCCTGCTGGAATATGATAGAAGGCTAGAGGTGAAGAATTTTGCACTTCCTTGCGGGAGATCAAGGCCCTTTGAACTTGAATTGACTGGCTTTCTCCAAAAAATCATAGGAACATAGGTGACTGTCTTACATTGAATCATATGATTGGTCTATCTATCCAGGTCAGTATTATTTCTACACTGACTGGTAGCAGCTCTTCAGGGGGCATTCTCTGCCTGGGGATTGAACCTGGAACTTACTTCAGGCAAAGCTGGTGCTCTACCCCTAAACTTTGGCCCTTTCTCAAAGGATCATGGGATTTTGAGAACCTGGAGGCATTTGGATAAACTGGCTAACCTGAGTGGATTAAGGCTTTAAAATGAGGGTGGGGAAACTGTGCCCCCCTGCATGTTGCTGGTCCATGCACTCCCATCTTCCACTACATTTGTCACTGCCAGCTGGGGTTGATAGGAGTCAGAGTCTCTTAACACCACCTAGAGGGCTGCAGATGTGTGCCCCCCCCCCCAGCTTGAAAAGGTTAATCCAGTTTATACTGTTTTTGGTGGGGTTTTTTTTTTTTAAAGAAAATAGAATGTTACTGACTAAACATGTTAAGTCAGCACTGGATCTTATGTTATTTTTAGTACTGAATATTTAAAAGCTTGTGTGTCATGTACATCTATCCTTCCCAATGCAATCTGCTGAGCAGCTACCCATATTACTTGCTCATGTACATGACATTTCCTCCCTTTCCCTGCTCTCTCTCTCTCTCTCTCTCCACCCCCACCCCATATTTAACCTTGCAGTACGACTGGGAAATAAGTCTCTCTTGTTCTCGCTCGAAAGCTGCAGGACTAAAGGTGACAGTGCATTTATGGAAGCTTTGAAAACCAGCTTGTGCAAGGTACTAGCCAGTAAAAAGAAAAAAGGAAGGCTAGCTTGCTGAAGGAGGAGGGAGGGAAAGAACTAAAAGGCAGTCTGGTTAAAAACAAACAAACCTATTTTTGAATGAAAATGTAGCAGGCTGCTTGGCTTCTGTGCTGGAATTACCCCCTCCTTTGTTTCCTAGCCCCTCCCCCCCGATTGGTAGGTTTGTGTGTGTGGCTCTATTATGAAAATTATTATTGTTTATTTATAAAAAGTATATACTTTATCACCATTCATTAAAAAAAATCAGAGCAGTTTACAACAATTATACATAAAACAACACAATAACAGCCCGGATAGCTCAGTTGGTTAGAACATGATGCTGATAACTCAAAGGTTGCAGGTTCGATCCCCATAGGGGACAGGTGCATATTCTTGCATTACATGGGGTCCCTTCCAACTCTACAATTCTATGGTTCTATATCAGACAGGTAACAACAACCTTACCTTTACCTACTACAACAACCACATATGGTTTCACTGTATTAGTTGTTTTGGAATGCTTCCCCAATGTTACCTGTGCAAATAGTGCAGGACAACACACACACACACACAACCCTGAACATCTGTGGTATAAAAAGTTACAGGTTTTTTACAGGACGTTATGGGGCATATACTGACTGGTACATTTGCATACACAAACAGTATTGAATGAGGGATCACTTATGATGCTACTATGAATGCACAATAAAAAGGACATCTGGAGAGGCCCCTTAGCCTTCATCTAGCTATGATCTCCCAAAAGTCCAGTTTCCCCCATTAAGCCACAGCAAGTATAAAGTTAAGGACTCTCACAGCTTTAGATAATAGTGAGAGCAACCACAGGCTAGTGTACCTTATTTTATTTTTATTTACATCATTGTTGTGGCACCCATAAAGCAATTATGTTCTCTGAGCAGTGTATGAACAGCTTTTAAAACCATTAAAAAACAACTGGTTTTAATACAAGTTACAGAACCAGTAACTCACAAGTTCTAAAAAGCACTCGTATATCTTTTTTGAAACTGAAAGGCCTGGGAAGATAAGGAGGTTTTCATCTGGCAATGAAAAGACCACAAGGTAGATGCCAGGTCAGTGTTTCTGGGGAGGGTTTATCCACTGCTGAAAAAAGCCCTTTCCTTAGTAGCCACCTACCTTCCTTACCTTCTTTGGCAGGAGGAACCTAGCAAAGGACACAGGTTCACATATGGAGGTTCATGCACAGACTTGCATTGAGTTGTGAACAGGCCATTGAATGTAGCAGTTCTGCATGTGAAAGCCTGTGCATGTACAGGAATTGCATCCTCTGGCTTTGTAGGGAAAGCTGTAGCTCAGTGGTGGAGCATCTGCTTTGCATTTAGAAGGTCCCGGGTCCTTGGCATCTCCCAGTAGAACCGAGAGTTCCTCCTATCTGAAATTCTGGATTGCTGCTGCCAATCAATATAGGCAGCACTGAGCTAGATAAACTAACAGCCTCACAAAGTACGGACAGCTCACAGAAGCTGAGGAATGGAAGGGAACTAACTGCAACTGATCAATTGGTTTTTCAGGTCCAAATCCCAGGCCTTCTCTGTTGGTTCCATGGTACAGCTTTAACCAGTTTGAACAGATAAATATTACTGTGGAATATACTGCAGCATCCCACCACAGCTGCAACGAGCAGTATGTTTAGCTTAGCACCAAAGGCTGCATTTGAAATATATCAGGAGCTGTAGGGCAACAACTTATTTACATATTTTATTCATATGCAATTTGTATAAAATTTGCATGAATGTAGCCGATGCCTGGGCCTTGGCTGAAATAAGCATTCTGCAAGGCCAAAGATGATGTTTTTTGTGATCTGAAGTGGCAGGCGAACATCCTCAGGTGACGTGGCAAAATGGATCACTAAATAGCTTAGATTGTTCCCCATTGTGGATGCAGGGAGCATCTTCTTCCCGCTGTAGTTTCTTCACACAAAATTTGCCAGATTTGCAAAGGATGTAGCTAGGTGGTAAAGCTCATGAACACAGAAGCCCACAAGTTAGTTCCTAGTAGGAATTTGTGCAATGGGATTGTGCTTAGAAGTAGCTCCTGTGCTTACTCAACAGCTGCTCAGAGGTAATATGTTCTTTTAATGTATGCCTTTTAAACATGAATAGTCATTGATCAGACAAATTTCATTAAGAATAACTTTTAACATTATGCCCCTCATGAATCCTGCCCTGCTTTTACTCCAGTAGGTAGATGTTGGACTTTTTGTAAAATGCAAACATCTGAACTAAGCAGACCTCTGTTGCAAGTTACCTGTAATTCAATTAAGGACAATTTTAGGATATGAAATACCTCTAGATCCAGTGCTTTCTTGCTGAATTATATGAAAGGTTTGCTGAAGGGAGAACATAAAGAACATATTTTTCTATAAGCTGGCAGCAGCCAGAATTTTATACAGAAGGAAATGGTGATTGATAACTGTACCATTTATTAAATAACATATTGAGAAAGTGTGGGGGTTTATCGTAGTAACCAAAACGTAAGGGACCCCTGATTGTTAGGTCCAGTCATGGACAACTCTGGGGTTGCAGCACTCATCTTGTTTTACTGCCCGAGGGAGCCAGTGTACAGCTTCTGGGTCATGTGGACAGCATGTCTAAGCTGCTTCTGGCGAACCAGAGCAGCGCACGGAAAGGCTGTTTACCTTCCCGCCATATACCTATTTATCTACTTGCGCTTTGATGTGCTTTCGAACTGCTAGGTTGGCAGGAGGACCAAAATATTACATTAAAGTAAAAGAAAAAAGGCAAAACCAGGATGATTTTATGGCTAATTGAATTTAATTTATTGAATACTGGAAGAAACACTGATTCCCAGCAAATGTACATTATGGGTTTACAATTTTCCCTTAGGGCTTATCCACAAATACCTTTTGCCCTACTCTTACCAGGCATAGGCCTGTACTTTAAAACTCGGTCAAGCTGGGTTACCTGGTTCGCTGCCTCAAGACAGTTTGAGCCTATTACTACTGATTTTGGCTTGATTGTACTGGCTGCCAATTAGCCAATTAGCTTCTGAGCTCAATTCAATGTGCTGGTTTTGACTTACAAAGCCTTAAATAATAATAATAATAATAATAATAATAATAATAATAATAATTTTATTTATACCCCGCCCTTCCCAGTGAAGACCGGGCTCAGGGCGGCTAACAACAAATAATATCAACACAAATATAAAAGAAACAATTCAGTTAAAACAACAGAATAATACAATGTTAAAATTCAATTTTAAAATTAAAAATCTACGAATAAGATAAAACCATTATAAATAAAACCTTAGGGGAGGGTAACCGTGGGGTCAGACTGCGTCAGTCCGAAGGCCAAACGAAACAGCTCTGTCTTGCAGGCCCTACGAAAAGATGACAAATCCCGCAGGGCCCTAGTCTCCTGGGACAGAGCGTTCCACCAGGTCGGAGCCAGTACTGAGAAGGCCCTGGTCCTGGTCGAGGCCAGCCTAGCCACCTTGTGACTCGGGATCTCCAATATGTTATTATTTGTGGACCGTAATGTCCTCTGTGGGTCATACCGGGAGAGGCGGTCCCGTAGGTACAAGGGTCCTAAGCCGCATAAGGCTTTAAAGGTCAAAACCAGCACCTTGAACCTGATCCTGTACTCCACCGGGAGCCAGTGCAGTTGGTAAAGCACTGGATGAATATGATCCCGCAGCCGGGACCCCGTAAGGAGCCTCGCCGCGGCATTCTGCACCCGCTGGAGTTTCTGGGTCAGTTTCAAGGGCAGCCCCGCGTAGAGCGAATTACAATAATCAAGCCTAGAGGTGACCATCGCATGGATCACTGTGGCTAGATCAGGTTGAGAGAGATAGGGGACCAACTGCTTAATGCGGCGGAGATGGAAAAATGCCACCTTGGCTGTGGTTGCAACCTGTGCCTCCATGGAAAGGGAGGCATCCAAGGTTACCCCCAAGCTCTTGACAGAAGGGGCTGACACTAATTGGGCCCCAGCGAAAGATGGAAGTTGGCCCCCCCGCCCCATGTCATCCCGACCCAGCCAGAGGACCTCTGTCTTCGAAGGATTTAGCTTCAGCCGACTCCCACGTAGCCATCCAGCAACAGCTTCCAGGCACTTGGTCAATGTGTCCGGGGCCGAGGCAGGACGGTCATCCATCAACAGATAAATCTGGGTGTCATCAGCATATTGATGACAACCCAGCCCAAAACTCCGGACAATCTGGGCAAGGGGGCGCATGAAGATATTAAAAAGCATTGGGGAAAGGATTGCACCTTGCGGGACTCCACACACCAAGGAGTGCCGCGGTGACAACCCCCTCCCTAGCGCCACCCTCTGTCCCCGGCCTGAGATAAAGGAACGCAGCCATTGTTGGACTGTACCCTGAATCCCCACGTCGGCAAGGCGGTGGTCTAAAAGCTCATAATCGACCATGTCGAAGGCGGCTGACAGATCTAGAAGAATCAGCAGCCCCGACCCGCCTTGATCCAGCTGTTTACGGAGGTCATCTGTTAGGGCGACCAGTGCTGTCTCGGTCCCGTGGCCGGGACGAAAGCCGGACTGGAATGGATCTAAAGCCAATGTTTCATCCAGAAACCTACCGAGCTGTTCGGCAACCGCTCTTTCAATTATCTTACCCAAGTATGGAAGATTTGAAACAGGGCGATAATTGGATAGATCTAGCGGATCTGACGATGCTTTCTTTAAGAGCGGACGCACCACTGCTTCCTTCAACAACTCTGGGAAAGTCCCTGAACTGAGAGACAAGTTGATAATCTCAACCAGGGGGCCCCGTACCTCGTCTGGACACGCTCTAATCAGCCAGGACGGGCAGGGGTCTAGGGAGCAAGTGGTGGGCCTCCCAGCCTGGAGGAATCTGTCTACATCAGCGGGGAGTATGTGGTCGAAATGGTCCAATACTAAACTCGAAGACAGTCGAGGGGCCTCTAGTTCCGCTATTGTATCAAAATTGGCAGAAAGGTCACGGCGAAGTGTCAAGACTTTCTCCGCAAAAAAGCTCGCAAATGCCTCACAGCTATGGGTCGAATTTGTGCTTAAATTTGACTGATCCTCAAGGGTTGTTAGAGACCTGATTGTTCGAAAAAGTTGTGCCGGGCGAGAGCTAGCGGATGCGATGGAAGCTGAGAAGTAAGACTTCTTTGTGGCTTTCACCGCCATCTCGTAGGTTTTCATAAGCGACCTATAAGATGTTCTTGAGGCTCCGTCGCGAGTATGCCGCCATACTCGCTCAAGCCGTCTGAGGTCCCGCTTCATTTTCCGAAGTTCCTCGGTGAACCAAGGGGCCCGGTTTCGGCGGGGTTGCAGAGGGCGCTTAGGTGCGATCTCATCAATGGCCGCCAAGAGCCGGTTATTCCAGTTCTCGACCAGCTCATTTAACGAGCCACCAGGGTTTAAATGGCTTAGGATCACAATACCTCAAGGACCGCCTCTCTCCATATGAACCTGCTCAAACCCTGAGATCATCCTCTGAGGCGCTTCTTCATGTGCCTCTTCCACAAGATGTCCAGAGGGTGACAACAAGAGAATAGGCCTTTACTGCAGTGGCTCCCCATTTGTGAAATGTTCTCCCCTGAGAGGTTCATCTGGCACTTTAAGGCGCCAGGTGAAAATGGTCCTCTTTGGCCAGGCCTTTGGCTGATATATTCTATGGCTTTTAAATGTATTTGTGGGAGGAAGGGTTATTGTCAGTGCTATTTTTTCTAGAAGAGGTGCTTGAACTCATCATGAACACCTCCCTCATTCTCTTAGAATGGCAATGGCGCCTACCTGAGAGGTGCCGGAACTGAGTTCCAGCGAGTTCCGGTTGAAAAAAGCCCTGGCTGTTGTTTTATTTTTGTTTTAACTATTTGTGCTATATACTGTATTTTTATCTTGTGAACTGCCCTGTGGTGTACAGTCATACCTCGGTTTAAGTACGCTTTGGTTTGAGTACTTTCAGTTTAAGTACTCCGCGGACCTATCTGGAACGGATTAATCCACTTTCCATTACTTTCAATGGGAAAGTTCACTTCAGGTTAAGTACACTTCAGTTTAAGTACTCCACGGACCGTCTGGAACGGATTAATCCACTTTCCATTACTTTCAATGGGAAAGTTCACTTCAGGTTAAGTACGCTTCAGGTTAAGTACAGACTTCTGGAACCAATTGTGTTTGTAAACCGAGGTACCACTGTATACATATTTAATAAGTAAAATAAAAAGTAAGTATGGAGTTTTAACAGGGTACCCTCACTGCAATTTCCTCCTTCCAAGAGGGAGAGAGTGTGATACTCAGGCAGGATGAAGCAGAGTAACCTTTGCCAACCTGATGCCCTCCATATGCTTTGGACTACAATTTCCATCTGGCTTGGGCTGATGAAAATCGTAATTGAATACACAGGGAGGGTATCAAGTTTGTTATGGATGGTGTAAAGGTGTGTTCAAAACCTGCTATAATCTGAGTTCCTGACAGGTGCTTTGCATTGTATGTATTGTCGTTGCTGTCATCATCAGCATCTTTTAAAAATAAATTTTAAAAATCTTAAAAAAAATATTTGGCAAATACATTAGGGATATTTGATCACCACTAATTGTCAGGACATCTGCTTTGCATCTTCTGGAAAAAAAAGGTGTATGCCGGCTTTCCTTTTTTAGCATCATACATTGGCTTTGGCCCAATCCTGACTCATGTTAGCACTAACTTTTTTGCCCCCTGTAAACATATTCTGTGCTTTTTTGTGTGTGCATTCCTCACCTCATAAGGGCATCTGATATTTTCTAATCTTTCTACACTACTCTGTGTTTTCAGCTGCATTGTTATAATGTGAGGATTGCTGCTTAGGGATGCAGTGCCTTGGAAGGAATTCACTCTGCCATCTGGTGAATGTAAATGATTACGCCCAAATGCCTCACTCTTCTCTCTCTCCCCCCCTTCTTTTGTGAATCTGGGTCCTTGCGCTGTCTTCGGTATTAAAGTGATAAACTCAGACTCCCTTAATTTTCGCTGACAGCTAATATGGTGGTTAACCTTTTCAAGTTTGACATTATCGATAATAAATCAAGTCTTTTGGTTGGTGTTCTTTGTGTAGTGATGCAAGCTTTGAAAAAATATCGTCATAACAAAGGCTAAAAATACAGTCCTCTGATAATATTCAATGGAAGCCCTAGAACATCGCCCAAATCAGTGGTAATGACTATGAAATTCAGATTAATTTTTCAGAACTGGTGCTATAAACTTCCTCATGTTGATTATGTGTAGTTTATGCATCTAATACAAAGAAACATTATACGCATCATTTTCAGTCTACTGATAGAACCTGCTGTTCTTGATGTTGCATGCTGAGTTTAATGCCCCCATGGTGGTTCCATTTCTATCCCCTCCCCCATCCTTTTGGGGTAGAAACTTTGAGGTTACTAAGGGACATGGGAGATCCATGATAGAGGCGAGCATAGTATCAACCTATCTCCAGCCCATATTACACTTGTTGGACAGTGTTTTGAGAGTTCAGTGGTACCTTGGGTACCTTTCTATTGTCAGTGCTACCATTTTTAGAGGCTAGTACTATTCTCCTCCGGGGGTATGCAGGTTCTAGATTGCTCATTGCTAATGTGAGAGCAAAAGACTTCCAAAACATTCTTCTGGTTTCTAATCTGCAGTAAACTCAGATAATGGCTGGTCAAAACTTTGCTGATCTACCATAATAGGAATAGGAATA
Organism: Zootoca vivipara; assembly: GCF_963506605.1. Lineage (NCBI taxonomy): Eukaryota > Metazoa > Chordata > Lepidosauria > Squamata > Lacertidae > Zootoca > Zootoca vivipara. The sequence continues at coordinate 20,997,849 of NC_083294.1, forward strand.
GGAATAATTTATTGGCCAAGTACCAATATACTTGGAATTTTGCTTTGACTACATTGCAATTCGCAATACAATAGCACAGCAAAGGAACCCCACCCATAACTGGCCTCTCCTTCTGCTACACAACTACGAATTTAACAATTTGATGGCACAAGGGAAAAAACTGTTCCTGTGTCTAGCCATTTTTGTGTACAGAGTCCTGTAGCGACATCTAGATGGAAGTAAATCAAACAGATGATGACCGGGATGCAAAGGATCTGCGACAATCCCCTCTGCTCTCTTCCTAGCTTGGATAGCATAAAGTATCTCCATTGAAGGCAAAATAGCACCAATTACCCTTTCTGCAATTCTTACTGCTCGTTGGAGCCTTTGCTTGTCCATCTTGGAGGCTGTGCCATACCAGGCAGTAATAGAGTTACAGTTTCAATGATACCTCTGTAAAATTGGATCAACACTTCCTGGGGCAAATTAAATTTTCTTAGTTGGTGCAAATCAAAATGACTTGATCCCAAATAAAAAATACCAGTACTTAGCCTTGTGAAGTGGCAGGTAGGAGAGATGGAATCATCACTGCAGGGCTTGTGCAACTGATGTCTGTCACTCTATGTCTTCCCAATGTATTTTGCGTGTGGTCCTTGATTATCCTCTGAAGTTGCAGGGATGCTGACGGATCTTGGTGCAGAGTGCATGCCAGGTGTCATTTGCTTCAGGTTACAATTTGTCACTCTGTATTGGAGTGCTGCTAAGCCATGCAATAGCTGCAGACCCTTAACGGTGGTTTACATTCCTGGAAATATTGTTAATTAATTTTTTATGGAGGAGCTGAGGCACACCAGCAGTGATCTCCTTTCGAGCACAAAAGTAGCAGGCAGTTCCCAAAGAGACCTCCTCCGCTCTAATCTCTTATGAAAATCAGTTAGGATTTTGAATATGTGTTGACTTTTTTTTTTAAAAAAGCAAAGGCTGTGATGGAGAAGATGTGTAGGTTTTTTTTTTATGTGTACATGTCTTCTTTACCTTCCTGTCATGTCTGTTCTCATTTTCTCAGCCATAATGTTGTCACCTCAATATAGAAATATTAGTACCTTTGGTGTGTTATGTTCAATGTGCCTTCTTTGAATGCCTATGGCATCTTTGGTATCCTTTAAATATTTTAAGAAGCATATGGATATTACACATGTTGAAAATCAAGAAAGTGTAGAAAGTTATACCATTGAATAACCCCAGTAGGAAAAGTGTATTATGTGTAGCCATTATCCTAACCACTCTGTTCCACAACCGTGTTTATCTTTTTGGTTTTTTTTCCTTGAGTTTCTCAGAGGCTGCAATGTAGAATACAGGTGCCCACTGATTTGCCCTCAAATTAATCATGCCTTGGGAAAGGGTCTGTCTCACCTGTCATTGCACTCTGACCATGGGAACTATCACTTCCAAGGAAAGTGTGGGTTGATTCCTTGTGTAAAATCACCTGTGCCTTTTCAATGAGTTTTTGTGGTTCATCAGGGAGCTGAACGATGATCTTCCATTTCAAAAGAATAGAGCTTACTGATTATCTCTGTAATGCTCCATAAAGGAACAGAGTTGTGTATTAAGAGACATTAAACCTTCTACTCCTTTTATGGTGCACATGTTTGATAGCTCTGTTGGTTTACACATACAATATAATTTTCCCAGCATGACAATTTTGCTAGAGAATAAATGAATTCACCAATCAAAAAACATTGACAGTTTTAGTATTTTTATTTTTTATGTTTTTGCTGTTGAAGACTTTATTTTCTCCCTTTGCCGCTGTTGTAATATTTGGCAGCTTGCATTTTATCCATGGGGATTCATCTGTATAAGATACATCTTGCAAAATTAGGTTGTGATCTGTAATAATGTAAAACACCAAATACAAACAATACCTGGGTTAAAATAATTCTGAAACAATGATTTTGCTGCCGGTGTTCAAATTATGCTTCCGTATTTTGCACCATGTTGCAGTTGCATCTCTCATTGTGCTGTGGGACTTGCTTGTCTCACCTTACACTTAGTGATAATGATATTGATGTAATGATATTGTCCCATCCTGCCTCCATGGAGCAAAGGACATGTTAGTCTGAGAGTGTGACTAGCCCAGGTAAAACCAGTAAGTTTTGTGACTGAGCAGGATCTTTAACCTGAATATTCTTGATCAGTGTCTAGCACAAGGACTATAACAGCACACTCACTCATTCTTTGTGTATGAGTTCTTTGCTCTTTGAATGTATGATTCTAACCTTCAATATCTATGCATTTATATACCTCCAGTAAACACCCCTAGCTTTATACTGGTGTGTCCAGACTACTAGTGGTGATAGAACAGATGTAGCAATTAATCTATGGGTAAGAAAGCTAACTTTCACACCCATTATAGGCCAGGTAAGTGCTCTGCAGAAGATGAACAGTGGTCAGGGAAGATGAGAGTTGTAGCTGAGCGACATCGGGAGTGTGCCACATTGACTATCTCTGGCCCAAACTAAGTCATTACTTTTTTTTCAGACTTGGTTCTTTCACCCCATGCTGCAAAATGGGAAAGATAATTGGCCAAAATCCTCTATAATAAAGTCCAAGTGTCTCTGCGTCCAGTCCCTGTGTCCGTGGGATTGCGCTACTGCGCATGTGCACCACGGACAGCCATTGGGACTTGGAGCGCAGAGACGGAGCACGTTGGGCGGCGTGTAAGGGAGCTCAGCCTCTCGGCGTTTGGAGCAGCTCTCGCGAGAGAATCCAGAGGACGCGCGAGATAGCCCCGTGCTCGTGAGCGGGCACACTCTGTCTCCACGCAGGCGCACTCGCGAGGCCATTTACTTCTTGCGTGGACTTACTTCTAAGCGGCAGCGGCCATTACAAGTGGCGGCGGGCGAGCAATGCCAGCTCTGTGCATGTCCCCGAGGTTGCTAGAGCAACAGGTCTGTTCTAGCACCCATTAATTTAATGGGCTTCATTACTAGTATTATATAAATGATCATAATAACCCTAAAAAAGTATGAAGTAATGAGTCTTTGTTATCAGCTGCTTCAATACCTCTCCAAGTCAAGCTTCTTCCAATTCCCTCCATATATTGTTGACCTTAGCTCCTGTAAACCTCAATCAGAATGGCCAATGGTCAAGGATAATGGTAGTTATAATCTAAAACATTTTGAAGTAATCAGACTCTTTTATTGTCTTGGGGTTCAATTCCTTCTTTGCATCGTTTATTCTGTTATCACCAGGTTGGGCACTGCTTTCCTTTTGGGTTCTGTCTTCTCTCTGTCACCCAAAATCATTTCTCCTTCTTCTCCAAGCCTACTAGGAACCTACTACTTGCTTGTTCTTACTCTTGCTTCAGACATAGCCAAAGAAAATGGTTTAAAATTATTTTTAACCTAGTTCATTCTGAGCTTTGGCTCATCTTCTTTCTGCAACTGTTGACTATTGGTGTATATTATTCCTTTGCAATCTCTCAATTTTGAGACTACAATTCCCATCATTCCATCATCCCTGACCACTGGTCCTGTTAGCTAGGGATGATGGGAGTTGTAGTTCCAATACATCTGGAGGACCAAGTTTGCCTATTAGCATTGGATCTGAAGGGGTTAGGTCAAGAATAGAAAATGACTTCAAATCCATCTCCTGAGCGTTCATACTGGTGTTAAAGCAGTTCCCTGGGTTCAAGTTCAAATTTTGATGAATGCAATTTACCGTATTTTTCCATGTCTAAGACTAGGTTTTTCCCCTAAAAAATAATGTAAAAAATTAGGGGGTGTCTTAAACACGGATACATCTTCCCCCATTTTCTTAAATCTGAGTCCCCAGAAATAGGGGGTGTCTTATACATGGGGGCATCTTATAGACGGAAAAATGTGGCAATTATTTAGCCACTGAATCTGATAGGGACTTAGCAAGCTCAGATCTATCTTGAGGTCTTGAAGTACATCCAAACTGTCACCAGCTTCAATGGCTTTGCTTGTAGGAGCATAGCTGTCAAGTTTTTCCTTTTCTCGCAAGGAAGCCTATTCAGCATAAGGGAATTTCCCTTTTTAAAAAAGGAAAAACTTGACAGCTATGTGTAGGAGCTGTCTGTAGGGGTACAGTCAGAATTCCTTTCTCCACTAACCCAACCAGTGGACCAATTACGGCGTTGAAACAAGAAACCTCTTTTTTCAATGTGTCCATTCTGCTAAAGATCCCTTCTACTGTTTGCTTCCATTGAGGGAATTCCACTCTCTGTTGTGGATAGAGATGTGAAGGCCTGGAAAAAACCTGAAAAAATTCAGGAAAAAAAACAGTTTTCCTGAAGCCTTTTTTGTTTTTTTCCGAAAAATTGAAAAAAATAAAAAATAGATTATGGAATGTTTTATTTTAACACGATGAATAAAATATTTTAAAATAAGGGGTTCAAATATTTTATAAATCATTTTTAAAAAATATGTATGGTATCAGATTATTCTAATTTCTGTGAGGACAAGCAAGTCCTAGGTTACAAACTGAACTCTGCAATGCAAGAACAAGATACATTTCTTCCTTTAGGAGGTGCTGTTGTCACCAGAAAAGAAAAAGGTTTCAGTTTTGTTTTTGCATACGTGTGGTATGCATTAGTTCTGTTCCTCTTCACTAGGCCTCAAAGCACTGGAAGAAAATATAGAGCAACAAAAAGGGCCTGTAAGTATATGTGTTGTTGTGGCAATCAGAGAAGTGTTATGAAAGAAAAAAAGAAATGAAAATATTTTAAACATTAAATGCTGTAAAACAGTCTTTAAAAAGTGAAATAAACTAATTTAAGCATATAGTAGTAGCTAAAGTGGTTGGCAGACCACACACATCAGTGTGAGGAAATACATAAGGTCTCATGGGCAAAACATGGGAGGTGGAGTAAGCATGTTGCATAGCAAACAGTGATGAATGACAAGTTAAATTTCAGTTCCTGTTTGGATACACTATATTTTGAATATGCTAGTTGTGATAATTTTATGCCCATTAAAATTTAAAATTATCCATAGTTATATTTTATGTTTCTAAAGTAACAGAATGAATTTCAATCTGGAAAAGAAAAAAAGAAGTGCTAATGTAGCATCCCCCCCCCATTTTTCAAAAAAATTCCATTTTTTTCCAGGGTAAAACGGAAAAAAACCAGGGTTTTTTCCGAGCTTCAAAATTTCTAGAAATTTTACATCTCTAGTTGTGGATGAGTCTATTATGCCAAAATTATTGTGCATCGTTGAAGTTTTGTTATATGAAGCAAGCTGAGGTTGGCTTGGAACATATGTATCCGCTCCAAACAAGCCCAAATCAATTGACCAGTTAGCTAAGCTTTCTTTAGAGAAAATTGTATCAAAACGTCTTACTTGGGAGAAGGCTCTTCTAGCCCCATTTCTTGCACACTTCCCATGTAAAGAACCAAGGCTGTTCATATAAGATAAATTAATTGCATCTTACTGCAAATGCTTTGCAGTTACTCCAGATGTTTTGCAGTTACTGCAAATGCTTTGCAGTTACCTCTGCCTCCCTTGCTCCAGCTGCTCCAGCTGCTAATTCATAATAGTTCAGTGGTAGATTTCTGCCTTAAATTTGGCAATAGAGTTCTGGACAATTTATCAGAAGCATTGCGGGTCCATGCTCATGTGTTAAGCATATTAAGACTGTGAAAACTGCAGAGTCTCCTTCAGTGTAGATGAGCTTCTAATATTTCCTTATCAGATGAGCTAAAACAGCTGCTCTCCCTGTGCCTGTCCTTCAATTAAAATACATGGCTTTTAAGCCCACTTAAAAGTACAATAGATAAAGCAGATATGCTCCTTACCTGTATGCTGCAATTAACATTAACAGCTGAGCCAACTGACTTTAAACTATTTAAAATAAAAACAAATTAAAACAGACCATGGAACTCAAAGGCAACCTTCTTCATCCAGTCCATTACCCAGGTGAGGCACCAGTTAAGAAGTCCACCACATTTGCTTATGAAGTAAAGGAGAGATGGAGCTTTGTGTCCCCCGCATACTGATGGCATCACACACTAAAACTCCAAATGACCACTCAGTGTGTTTTCACGGAGATGTTAAACAGCATGGGAGATAAGCTTGATGCCTACAGAGCCCCACACTAGAGCAGGCATCCCCAAACTTCGGCCCTCCAGGTGTTTTGGACTACAATTCCCATCATCCTTGACCACCGGTCCTGTTAGCTAGGGATGATGGGAGTTGTAGGCCAAAACATCTGGAGGGCTGCAGTTTGGGGATGCCTGCACTAGAGGCTCCCTAGTGCTGAAAAATGCAAACACTCAAGCACCACCTTCTGAAAGAGACCACTCAAGTAGGAGCAGAATCACTGCCTTCACTGTTCTCGATTCCCAACTCAGACAGCAACTGCAGAATTATATCACGAGTGATTATCTCAAAAACCACTGAGATGTCCAGGATATCAACAGGAACACACTTCATACAAGGCAACCAAAAACTAGTGCCAAAACTGCAGGTTGAAACTCCAATTCAAATGAATCCAGAGTGCCCACATTAGCACCTCATTTGGAGATTCCGGTAGTTATTGGCAAATACCCAGTGGAAGAATAGGTGTAACCTTGCTGGACACATATTAGTTTCCAGATAATGTTTTAAAATATTTGGGAAATGTAGAAGAACAAGGACAGTCAGTCAGTATAAAGCTGGTCATTGGGTAGCTTTTTGGGGCAAAAGGTATTCATGTAGAGCAGGGGTGGGCAACTCCCAAGAGACTGCGATCTACTCACAGAGTTAAAAACTGGCAGTGATCTACCCCCTTTTGGGGAGTTCAGGTCAAAGTTGTTGAACTTTTTTTTTTTTTTTAGGGAGGAGGAAAGCCCTGGACGAGCCAAAGTTTTGAGCTTCTTTAGGGGGAGCCAGTGATCTACCCGTTATCTACCACAGACCAGTAAATCTTTGGACATGCCTGATGTAGAGTGAGCAACTGCCCATCAGTGTTAATATTAACACCAGCAGATTTTTGCACATGTAATAAGCAATCTGCTAATTATATGGAAGTATGCTAAAAATATTTCTACTTGCTAGCTGATGAGATAAAGCCTATGGTTTTGGACAAGTGCCCTCTTTCTTGCTTTAAAACTATCCTATATAGCTGGATACTTGTATAAAACTACAATTCACTGCACATGTGCAGGTCCTATTTGTATCAGTATTGGTATTTCAGCCAAGCATGTAAAGATGATAATAATAATAATAATAATAATAATAATAATAATAATAATAATAATAATAATCTAACAGCACCTGAGAATTCTGGATGATAAGCTAGTTAGACCTTTTTCTAATGCAGGTGGGAGGCAGGAGGCTAATTGTTCGGTGGTCAAATTTGACTTTCTTCCTTTGCCTTGTAGACAGTTATAAAAAGAGCACATGGAAGAAGTGTATTAAAGTAAATTTACAGTAACATGAAAGACTATGAGGTTTTTAAAAAAGAAGGCTTTGAACTCTTAAATTTTCCTGCAATGCAGTTTTATTTTTTTCACTGCAGATTTTAATTGCTCCCATGGACTCTGATGGGAGTTGTGTGGCTAAATCCTCCTCCTCCTCTCCCCTGCAAGGTATTATGATGAGCATATGGGACTCATATGAAGGCAGAACACATAGATTTAGAAATGTGGGGAGGGGAGAGAAAGCAAATGCAAATTACAATGAATTCTTAATTGTTTCTGTTTTGGGAGGGGGGAATCTTGCAGTGTGTTTCTGAAAACACTTCCATTAAATCAGCTTCTATTTGTTAGCTAAATTGTTTAGAGCATACATGCTCTGCAGTTATGCATGTAGTAAAGACATTTGCTTTATAAGGAGCCAAGCATGGTGCTTAAATACAGTACTTGAGGGAAAACAGAGAGTTGTGTGTTCCTTTTTTCTGAATAGTTATTTCGCCCTAAGAGTGGCTGTGGTTAGAAATGTTTTGGTGCGAGGAAAGAATGGAAGTTTATGAATTCTCCATGTGTCTAGGGAAGCAATTCTTTGCAATTCTTATGCATAGAAGATGATGTGTCAAAGCATTGTCCTTTAAATATCTGCTCACTGGCTTTGGAACAATGATTTTAGTTTCTTTCCGTGGTAGCAACTAGCAAGCATTCTTTTTTGTTATGCAAAATAATATGTTTGTTAAAGCTTCTGTATGGCTTTCTCACTGGAGATGCTTGTATAAATGGAACTTGATCCTTTCCTAGGCAGACACCTCCAAGCATGATGGGATGAGGCTAAAGAAAAACAGTTTAGGAACTAGATAAAGAGAAAAATAAGTCTAGATTTTGAAGCTGGCTAGCTGGAAGGAGCCTTTGGTGGGAGAATACTCCAACAGTGTGCTTCTAGTGTGAATGAACTAATTCTATTTTAAAGACCGGCATTGTAATTTCCCCAGGCTCAGTATTTATTTTTGTAAATAGGTATTACAAAAACACCACGAGCTGCCACAAATGTCATCAACAGAACTATGTTAAAAGGGGTATGGACACTGTGGAAGAGTAAAATGGAAAGGAAAGTGGACATTATAAGGTGGACAAAAAGGGTATTACTATATATGTGGTGGATTTGCCCTGATTTGCCCAATTTAAAATATTTTAAACTATGGCAAGTTCTTAAAGAAATGGGAGTGCCTGATCACCTCATCTGTCTCCTGAGAAATCTCTATGTGGGACAAGAAGCTACAGTTAGAACTGGATATGGAACAACTGGTTGGTTCAAAATTGGGAAAGGAGTACGACAAGGTTGTATATTGTCTCCCTGCTTATTTAACTTATATGCAGAATTCATCATGCGAAAGGCTGGACTAGATGAATCCCAAGCAGGAATTAAGATTGCCGGAAGAAATATCAACAACCTCAGATATGCAGATGACACAACCTTGATGGCAGAAAGTGAGGAGGAATTAAAGAACCTTTTAATGAGGGTGAAAGAGGAGAGCGCAAAATATGGTCTGAAGCTCAACATCAAAAAAACCAAGATCATGGCCACTGGTCCCATCACCTCCTGGCAAATAGAAGGGGAAGAAATGGAGGCAGTGAGAGATTTTACTTTCTTGGGCTCCATGATCACTGCAGATGGTGACAGCAGTCACGAAATTAAAAGACGCCTGCTTCTTGGGAGAAAAGCAATGACAAACCTGGACAGCATCTTAAAAAGCAGAGACATCACCTTGCCGACAAAGGTCCGTATAGTTAAAGCTATGGTTTTCCCAGTAGTGATGTATGGAAGTGAGAGCTGGACCATAAAGAAGGCTGATCGCCGAAGAATTGATGCTTTTGAATTATGGTGCTGGAGGAGACTCTTGAGAGTCCCATGGACTGCTAGAAGATCAAACCTATCAATTCTTAAGGAAATCAGCCCTGAGTGCTCCCTGGAAGGACAGATCGTGAAGCTGAGGCTCCAATACTTTGGCCACCTCATGAGAAGAGAAGAATCCTTGGAAAAGACTCTGATGTTGGGAAAGATTGAGGGCACTAGGAGAAGGGGACGACAGAGGACGAGATGGTTGGACAGTGTTCTCGAAGCTACGAACATGAGTTTGACCAAACTACGGGAGGCAGTGCAAGACAGGAGTGCCTGGCGTGCTATGGTCCATGGGGTCACGAAGAGTCGGACACGACTAAACGACTAAACAACAACAACAACAAAATATTTTAAATTGGAATAACAACTAACCCTTTAGATACAGGTGTTATTTGCTTTAGCCCTAATTTTATGTGTTAGACTTTGGAAGGGAAGTCGTAAACAAAATCATTTCAAGCTGATTAGGAAGTTATGGGAGCAACTAGCAATTATCAAATCAATGGTGATGATGAAAAATCAAGAGCATTATAAAGAAGTTTAAAGTAGTTGAAACCCATTGGCCCATATATATTTAGAGGGAACTCAGAATTTCAGAAATGGGAATTGATTACATGCTTCTTACAGAATATAGGCTTGCATGACTAGGTAATGTTTTCTTCTTCTTTTGTTTTTGTATAATATAGCAAAAGATCAAACAATGTTATAATTTTGTATTTTTTATGTGTCTGATTAAATGATGGGGGTGGTGATGAAAATAATGACAACATCATGAGTCTCCTGTACAGTTTCCTTGCAACTTTCCTTGAAGCAAATTTATTTGGAGAATGAAATGCAATAGTACAACTGTTACTCTTAGATTTTGCATAGCATATTTATATAGCATATTTTGTGTGGTGAAAGGTGTTCAAATAAATTCAAATATTGGCTGTGTTTGGACATCACAGTAAGTTGCGTTTCTTGTTTATATATTGATCTAAGGAAGAGCCAATAGGGACATGGGTGGCACTGTGGGTTAAACCACAGAGCCTGGGCTTGCTGATCAGAAGATTGGCGGTTCGAATCCCCGTGATGGGGTGAGCTCCTGTTGCTCGGTCCCAGCTCCTGCCAACCTAGCACTTCGAAAGTATGTCAAAGTGCAAGTAGATAAATAGGTACTGCTCCGGCGAGAAGGTAAACGGCATTTCCGTGTGCTGCTCTGGTTCGTCAGAAGCGGCTTTGTCATGCTGGCCACATGACCTGGAAGCTGTATGTTGGCGCCCTCAGCCAATAGAGCGAGATGAGCACCGCAACCCCAGAGTCGGTCATGACTGGACCTAATGGTCAGGGGTCCCTTTACCTTTAAGGAAGAGCCAAAGCATTTTTTATGGTATAAAAAAGGCAGTATTGGGTATGATATTTGAATTGAGCAATGGGTTGCATTGGAGCATGACACTAAACCATGGTTTTGTTGTATGTGGATGAGCTTAGCCTACTCCCAGGCTTGTTCACTTCCTCTTTCTGTGTGGCCAAGAAGAGGAATTTCAAAGCTTTTACTTTACTTTTCTCTTTGGTTCCATTGTCATCCTTAGTTTAAGGTTTAACCGTGGTTAACTTTAACAAGCAAGTTCATGGTGTAATATTATGTTAATCTGTGGTATAATGTTGATTTCTATTGAAAATAATTATAGTCAGGGTTAAACCATGATCTCTGGTTTAGGTCAGATGGGAAGCCAAAATTAATATGGAAGGAAAAGCAGAAGCTTATGAACTGCTGCTCTTCAGCCAAAAAGGAGGAGAGAGTACAGGAGAAATCTAACCTTTGAAAACACCAAGTTCATTCCTCTCCTCATCAAATGGAGGGTTTTTTTTATAAAAAAATGTTTTGCAAAGTATAACACGTACAATTGATTATCTGTGCAAAACGTTTATTCTAAAGAGAAAATGAAATTCATTAATTTTGCCATATGTAAAATATGAAACATGCTATTTCCAATTACCAGAAGGCAAGTCCACCACCTTTCTTTTAATCCTCTGTTTTTTATACTGCAGTGAAGCCAACCTGTAAATTTCCTAATTTTGGATCTATCTGCACATGGCTGCTATGGTGCCTTCTGTGCATGCATGCAATAAATGGAGGTATTGGTATACAGTGATACCTCTGATTACGAACTTAATTCGTTCCGGAGGTCCGTTCTTAACCTGAAACCGTTCGTAACGTAAGGTACCACTTCAGCTAATGGGGCCTGCTACTGCACTGCCACGCGCGATTTCTGTTCTCATCCTGGGGCAAAGTTCTTAATCCGAGGTACTACTTCTAGGTTAGCGGAGTCTGTAACCCAAAGTGTTTGCAACCTGAGGTACCACTGTATTATTTCCTTTGGTGTGCATGTATGGCTCATGTTTTAGAGAAAATGAAAACATAGTATACTACATATTCTAGGTACAGTGTTATTAGTAGCCTTAATTGTTTCAAGTTGTTGCGCATATGTACAGTCATACCTCGGTTTAAGTATGCCTTGGTTTGAGTATTTTCAGTTTAAGTACTCCACAGACCTGTCTGGAATGGATTAATCCACTTTCCATTACTTTCCATGGGAAAGTTGGCTTCAGGTTAAGTACGCTTCATTTTAAGTACTCCGTGGACCATCTGGAACAGATTAATCCACTTTCCATTACTTTCAGTGGGAAAGTTCGCTTCAGGTTAAGTATGCTTCAGGTTAAGTACAGACTTCTAGAACCAATTGTGTTTGTAAACTGAGGTACCACTGTATTACTTTTTAGCTATACTCATTCTGGAGAACACATTGTGTGTTCCACTCATCCATGTCTTGCTGGTAAAGTAGAATTCCTTTGAGCCCCCCTTCCCTAGTCCCTGTCCCCACCCACAATTAATGACAGTGGAGCTTGGATAATTGCGTATACAGGTGTAGCAGTAGAACTGCCGCAAAAATGCCAGTGGTTGGTGGTGCTGCCACTGGAGGCTACCAGGTTGGTACTAACCCATGAGAGGGCCTTTTCCTGGTTATGGAATGTCCTCACTAGTGCATACCCCAGGCACCCCCAAACTGCGGCCCTCCAGATGTTTTGGCCTACAACGCCAATGATCCCTAGCTAACAGGACCAGTGGTTGGGGAAGATGGGAATTGTAGTCCAAAACATCTGGAGGGCCGAAGTTTGGGGATGCCTGGCATACCCCTTAACTGCCCTGATTACATTCGGGCATCCCATTTTGGAGCAACGCTATCTTGCACAGGTCGTGTGACTTGCGTGGAAGCACATCTTTTCATGGAAGCACATCCCGGTTTTTCGCAGCAACATGTTGGAAGGTATGCTAGTGAGGTGCATCTCTCTCCATCATGATTAACTTTCAGGAGGAAGTTGAAAACATTCCTGTTTACCCAGGCAATGGGGTGGCTGACAACCTTGAGATCACTGGCTGGAAATTCTGATTTACACAGCTTAGTGAGCTATCGGGATGAGGGAGGAGCCAAGCAGCTGCATTCCTCTCCCTGGGAGCCAGAATGTTTGTGCAGTCCTTTGGTTTGATTTAGTGTTATGTGTGAATGTGGCCAATATGTAAAGTAGACCTCTTTCTGAGTTTTTATTTGGTTAGCTGCACGTTTGCACTGCCTCAGAAAATAAAATGTAAAAACAAAATCCAGTTAAGTAAAGGAAAAAGGAACAAGGGTGTGGCTGGAGATTGGTTTGTGCTACATAAACCTTTGAGGAACCATCTGTGTGGTGATGTTCTGGATTTGTTTTGTTTTTGTTTTTATTATGTATTTTGTGTTTTTATGCTGTGAACTGCCTTGAGATCTTCAGACGAAGCGTGGTATACAAATTTAATGAATAAATAAGCAAACCTAATCAAGTGCCATTGGCGCTAGTAATGGGGTTTGGCAGCTAAAATGTAGTTTTAAGTTTTAAGTAGGATTTTCTTGGCTCGACCTTCTAATGCACATTTATAGTATGAGGGTGTTAATTGACTTCAGTGGGAATAAACCAAATCCTCTCTTGATTGATTCAGGGACTTGGGCTGTGTTATCATGGGGTAAGTGCCTCTTTTATGAACAAGCTGTTATGCTGATTTCCTCATTTAGATTCTCCAGAAAAGAAAGAGAAACCTGAATCTGATGTTGTGATGTGAAAGCAAGGAGAAAAAAATTAATGGAGTGAAAATGAACAACTCTGATGTAGTCTTTCATACTTCATAAAGAAAGCAGTAAAGGTCAAGTCCATTCTTCGTGTGCTTTTTGTTTAATATTTCCGGGGGCTTTTCCATCAAGGTATTAATTAAATGTGAGGCAAAGACACTCAGTCTCTCACTTACACTTGGGTGACTTATTTCTCTCTCTCTTCTCTCCCCCACCTGCTCGCCATCAAATCCACAAACTTTCTCTTTTGTTTTAAATCATACTTCTAAGAAAACCATTTCACATGCATATGTATTCGTATTCATGCATCTGCTTCAGCTGAAATTCAAAAAACAAACTGAGATACTTTGGAGGTTATTTGATCACCTCTGAAATGAATGAGGTCTTCCTCAAAGTGGTTCAAAGCGAATTGGGCTGGTCCCAAAGCTTCAGACCACTTTTGGAGGGTATCAGGAGAACTGATAAAAGCCCAGTGTGCTCCTTCAGCAGTTTACAAGGACTGCTCCAAAGAAGGCAGGAGCACTTGGGCACCTGACGTGATACACACACACTTTCATAGCCATACATGCTGGCATGGACTTGGAGGGAGTTGGGCTTTGCTTCAGAATCAGGCCATGTTTGAGGGTACAGGTTCCACCACCACCACCACCACCACCACCACCACCACTAGGAAGGCCAATGAACATTGATGCCTCCTTGGTTTGCTTAGAGAAGGGGGGGAGCCTGCAGCCCCAAAGATTAATAATAATAATAATAATTTATTATTTATACCCCGCCCATCTAGCTGGGTTTCCCCAGCCACTCTGGGCGGCTTCCAACCGAATGTTAAAAACAGTACAGCATCAAACATTAAAAACTTCCCTAAAGAGGGCCGCCTTCAGTTGACTTCTGAAGGTAAAATAGTTGCTTATTGCTTTGACATCTGCTGGGAGGGCGTTCCACAGGGCAGGTGCTACTACCGAGAAGGCCCTCTGTCTGGTTCCCTGTACCTCACTTCTCACAATGAGGGAACAGCCAGAAGGCCCTCGGTGCTGGATCTCAGTGTCCGGGCTGAATGATGGGGGTGGAGACGCTCCTTCAGGTATAAAGGACCAAGGCTGTTTAGGGCTTTAAAGGTCATTACCAACACTTTGAATTGTGCTCGGAAATGTACTGGGAGCCAGTGTAGATCTCTCAGGACCGGTGTTATGTAGTCCTGGTGGTCACTCCCAGTCACTAGTCTACCGTGTTTCCCCTTTTTTAATACGTAGTCAAAAAGTAAGCCAGGGCAGCAATTTTAAGCATTTGAGAAATATAAGACATACCCCGAAAATAAGACATACCTCCATGCCTGCCAGCTGGGGGCCTGGAACCAGCTGCTGCAGCGTGGAACGCTCAGCAGCGGCGGGCAAAGCAAGGAAGCAGAGCGCGGAGATACAGATCAGCTGTAGCGGGGAAATCAGCTGTTCCTGGTTCAGTTGTAGCGCGCACCTAGCGAAGTCAGCCCTGAGGAGGGAAAATGGCATTTAAAAACGCCGTTTGAAGTGATTTCAGCCTGCCGCCCCGCCGCCCGGAACCAGCTGCTGCAGCGCGGAGCGCTCAGCAGCGCCGGGCAGAGCGCCCAGCAGCGCGGACGGAGCACCCAGCAGCATGGACAGAGCGCTCAGCAGCGCCAGGTGGAGCGCCCCACCGTGCTGGGCGGCGGGGTGGCAGGCCTCCTTGGCAGGGCCAGGAAGAGACTAGGGCGCTGGCTAGGGCGCTCCTGAGTCCTGACCGCAGCTGTTTCCACGCAGCGGCAGCAAAAGAGCCGTGCGGCCACATGGAGAGGCGAGCGCCCGAGCGGGAGACGTGCTCTCTGCAAAGCTCTGCACTCACTTCATCCGCCCGACGGAAAAGCGAAGTGGGGAAGAGAAAAAGAGCCGCTTCGTTTTTTTCTCTTTTTCTCTTCCCCACTTCGCTTTTCACTGTCCAGAGCACATTTTGAACCAAACCTTGTTTTCAGTGCACATTCTTAGTATTTATATATATTTGGTGTCAAGTATGTGCATTGTATTTTCTGTAGGGGAAACTAATGGACCAGCTTCCTCATATCTATTTCAAACTTAATAAAATGATAAAAGTTCTGTGCTACTGTGGCTTGATTTCTGCAGCAAGAAATCTGATGCCTGCTATTATTATTATTTAATTGCTGGATTAATTGGGATCCAGTTTTTGTAAATAGGCAGCAGGCTGGCGGGGGGCAGCATGCTGGACGGGGCTGACTACCTCCGACGGCCGCCATGGAGGAGAAGCCCCGATGCAAGCAAGACTGCCTCACTCCGTGGGGTTTGCTGTGGCGGCGCGTCGCATGCCTCCTGTGTGCGCATGCACTGCGCGACAGACACCCTGTCCCCTGGTGGGGTGCCTTTGGATTTGCCGCCCCGGGCAGCCAGGTGGCTAGCTATGCCGCTGCTCAGGTGAATAAAAAAGAGATAGATCTTAGCATAGGAGCCACCTCCTAGGGGCCTTGAGGCTTCAGCACCCATAATAAAATATTTGAGGGGGCTGGCCTCCCACAGAGTTGATGGGCATTCCCATTCAAATAGTGTGTGTGCCCTGTGTCATGTGATCAGTTATGTGGGGCAGGGCTTACCTTGGCCCTCACAATATTTTATTCAAGTTGGCACCCCTGGGATTTAGGACTTTCTGCTGACTGAAACATTCTTCTCTAGAGGCAGCTACAGAAAATCTCCCTGCAGAGAGCCTGAGCAAACTGAAGCCTTATGCAGGCTGACAAAGACCTGGAGTGTATTAAGCTCTGTCTTCCTGAGAGGCCTTTGCTATATGTTGCAGTCTTTGTTGAGGTTGTGGAGGGAGATGTACTGCTAAGGACTCACCTTTCTGAGTAAGATTATAGTGGCAGGACTGTGTGTGCCAACTGGTAGGACCTCAATAAGGTACTGTCAGTTCTTTCCTTCAGAAAGCAGCCTGCAACTTGTCCTCACCAGAGTCTCCTGCTCAGCACTGCAAGTGCCCAACTTTGAAACTGAAGAAGTGGAGGCAGGTTGTCCCAGCAGCTGTGCAGTGATACCTGCTAGTTCAAAGTTGATGGGAAGGCTTTAGAAAATGCATAGCCTGGATGTTGTGGCCACACTGGGATTAGCAGTTTTTTTAGAGCAGGAAAGGCTTGTTTGGATGCTAAAGACATCCAGTGCACCTTCTGTCTCACGCAGTTTTCTTCTCAGCTGTGTTGTTCTCTGGCACCACCCTCAGATCCCCTTCAGATCTCCGGTGCCATCTTCTCTCCCTAAGGTGCACAGCCCTGAGCTAGCTTTCTGCTAATTTAAACTCTCTTTATTTTTGCAACCTCGACAGATACCAAGTATCTGAATGAGTCCTACTCACTGTGTGGCCAGCCAAAAGTCGTGTGTTTGTGAAACAATGTTATTGATAACGGAAGTATTGTACTAAAAGGTTTTACTAGAGCAGTGTTTCTCAACCTTTTTTGGGCCACGGCACACTTGTTCCATGAAAAAAATCACGAGGCACACCACCATTTAAAAAGTTAAAAAAATTTAACTCTGTGCCGCCCTATATTGACTATATAATTATGACTGTAATTTAACCCATGAGCAACTGTACTTCGTGCCTATTTTATAGTTTTGTTTTTCATCGTTTAATTTCCATCAGCTGTCATAACTGTTCTGTTTTATATACATTATGAATATTTTTTTAAGCTTTACCTCCCCCCCCAAAAAAATATTACAATAGTTCAGCCAGCTATCTCCCTGTCTTGCTATTTCCCCCCTAGGCATTTTATTTTATTTGAATACGTATAGGCCCCCTATTAAGTAGGAAGGAGGAAATAAATCTCCCTTCCGCCGCCCCATGGGAGGGGAGAAGCCTTCAGACCCCCAATTCTCCTCTCCCGCGGCCCGAAGTGGTACAGTCCAGGCAAGGCTCTGCCTGCCCTCGGATTACAAGGGCGCGCGCACTTCCAGGGGAGGTGCGGGGCGGCTCAAAGGCGAAAGGTTACCTTGGCTGCTGCTTGCGAGTAATTCCGGACCGCGAAGCCCGGCGTCCGCCGTTCAGCCATGGCGAAGGATGGGTGAAGGAGGCAGGGGAGGCGGAGCAACCTCAATGCGGCTTAAGGGGGGCCGGCAGCGGATCTGGAGCGCGCCTCCCTAGGGGGCCTCCCTAGACTCTAAAACCACCCTCCAGTCGTTTGCACTGAGCTTTGGGAAAGAGGAGGAGAAATATTGCTTTCCGGCGGTTCAGTGTTGCGTATTGGTGGCCGCCAGGCACGTGACAATGCAAATCGCCCTTCTCGTCGCTGCACGTCACGGCACACCAGCCAGCGTCTCGCGGCACACTAGTGTGCCGTGGAACAGCGGTTGAGAAACGCTGTACTAGAGTGTAGAGTGCTCAGTGTAGAGAAACATAAGGTTTGGGCTGTGTACCTTCTTAGCCTTTACTTTGGTTCATAGAAACACTCCCACCTACTCTACCCTTCTAGATGTACCTAAATTAAATCCTCCCTCTCCATTTAGCCAAAAGCCACAACCAATAAACACACTGACTTTACTTTGTCTCACTGGCCCCGCTGCAACCACCCAAAGACTTTCTTCCACAGCCGACTGCAATTGCAACTCCCAATTGCCCCCCCCCACCACCACCAAGGTTTCAAACTTCCTTTCGAAACTACTATGCAGTCGCCATTCACATACCATTTTATTTTTTGGTTAGACCAACAATCTACCAAAATGTAGATGTTCGGTTATAATTCTGGCTGCAGTCTTGCTATTTTGTGGTGAGTGCATTTAAAGCTCACTCTTATTATTTTTGCAGAATGAGCCACTCCCACTTCATTCTGCAAAAAGCCATCAGAGAGAGGTGGCATTTGTTTTGGGTATCCTATAATATCACACTTTTTTCTTTTGGCTTCTGATTTATCTCTTGAAAATAAATGATAGGATACCATTCAAAACCCTCCTTCCATTTCAGCTATCAACCTTTTGCCACCACAGTGATAGCACTTGTAAAAAAGAAAAGTAACTAGACCAACACTAGTCAAGTTAAAACTCCCACCTCTGGTGATTTTCGTTTTCTGTTGTTACAAGTAATACACAGCTTTGACTGGAAGAGATTAGCAAAAAATATACCTGATTCCCACCCCATCACTTTATTGTACAATATACAGTGGAACCTCGGTTTATGAACACCTCAGTTTATGAATTTTCGGTTTACGAACACCGCGGACCCTTCTGGAACGGATTAATCCACTTTCCATTACTTTCAATGGGAAAGTTCGCTTCAGTTTATGAACGCTTCAGTTTATGAACAGACTTCCGGAACCAATTACACCCATGCTTTGGGTTAAGTATGCTTCAGGTTGAGTACTCCGCGGACCCGTCTGGAACGGATTAATCCACTTTCCATTACTTTCAATGGGAAAGTTCGCTTCAGTTTATGAACGCTTCAGTTTAAGTACTCCGCAGACTGTCTGGAACAAATTAATCCACTTTCCATTACTTTCAGTAGGAAAGTTCGCTTCAGTTTATGAACGCTTCAGTTTATGAACAGACTTCCGGAACCAATTGTGTTCATAAACCAAGGTACCACTGTATTGACAGTTTCACAGCTTTTCTTGCTGCATCACAGGTTTGTGTCAAAGTTCTGTTTTATTTTCTTCATAAACCACATGGAAATAATGTGTGTGTTTGTTTTGAACTGAGCAGATCTCATTCTAGAATACGATTAGCAACTTGAGGCACCAGTGCCATATCAAGAATATTAGCCATGTGACCACAATCACCCTTCCACCAAATGCCAAACACAAGCCAAGAAAGGAGCACTGAAGGAATGACAGTAGCTTTTAAGGGTGTTTATCACTGCTATTTCCCATCCCAACCCAGTTTAGTGCTCTTCATCTCCTTCTCAAGGTGGTTGTCCTATGAAAGTAGTTTCAAAAGCGTTCAGATCAAGGAAGTCATGGTACTGCTCTATTCTGCCCTGGACAGACGGCACCCAGAGTTCTCTTGTCCAGTTTTGGGAGCTACAATTTAAGAAGAATATTGACAAGCTGGAAGATATGCAGAGGAGGGCAACCAAGATGATCAAGGGTCTGGAATCCCAGCCTTATGAGGAATGGTTGAGGAAGTTGGGTATGTTTAGCCTGGGGAAAAGGAGACAGAGAGAAGATATAATAGCCATCTTCAAATATCTAAAGGGCTGTCACATGGAAGATGGAGCAAACTTGTTTTCTCTTGCTCTGGAGGATAGGACCTGAGCCAATGGATTCAAGTTATAAGAAAGGCTATTCCAGCTAAACATCTGGTAGGTATTAGCTGTTAGACAGTGGAATGGATTCCATCAGAAGACGGTGGTCTCTCCTTCCCTGGAGGTTTTTAAGCAAAGGTTGGACAGCCATCTGTTATTAATGCTTTAGTTGAGGTTCCATGCAGTGCAGAGGGTTGGATTAGATGATCCTTGGGTCCCTTCCAACTCTACAATTCTATGATTCTATGAACAGCTTGCCCCCAAACTGATGCCCACTGGATGTTTTGGATTACAATTCCCATCAGCCATAGCTAGCATGGCTTTATGGTGGCGAGTCTTATGGGGTTAGGGGTGTGCTGACCGCGACTGATAGGACTTGTAGTCTGAAGCATCTGAGAGTGTAGCAGATTGGAGAAGGCAGTTGTAGAAGCAGCAAAGCTGAAACAATTGTTCTGAGTCCAGGGGTAGGCAACTGGGTGCCCTCCACATGTTGATGGACTACAACTCCCATCATCCTTTACCATTGTCCTTCATGTGGAGAGCACTATATTGGCTACTCCTGCTCTGAGTTATTTTTTTCTTGATAGCATTTCAACTTGACAAGTGTCTATATCTATTTTCAATTCTCCCCATACGTTTATGTGCACACAGAGCATTTAGCTCCAGAGTGTCAAAGAGCTGATAAGTAGAAAAGGGCTCCAAAGTTGTACTGTGCCAGGGGGTGGCATTATTGGGCATCTGTTGAAGCCCCTGTGGCGTGGAAGCCATAATAAACCATTGATTCATTTTAAATGAAGTGCAAAAAATGAAAAGGTGCTAAAATCCAAACACATGCTGCTAAAACTGCAATTTTCATGCCTTAAAAGATTAGTAATAATAATAATTAATAATGTTGGCACTTCATTAATATATTTGGAGAAGGAGTTCTGTGCCTAAGGGTGACATTGCAGCAAAAGCTGTGTCTGCTAGCTCATGAACTCTGCCTCTAGGCCACAACACTTTAAAGTTTTGTAAAATAATTGTTAATAGTCACTGATGTGCCCCTTTCCCCACCATGCTTTCCTGTAGTGAACAAGCAGGGGATGTTAACCCTTTCCTCCATCTGTGTGATTCCTCCCTCCTGCCATGTCCTCTCATTAAAAACAAAGAAGGTAGCTTTCTGATTGAAGAATTGTGTGTTAGGAACTGCCTTCTCTTCCTTGGCTGGATGCCTGTTATCAGCTCTGCTGTTGGATCTGATATGGGGTGATGGGGAAGAATGATTCAGGGGAGGGACTGCTGTTCAACAAGGACAAGGCCTGCAGAACTGCCACTATCATTAATGAAATAATTTGTAATTCAGCTTGCTTTTCCCTCCTCCCTCCTCTTCCTTTTTCCTCGTGTCATGTCTATTTAGATTGTAAGCCTGAAGGCAGGGGCTCTCTTAGATGAGAGTCAACCAGCCAGTTTTATGCAAATAGAATAAAAATTACAGTTATTATTTTTTTAATTACTTGCTAGAAGTACAGTATGATTGTATGCATTTAACTTGTGCAAGATAGGGAGCTTAAATAATATTTTTGCCCTGGGTCTGCTTGGGGTTTCCTGACACATAATGTGATTTTAAGCTCTGCCTTATTTGCTGGGCAAGGCCCACTCAACAAGCAGGTTCTGGGAGTGCTGGGGATACTCCCCCCTCCCAATCACCTGCTAGCTGCAAGGTGGTTCCAATAGTTTGGGTATACATACAGGTCTCACTGTCTGAACCCAGTGCGTTCTCAGGGAATCGTTCATTAGATGAGCATACTCATAACAAGTTGATGATTCCTATAGATTCTTATGGGGAAATTTACAATCTGTTCCTGACCAAGGAATGTTAACCCCAGAATGATGGAAACCCCCCTCCCCAGGAAAACCCTCTGAAACCTTGCAAAAGGAGAACAAGGGAGGAAAAGAATGCTCCCTTGTTTTCCGATCTCTCTCTCTTCCCCTTCCTCCACCTCTCACCATGGTTTCTAGCAAAACAACTGCTGCAGAGCAGCAAAACACAAAAAAGTAAGGCTTGCTTAAGGTTGCTTATTTGATTGCAGTACTATGTACAGGTTTGGCTGCTTGGATAT
This sequence comes from Zootoca vivipara, assembly GCF_963506605.1. NCBI lineage: Eukaryota > Metazoa > Chordata > Lepidosauria > Squamata > Lacertidae > Zootoca > Zootoca vivipara. Next base: position 21,019,608 of record NC_083294.1, read on the forward strand.
CTGAATTTGTTGGTTTTCCATTTTAAGGTTTAGGGACTAATTCCTCATGTTTGGATACCGTAAGTGAATTTTCATATAACAAGTGTTTGGATAGCAGGATCTGTTTGTACACTTTTGTGTGTGTATGCAGAACCTTTGGAACTGAACCCCCAACCCCCATCATACTGTACACCGACATGGTACCCTAGCAATGGTTGTGAGAATATGTTTGAAAGCATGCCGCTTTTCACAGCGCTGAGCCATCTGATAGCTAAAACAAAATCCCTCAGCCTCACTTGTCACCCATCCCTTCTAATATTTTACAATTTTATTACCATTTCCTTTTATTTCTCATATTCCATCAAATGGCCTTGCACATGAATTGCTATTATAGATTCTGCAGATTGTAACACAGAGGTCTGCTAGGGTAGTAGTACTGTGTAATATTGTGAGGAGGGGGATTACAGGCTGGGCTTATTGTTCTTCCTGTGGAGTGGCAGTACAGCTGGATTCAGTGAAATCTGGAAATGGGAAATATAATTATCCCATCTGTGCCAGTTGCATAGTAATTAATGTTTAGCTCCCATCAGGTATTCTTCAGGTTGGGGAGTGGGAATGGGATGCGTGCAACATCAGATGTGGTTGTTCTTGTACATGCCAGCATAGAATAAACAAGTGGTGAAACACTTTTATTTCATTTTAAAAAATGTCCCCCACAATAGTAATCTTTGTATCTGCAGGTGCATGTTAAACGATGGGCCTTTCTAACTTCAGGTGCATAGTAGCAAGAGTAATACTAAGCAGTGTTTTTATTTTTGGATTGTGTACTCACCCCTGCTAAAAAGGGGGAAGGGGGAATTATAAAGATTTCAGGTTTATGCTGACTTCTGTTTTGAGACCAGTGCTTGAGTAATCATGTAGAACTTTAATATCCCTGGTGTAAAAAATTAACATGTATACATTTTATTTACCTATTTCAGTTTTAGATGGTCATCATTTGAAGGCATTTCCTGACTGTTGGAATTCTCAGAATTTCTCCTTTGATCATTTTTGACCGGCTGCTAAAGGGAGTAAAACTACAGTGACTGATAGGGAGGGGCAAATCTCTCAGCTTCTCATTTTTCCTGCATGAAGTTCATTTCTCAGCATTTCCTCACCAGTTTACAGTTTTTCTTTTTTCTTTTTTTAAAAAAGAGCCCTTATGAAAATTCACCAGCATATTAATGTGCATTTCTCCAAAAATGCACATTTGTATTACAATATTGCCCAATATGCACATTTTTGCAAAGCAATTTTCTGTAATATAACGCAGTTTTGTATGTCATTTTCACTAATACATGCCTTTTTATGCACGGTTTGTCCCAGTACATGTATTCCCACCCCTGCCCCCACACACGTTACTTGGGTGAAGAATTGTTTGCAGAATTCTGAGAAGTGTGGATTTCAAAGGATGGCTCTCTTTCATGAAGTGCAAAGTATGTAACTTCACCTATAAATGCAAACTGAATTGAATTTCTTCCCACTCTCTATGTATGCATATATAAAAACAGCTCAAAGCACTGCGGGTGGCCTTTGAGACCACTTTTCAATGTATGTGGGACAGTAGTATAGCAGCGAATCCTTAGCTACTGTGCTGCAATCACTTAGCTGGCTCCTGTGTTGTTGCTGGGGCCATATCTTCCTCAGATGGAAAATAGCTCTTCATTTTTCATCAGCAGGTGGCACTGGCTGCTGCAAATAAGTTCCCTGTTTGTGAGAGGAGGGGGAAAGAGGAATTGTGTGAGGATAGGGCTGGCTTGCTTGCAATTCTTGTGCAAAACAAAAGTGCCCCACAGCTGTGGCCCTCTTTCATCTCGGACAAATGACTGCAGACCTCTTCATTCCCTGAGCAGAGGAGGCAGGTATGGCACATCTGGCCAAGCGACTAGCACAGATGTTGGGAACCTTTCAGGCATAGGACCACATTCTCTTCTGGGAAGCTTTCCAGGGGTCGCTTGCTAGTGGTGGGTGGGGCCAGAGGCAATAGTGGCCAATGTTTCCTTTATAAAGTAGACTAGTTTCTGCATGCACACACACAGTCATTCACACATACCTCCCTTTCTTCCAGGGTAGTAAGAGGCATTATCAGAGTTCAAGGACACATTCCACTCAAGTAGGATGTGGAAGTAGGGATGCTGAGGGGTGTGGCTGAGGAGGGTTTGTGGCTTGGGGACAGTCCTGGAGTAGCTTCATTGGCCCCAGGTCTAATGTTCCCCACTCATGCTATAGCATATCAATGATTAGCAGCCATGCCACAGTCACACCATTGAAAACAATACTAAGCTTTGAATCTCTCAGTGATTTAAGTGAGACAGCCCCCCCCCCATAACTGTCATGGCAGCCAGAATGTCCTGAGGCAATCCTACCAAGTCGACATCAGTGTGAATGTAAAAAACCCCAGGACATTTACAGGAGGCTCCAGCACTACAGTTGAGACTAGCTCGGCCAAGGAGGCTGATTTTTTGGGGGTGGTGGTAGGGGTGGGCTACAGAGGGAAACAGAGGCAGTAGTGACAAGAGAAACCCTGAGTCATTCCTCTGCACACTGCCGCCTCTGTTTCCCTCTGTAGGGAGTCACCTGCCGCCACCACACATCTCTTTCTTTTCTGGGGAGTGGCAGGAATCATTCTGTACACTGTGCCTTCCACTTCCCCCTTGGTATGTTCAGAGGTCTGCAACTGCTGTACTTGCTTTTCTTGCCTGAGAATCAGTGTCAGAGATGAGGGCATGGAATCGATTTTGTAGCTCCAGAGACACTGCATGAAGTGGCTAGTTTGCCTTAGAAACCTTGGTTGCACCCTCACAGAATCCCACTCTTGGAGAAAGATATATGAAGCAGCTTTTTAAAGATGGGGGTCCCAATTAACCTTCCTGCTTAACGACACAGGAAGTGGCTTCAGACTGATCACCATATCTGAGCCTTGGTTTCCTTGTCAACCTATTTGTTTTTATGATCAATGTGAGAAAGGCTGTACATTACAAGTGACAAAGAAATGAGTAATAATGTGCTTAGTTTTAAAGTGCCTAAAGTTTTCTAGAGACTCTGTCAAGGTTTAAAAATACTGTCCCTGCCTGCAGGCTCAAAATAACAAGGGAACATAAAAAAAGGAAAGTGGAGGGAACAGGAAAACAAGCAATCTTTTCTCATATAAGTTACTACAGGCATCCCCAAACTCGGCCCTCCAGATGTTTTGGGACTACAACTCCCACCACCCAGCTAACAGGACCAGTGGTCAGGGATGATGGGAATTGTAGTCCCAAAACATCTGGAGGGTGAGTTTGGGGATGCCTGAGTTACTACATAGATGTTTAATGACCAGGTGGAACATTCACCGAGAAAAGCAGTTCCAAAAGAGGAGGAGCAAAATGACCCCCTTTGGTCCTAGCTGAGAGGATAGAATGGGGCTTAAGGTATCACCTTAGCTGTTCTGGGAGAAGAGTAGCCAAATGGCAGGTGGTTCCAGATGTGGCCTCCAGTAGTGGACCCTACATTTTGGGCCCCCCGAATCTCGAACTATTGTGGGGCCCTTTTGCAACCAGCAATGAGGTCTGGGTAACCACTGTGCTGGATGCTGTACATGCCCAAGTCGTTGGGGTGAATAAAAAATGCCTTAGAGTTTTTTGAGTTATTGATGGTATTAAAATTAAGGGAGTGTTATATACATGCATGAATAAAGTGTCTTTTGGGGCGTCTCCAGGATTAGGAGTCCTAAAGCTTAAGCTACATTAGTTGCATAGTAGACCCATCCCTGGTGAACCCTGCACCATACCCACAGGAATCATGGCACAATACAAACTCTTCACAAGGGCCCCCTCCCATACACATACAATCCCATCCCCTACAACCTTATGGACCATGAATGAAAAGTTTCAGTTAATTCTGATACTACGTTTTCTGTGCTTTGAAAAGCCCTGGCCCACGCAGCTCTTGCCCTTCTCATACGTAGCTTCAGATGACTCGCTCCAGCAAATCTTTTTATGGGGAACAGTATGTAAATATAAGAAAATAAGTTTAGGAGATTCCAATTAAACATCAGAAAGAGCTTTCTGATGGTATGAGCTGCTTGACAGACAGAACCTTGGAAGGTGGTGCAGTGAATTGGCCTTTGGTGGAATAACGGCTAAGTATTTATTTAAAAACATGTAAAACAGTAAGATTAAAATATTAGAAACAAATATATGAATACTGTGATACTGACATTCACAAAGACAGAGGAAACATTAAAATAGCAACTGATATGAAAAGGATGCTGCTTTAAAACAAAAAAGAAGATTATTAGGACTGAAAATGCTACAAATGCAGCAGTGTGCCGCAATTTTGCTGTACATCTCCATCAAACAACTGATGAAAAGCAAGCAGGGTGGGTGTGTGGGGACGGAGTATTGGAGAAACGTTGCTTATAACAAGTCGTTTACCTTCCCGCCACAGCAGTACCTATTTATCTACTTACACTGGCGTGCTTTCAAACTGCTAGGTTGACAGGAGCTGGGACAGAGCAACGGGAGCTCACCCCGCCGCAGAGATTCAAAACGCCAACCTTCTGATTGGCAAGTCCAAGAGGCTCCATGGTTTAGACCACAGCCCTACATATCCATATGGAGGTAGAGCATAGACGTCCTTGTCTAGTAGCCATAGATAGACCTCTCCTCCTTGAATTTGTCTAAACTTCTTTTAAAGTCATCCAAATTGGTCGCCCTCACTGCCTCTTATAGGAGTAAGTTCCATAGTTTATGTGCTACAAAAAGAAGTTCTTCCTTTTATGTGTCCAGAGTCTTCCAACATTCAGCTTCATTGGATGCCCACAAGTTCTAGTGTTATGAGAGAGGGGGAAAACATTTTTCTATCCATTTTCTCTGTGCTATGCATAATTTTTTATAAACTTCTATATGTCATTTATTACTTCTCTTTTATCTAAATTAAAAAGTCCCGAATGCTGCAACTTTTATCAAATTTTCTCTATAGGTGAGTGGCTCCAGTCCCTTGATTATTTTGGTTGTCCTCTTCTGAAACTCTTCTCTTATCCTTTCTGAGGTGAGGCAAACAGAACTGCATGCCGTATTCCAAGTGAAGTCACACCATAGATTTGGATAATGGCATTATAATACTGACCGTTTTATTTTCAATACTGTACTGCAGTCCTATCTCTCCACTCTGATGCAAGTTGCATTGAGATCAATAGAACTTACTTCAGGTCAGCATGCATAGGATTACAGCCCTAGTGGAAATGAGTCCCCCCCCCCGCTTCTTTATGTCAGGGAGAATTGCCCATGCAGGTGTGTTGTGGTGGTGAGTCATTTTTACAGTCCTAAAGGGTAGGAGTTGCCTACGAGAAGGAATTCGGCTGTTGCTTGTAAATTCATAATGATTTGCCTTGAATTCTAGTAAGCAGTAAATTTTGCTAATTGCTTGTAGAACATTATATGCAGTTGGCACAGCTTCTGCTAATTTTAAAACACAATATGAAACCATGTCTAGCAAAAGCTCACCAATCCTCCTTCCCTAATTATCAAATTAGAACTCAAATTGCACCCCTATTGCACAACTTTCTCATCAGGGATGCAGCAGAAGAAACTTCAGCAAGACGTGACAAGACAGTGCACATTTTTCTATTCCACTCTCACTCACTCTCTTTCCTCCCCCACCCTCCCGTTACTTGTCCACTACTGTACATGTTTAATTACTTGCAAGGGCTGTTTTCACTGCCACACCTCCCACAAGTGCAACTAGTAATCTAGGATTTAAGCCAAAGTAAATTAGCAGCCTTGAAAAACAACACAAAACCCTTCATTCCAAAGCCAAGAATTTCAAAGGTTTTTAGGCGTCTTCATACTTGTTGGCAAGTGTCTTGTGATATATTGTGGTAAAACAAATGGACTCTCCAAATTGCAGCCAGCTCTGTGCTTGTTTAGCAGGAAAGATGGACAGCTGTGAAGTCTGAAAGAAATATGTTAGAAATTATGGGAACAAATGGTTTAGAAATCACTGTGTACCTGCCCTGGCTTGTTTTTAGAGGGTTTGTCCCTAGCCCCCATTTTTCACTTTTCATTGTAGGAGGCAGGCAACCAATTGCTTTGTCACACCAGAATGCTGTCTTTTCTCTTAACACCCATGGGGAGAAATGATATTGAAATTAACAAGCCTCCTTAGTTGCATTTCTATCCGGCTAAGTCCTAGGAAAAAGAGTATGCTTTAAAACAATAGCATAACTAAAATTAACTTCATTAATAGGAATCAGGTTTGGACTCCCAGAATGCACCCCTGAAGGTATTCTGTATTCTTCAATAGGTTTCATAGTATTTTTTTTGCCAATATTGAGTCCTAAGGTCGGTGCTTGTCTAATAGTCTAGTCCTACTCAATTGTAATACTTTTATTGCTAACATTGCTACTTTTGAATATTTGGTCAAAGCAATTTGCAGCAGTGTTAATTGGTAGTATGTTAAACCACAGAGCCTAGGGCTTGTCGATCAGAAGGTTGGTGGTCCGAATCTCTGTGACGGAGTGAGCTCCCATTGTTCAGTCCCTGCTCCTGCCAACCTAGCAGTTTGAAAGCACAAAGTGCAAGTAGATAAATAGGTACTGCTCTGGCGGGAAGGTAAATGGTGTTTCTGTGCGCTGCTCTGGTTGACCAGAAGTGGCTTAGTCATGCTGGCCACATGACCCGGAAGCTGTATGCCAGCTCCCTTGGGCAATAAAGCGAGATGAGCGCTGCAACCCCAGAGTCGTCCGTGACTGGAGCTAACGGTCAGGGTTCCCTTTACCTTTGCATTTAGCTATTGTTTGCAAAGATTACTTTAAAAAATATTTATCATTCTGAAGGAGAAAATACAAGTGCCCCCCCCAGTTTTCCCCAAAGAAACATAAAGAGGGGGGAGGGGAGGTCTCTCTTTTTTCATATATCTCCTGGGTGTTAATATATATCTACTCTTTTCCCCAGGCCACATTTATTAGCTTGCTTATTTGGAAGATGCACTGGTTCTTTTTGCAAAGCTTCATGAAAAAGAAAAGGATAATAATAATTATTATAATTAATAATAGTATTCCTTGTACTGGGTTGCCCCAGCCACTCTGGGCAGCTTTCAACAAAATATAGAAGGAAGGTAAAAATGAAGGTGCAAAGTAGAGATTGACTTTTGTAGACAATATTAAATCTTTAGATTGTTTAAAACTATTGGCAAAAACCATGAGATCTAAAAACTAAAAATGAATTGTATCCTTTCTTTTGATAGCAAATTTAATCTGGAACATGGATTCAAAACCCAAAGATTGTTCAGCACACAAGGGAAAGGTAGTGCTTAGACGGCTTAGTCTAATATAGCCCTAAAGTCACAAGCCCAGTTGCCTCTCTGGTATGCGCGCTGGACCGTTGCATCATTTGTAAGATGGACTACATTATAAAGCAGGGGAATGTTGGTGTCCCATCCCCATAAATATCTTATTATAATAGCAAACAGCACCATGCAGAAAATTACAGTTAGATCTTGTGCTATCCAGATGGCTCCTGCATGTGTCTGTCACTTGCACAGTCTCCCTACTGGGGAACTTTCTTGAAGGCCGATGTTCTCAAACTTTTCTGCACTAAATGTAGTCAATGCCCGTTCAAGCCTCCCCAGGGAAGGGTCAAAATGACCTTTTGAAAGCCTGTTCACATGGTAATCATGTTCTCACCAGGGAGCTTCAGTCCCATTGAGGACTACTCCTCTTATGTTGGTAAAAGGCCATCCTGTGTTGCATCTTGATCTGATGAAAGCTTTAACTTGACCAGGCAGTTATGGGAAAATTGCAGTGATCAACCAGATAACATGGTTGTGAGAATCTGCAACATGGTTCTGTTGTAGACGCACCCCCTGGTATTCGGTTCAAGCAGATCAAAGGAACAGAGATGGGTCAAGAGCTGGTTCTGTGTGGTAGACTCTCTGGTCCCTTAAAAATTGTTGTTGTTGTTTAGTCGTTTAGTCGTGTCCGACTCTTCGTGACCCCATGGACCATAGCACGCCAGGCACTCCTGTCTTCCACTGCCTCCCGCAGTTTGGTCAAACTCATGTTCGTAGCTTCGAGAACACTGTCCAACCATCTTGTCCTCTGTCGTCCCCTTCTCCTAGTGCCCTCAATCTTTCCCAACATCAGGGTCTTTTCCAAGGATTCTTCTCTTCTCATGAGGTGGCCAAAGTATTGGAGCCTCAGCTTCACGATCTGTCCTTCCAGGGAGCACTCAGGGCTGATTTCCTTAAGAATGGATAGGTTTGATCTTCTTGCAGTCCATGGGACTCTCAAGAGTCTCCTCCAGCACCATAATTCAAAAGCATCAATTCTTCGGCGATCAGCCTTCTTTATGGTCCAGCTCTCACTTCCATACATCACTACTGGGAAAACGGACCTTTGTAGGCAAGGTGATGTCTCTGCTTTTTAAGATGCTGTCTAGGTTTGTCATTGCTTTTCTCCCAAGAAGCAGGCGTCTTTTAATTTCGTGACTGCTGTCACCATCTGCAGTGATCAAGGAGCCCAAGAAAGTAAAATCTCTCACTGCCTCCATTTCTTCCCCTTCTATTTGCCAGGAGGTGATGGGACCGGTGGCCATGATCTTGGTTTTTTTGATGTTGAGCTTCAGACCATATTTTGCGCTCTCCTCTTTCACCCTCATTAAAAGGTTCTTTAATTCCTCCTCGCTTTCTGCCATCAAGGTTGTGTCATCTGCATATCTGAGGTTGTTGATATTTCTTCCGGCAATCTTAATTCCGGCTTGGGATTCATCTAGTCCAGCCTTTCGCATGATGAATTCTGCATATAAGTTAAATAAGCAGGGAGACAATATACAACCTTGTCATACTCCTTTCCCAATTTTGAACCAATCAGTTGTTCCATATCCAGTTCTAACTGTAGCTTCTTGTCCCACATAGAGATTTCTCAGGAGACAGATGAGGTGATCAGGCACTCCCATTTCTTTAAGAACTTGCCATAGTTTGCTGTGGTCGACACAGTCAAAGGCTTTTGCATAGTCAATGAAGCAGAAGTAGACGTTTTTCTGGAACTCTCTAGCTTTCTCCATAATCCAGCGCATGTTTGCTATTTGGTCTCTGGTTCCTCTGCCCTTTCGAAATCCAGCTTGCACTTCTGGGAGTTCTCGGTCCACATACTGCCTAAGCCTGCCTTGTAGAATTTTGAGCATAACCTTGCTAGCGTGTGAAATGAGCGCAATTGTGCGGTAGTTGGAGCATTCTTTGGCACTGCCCTTCTTTGGAATTGGGATGTAGACTGATCTTCTCCAATCCTCTGGCCCTTAAAAATACCCAATATTATTTCATATTGATACAAATGAAATGTACTCAGATTAATATTAATAATGCATTTATCATTTGATCTGTTGTGTGCCACTTGTATGTTCAGATAGCTTACTTTGACTTGTACTTAAAATTGTATGTATTTTTGTTTTTGTTTTGTATACGGGTGTGTTACATGCATGCGCATGCACACACATGTCAGCGGCAACTACATGTGTGTTTGAACTTGCAGTATATAAAAAGCAGTCAACCTGAAGAACCTTTTAGCCACGTAGAACAGTTTTGTTGAAGAACGTGAATACAATATGATTTGCTGAGCCCCCCCCCATTTCGATGTTTATGTTGAGTGTCAAGGATATACAGACAAAAACAATTAAATCATCATGAATTGCTTTGGAATGCTAGAAGATTTCTGAAGACAATTGTTTGTACTGAGCATTATTTATCCACTAAAAAATAAAGGTAGAATAAAGGTAAAGGGACCCCTGACCATTAGGTCCAGTCGTGACTGACTCTGGGGATGCGGCGCTCATCTCGCATTATTGGCCGAGGGAGCCGGCGTACAGCTTCCAGGTCATGTGGCCAGCATGACAAAGTGGCTTCTTGTGAACCAGAGCAGCACACGGAAACGCTGTTTACCTTCCCACTGTAGCGGAACCTATTTATCTACTTGCACTTTGACGTGCTTTCAAACTGCTAGGTTGGCAGGAGCTGGGACCAAGGAATGGGAGCTCACCCCGTCACAGGGATTCGAACCGCCGACCTTCTGATCAGCAAGCCCTAGGCTCTGTGGTTTAACCCACAGCGCCACCTGCGTCCCGGCAAGGTAGAATATTGAACTGTAAATGTGCCAGTGATTTTGGCTTTCATATACAGGCAGAATGAATTGTTTATCTCTCACCTAATCTTGAATATGTCGGCTTTATTTGTGCTTTTCACAGCATTGGCTTCCTTTTGCAGTTGACTGGGCTTGGCTGGCATCCTCATGGAGGATACAGCTATCAATAGCTGCTAGTCATGGTGGCTTTGCTCCGCCTGAACACGCAATGAGTCAGAAATGCTTCTGATACCAATTACTGGGAAGCACAAGAGGGCAGGGTGCTCTTGTGCTTGGATCCTGCTTGCATATTTTGCACAGGCATCTGGTTGGCCGCTGTGAGAACAGGATGCTGGACAAGAAGGGTTCTTCTTATGTTCATTTTAACCTCAGCTGGACACTTATCCTTATGTAAAACACCATCATAATAAACATCTATTGCATTGCACTATATTATTATGTGGTTATGTGATTTTAATTTATCTTCACAAATATTTCCTAATAGTCCAACAGTGAAACATTGCCTGTGAGGAAGCATTGAAAAAGTCTCTGTGTCTTGTGAATTAAAACCCAAATGATTTTTCTTGCTCTCTCTCTCTCTCACCTATCCACCCACACATGCACACAAAAATGACAAAATAGTAAAGCTAGTAATTTGGAACATGTATGTATGTATGGGGATTATAATTGGTAAATATGGTTAGAAACTATATTTTAAGGCATTGCTGTGGGCTAGGTCAGTATTCTTAACAGCCAGTGGCCAGGGCAGCCTCGAGCAGGTTGCGCACCCTGGTGCTGAGGGGCGGAGATCGCTCCGGCGCCCCCGCCCTCGCAGGGCGCAGTATGGTTTCCACGCGGCTTCGTCGTGTGGTGCCCTGCCTACCGGCCTGGCGCACCACGCCACCGGGGGTCTACCTAGAGCTGGCCCTGCCAGTGGCACGCAATCAATGGGCATGGGGGGGCTAGGCTAGTCTCCTAAATGTTCCCCTGACACCTCCTTCTGAAATCCCAGGAAACTTCTGACCATCTTAGGGAGTGAGACGCGATGCTCATGTGCAAGACATCAAGGCGTCACACACACAATGTCAGCCCCCATCACCCTCGCAAGTAGTTGCCTCTGGCCCTAACTGTACCCCTACAAAAAAATTCACCGCACACCACTGATAACAGCAATTCCCCATTCACATTCCAACATCATATTTGCCACAGACTCCAAAGAGCATATGAAGTGGAGCACATCTTGCCAGGGTCAAATCAACACCATTCCTCAGAAATAACATCATTTCATTTTTACATGAATTTGTTGTTGTTGCTTCAAGCACTTAAGCCCACACCCAGTATTTTGAACAATAAATGGTCGTGAGGTAAGTAATCAACTCACTTGCTCAGCATTTGAAACTCCTGCTACTGTGCAGATCTTGGTGTGTGTGTGTTGGCTTTCATTTGTCCTCTTATTTAGATTTATATACCACCTTTCATCAAAGGATCTCAGGGTGGTTCACAATATAGGAACACAAGATAAAAGTTCGAATCAATAGTTAAAACAGAAACAGCAAAACAATTATCACATCCCCCCCCGCCAGGTTTTTTTTTAAAATAAAATAAATAAAAAATAAAGCCAATCATTTAGCTGGGTGGTGGTCTTAATCTTATTTAGCTTTCATAGTTCTGGAGGGAAGCTGCTCCCCTGATCAAGTTGCTCAAAATTACTTTTTTCTTGCTTTAATTTAGTCACCTTATAAGAATCAAGCTGGAGACAAAGATGGAATTCAGTGATACAGATCGGCTTATGTGAGGCAGCATTGTTGCTTGAGAATATCTCTTGCAGTGCGAGGAGCTTGAAACCTGCAGGGTGTCTTTCTGTGAAAAGGCAAATATAGACTAATCTGTATGCCTAGACCGCCTGTTGGGGGGAGTTTCTTTGAATCTTTGCAGTTTTAAACGATGTGAGTGCTTATTGCAGAAGAAAGGACAAATAAGATGTTCAGTAGCTGAAGGGCTGGTTCTGTAGGTGACTTGTAGCTGTAAGCACAAAGACCTGTTTAAATTATAAACAAGGGAGGCTGGTGCAGGCAGCAACAAGCTGGCAAGAGAGCCCAACATCCTTGAAAAAAGATGCTCTGCACCAAAGAGATCCTAGGCTCTCTCTATAAGCAGTGGCAAAGCTAGGGATGGGCCTTAGAGGTCGAGTCCAGGGCCCCGCAGCCCAGAAAGTCTCCAAATGATCACCTGCATAACAGCAGGTAGAGGTATAAGAATATAGGAATACGTTTTGAGAACTTAAGAAGGGCCTGCTGAGTCAGGCTAATGGCTCACCTAGCCCAGCATCCTGTTCTCACAATGGCCAGTTGGAAGCCTATGTGAAACTCACTAGCAGGTTCCAAGCACTTTCCCCTCCCATTTCCGGCAACTGGCATCAGAAGCATCGCTGCCTCTCGCTGTGGAGGCAGAGCATAGCCATCATGGCTAGTAGCCATTGATAGTTCTGTCCTCATGAATTTGTCTAATCCTCTTTTAAAGCCATCCAAGTTAGTGGCCATCACTGCCTCAGGTGGGAGCGAGTTCCATATTTTTAACTTTGTGCTGAGTAAAGGAAGTTCTTCATTTTATGTGTCCCAAATCTTCCAACATCCAGCTTCTTTGGATGTCCATGAGTTCTAGAGAGAGGGTGAAAAACACTTCTCTATCCACTTTCTCTACGCCATACATAATTTTATACATTTCTGTCATGCCACCTCCTACCCACTTTTTCTCTAAACTGAAAACTCCCAAATGCTGCAACCATTCTTCATAGGAGAGTCACTCCATGCCCTTGATCATTTTGGCTGCCCTTTTGTGAACCTTTGCCAACTTTACAAAAACCCCTTTTCAGGTGATGTGACTAGAACTATACACAGTCAAAGCAATGATGTATCTAGCTTAGGATTGTCTGAAGTGATTGGCAGTGGCTCCAAGAAATTGAGGAAATCAAGCAGGAGTGATGGTTACCATCTTGGATGGCTTTAAGTAGACCAAGTCATAGAGGAAGGGGCTACTGATGACTACTAAATATGATGGCTCTGTTCTGCTTCCACCAGTGGAGGCAGCAACACTTCTGATTGATCAGTTGCTGGAACCCACAGTGCTGTTCAGCTCAGGTTCTCCTTTTGTGCTTCCCACTGGCATCTGATTGGCCACTTTGAGAACAGGATGCTGTATAAGATGGAGCTTTGGCCTGATCTAGCTGCAGGCTCTTCTCATCTTCCTATCAATTTTTCGTTGAAAATGTTTACTGCAACACATCATTTCACTCTTGATGAAGACCATACTGTGTAACCAGCAAACTGACTTGGTATAACACTGAAGCAGAAACTGGCAACTTCATTGAAATAGCCTGCAGAAAGGAGATTCTCTCAACTTTGTCATGGTTGGCAAAGCATTTTGCTGTTAGGGTTATGAAAAACCAACAACATTCAGTGCTTGCAGAAAAAGTATATATGGTTGGAAAGTCATTGAAACAGCATGGGACTCCAAGATACTGTTTTTTGAATCACTTGCCAGAGTAATAACAACAATCTAAACAGTGACTGCAGTGATAATTATGCCCTAAAATGCAAATCAGTAAGTATTTCATTAAAATGCTGAATACTTTGAAGGCAAAGAATGATGACTTTGAAATGTGAGGAATGGGGTGTTGTGTAGCAGGTTACATTAGAGGAGATGCCATAATGCGGTTTCTTATATGAAGATGCACTCTGGCTAGGATTCATTTTGCTACCAGAAACACACCCAATATCTTTCTTGGCTGCTTTGAACCGCAATGCCTTCCACCACTACTGCAAGATCATAAACTGCTTTTAAAATTTCCTTGAATCTTGGAACTAGTTTGCTGTGTGGAGCATAGGGCTGAGCTGTAGTTTGAGAAACACAAAATACCAGAACCACCACGGGCATGCAGAATTAGTAGCACAGTTGTTTTGGGTCATAGCCTTTGTGTTGTGGCATTCTGAAATTAGATATTTGTGACATGATAGAAGTTTATAAAATTATGCATGGGCTGGAGAGGATGGTTAGAGAAAAGTTTTTCTCCTTCCCTCACAACACCAGAACCTGTGGACATCAAATGAAGCTAAGTGTTGGAAAAGATTCAGGACAGAAAAAAAGAAAGCATGATACTTCTTCATGAAGCCGTTAAACTGGGGAGTTTGCTGCCACCGGAGGCAGTGATGGTCACTCAAATTCAATGGCTTTAAAAGAAGCTCTAGCAAATTCATTGCAGATAAGGCTGTAGCCACAGGAGGGGACAATGTTGTTGCACTCAGGTACTGCTCATGTGGGCCCCAAAGGTCATCTAGTTGGCCCTTGTGGGAACAGGTTTTGCTTGGTGAGATGGGCAGCTGGTCTGATCCAGCAGGTTCTTATGTGCAATGGTGGACTGGATGATGTCAGGAGCTGGAATCAGGGGGAGGTCAGCAATAAAACAACCAATCACCCAATGTCAGTGAAGTTAATTCTT